>NC_139043.1:103990505-104341902 GCF_965140915.1 Aythya marila | reverse complement strand
GTTGGAGAAAGCCCAGAGGAGAGCCACAAGGATGATCAGAGGGCTGGAGCACCTCTCCCATGAAGAGAGGCTGAGGGAATTGGTGTTCAGTCTGGAGAAGAGAAGGCTCCAGGGTGACATTATTGCGGCCTTGCAGCACCTAAACGGGACCTCCAAGAAAGCTGGAGAGGGAATCATTATCAGGGACTGTAGCGACTGGACACAGGGTAAAGGTTTTAAACTAAAAGAGGGTATGTTTAGATTAGATATAAGGAAGAAATTCTTCACTCAAAGGTGGTGAGGCACTGGCAGAGGTTGCCCAGAGAAGCTGTGGGTGCCCCATCCCTGTAGGTGCTCAAGGCCAGGCTGGATGGGGCTTTGGGCAACCTGGTCTGGTGGGAGGTGTCCCTGCTCATGGCAGGGGGGGTTGGAACTGGGTGGTCTTTAGGATCCCTTCCAACCCAAACTTTTCTATGATTCTATGATACTGTCTGTATGCAGAGTACAACGTACTCTGAGTAACTAAATCACTGTGGTACACAAAGTGTCCAGCATCTGGAGATGAAGCTAAATGAATTCAAATGCCAAATAAATTTTCATGTTCAACAATGAGTATAATTAGCCATTGGGAGAACCCAGAACTAAAGAAAAGATCTTCTCTCATCAAAAATATATTTTCTGCTCAAGCAGGAATTAATTTAGGGAAGTTCATTGTCCTGCATTATTCCTGTGGTCAAAAAAAGGTTATTGCAATGATCACTTTGTGCTTCAGTAGCCTTTAAATCTATTAATTGTGTATCATCATTAATAAGGGGATAATAAGGATACAACAAACTGCTAAACAAGCAATTAACTGAGCAGCCTTCCATTCAATATAATGATAAAAATGCAAGTAGGTGATAGCATTGAAAAAAGTAACAACAGTAAAAGACAATAACTGAGGCATCATTTATTTTAATCACAGCTGTAATTCCTTAATGAAGACACAGTTTGCAAAAGTGCCATTAAGTGTGGCTTCAAACTATGATAAGTTCTCATGGTGATAATCCTTTTTGATTATTGTAAATGATTCCTGTGGTGGACAATAGGCCTGTGACAGCTACAGCTCTACTTAAAATTGCAGAAATGACAAGTTCTGAGAGGGTAGCCTAATACCACAAACACACTGAGGAAGCTGGGCTCACAGTTTCAAAAGCTATAGCCACTCTGGCATGCACATTTGCAGATGCTCTTCTTGAAATAATTTAAATTTTCATTTCTAAGTCAGGGACTTTCAGTACTTTGTGAAAACTTATCCTTATTAGGAACTGTTGGCTATCTTGGAATTGACAGTGAGCTAGGATTTCTTTAATTTCTTCACTGAAGTTGTTTAAAAGTTATCTCATATTTGTAACTGAAAACATGTTAGACCTATAATATTGTCTTTATATTTGCAGGAGTCTTTAGAATTAAATATTCAAATGAAGATACAGCTCCTGAAAGAAGAAATACAGGACTAATGATTATTTTTGCCTCTTTTCTTTTCTTATTCTAGCACCCTCTATGCCACCATATGAACTCGAAACACCTTTGAATCAAACTGACAGCACTGTGACAGTCTTGCTGAAACCTGCACAGAGCAGAGGCGCTCCTGTCAGGTACTGGGGGAAAAATCTTTATAAAATTAAAACCAAATTGATTAATTTCTTGAACATGTATTCTGGGGATTTTCTACACAGCAATCAGTGTCTAAATTCATGTCTGTATTAGCTCTAATTAAATTAAATAACTGAAGAAAATGAAAGTGCTTTGATGTTGAGTGTTTGTGTATTGTTTAAAGGATTTGATCCAGATGCAAGTGGCTTGTTCTTTGAAGATAAGGAACAAAGCCATAGTTCTGTTGTGTGGGTGGCTTCTTTAAGGTAATTGCTTACTGCAGTGTTATAAGTTCAAGGGCATATCACATTTTCTATGCTGAGCTACTGTCTGTAATATTCTCTCTTCTTGTTTACTTCACAGATTTAAGATAATCAGCTCTTAGTAAGTTAGCCAATTTAAAAAATATGTACTGTAACATTCATGAAGTATTTACTTTTAATTGACCATGAAAGCAGAAGTAGGGGACAAAAAAAGAGAAAACCAGTAGCGTAGGTTCTTCAGTGTTATATAGTGTCTGCTAATGAATTTCCAATTTGCAGTGGTTTATATCACAGTTTCACACCTATTGTAGTAAAAGATGCCTGCTTTTCAGTGAAGAAAACAGAGGATTAGATTATTTTGAATGATAACAAATAATGAGCTTAATACTCTGAAGAGAAGAAAATACAGATGAGTGACATACATTTTTTTCAGAGGTTTAAGATGCTTTTCCTTTTGACTAACCATGGAGCCTCAGTAATGGTCAATCCTGTTGTTACTATTGGGAAATGTTTCCAGCTGTAGTGAATGATTATCAGTTATTTCCATCCTGCTGCTGAGGTTTTGGTAATTTCTGTTAGCGTGGGAAATACAGATCTGTTATATATACATAAAATAACATTTTTGAAGCATTTCATCAGAATATTCCATTTTAAATTTTTTTTGTATTATGCAATATTCATCATTGCACTATATATTACATGTTTGCATAGGTGAATGTATGTATGTCTGAATTTAGGAAATGTCATACTGTTGGTCATTCAGACAACTTTTTAAAAGGAAAATATAACACTTTCAGGAAGTCTGAACACATTGAGAAAAAGAACAGAAAGCAATTAAAACAGATACAGTGAAACTGTTTGATTTAGCAAATTAGATTATAAACAGAACGATTTGATATTTGTCTTCCTTTACCTCCTAAAACATGGTATAGTCTTTCTGCATTCAGGCATCTGGATCAAAATAATACTGTTTAGACTCGTTTTGCTTTAAACACAAACATATAGGACCATAAATAAAAAACAGTTTAATTCCTTCAAACTGCATCGTGAACTAAAGATGATTGACTCCTATAGCAGTAGTGACACATCAGAAGCTTCACTGACAACAGAAAGAAGCTATTAGGAGATTAAAGTACACCAAATAAGGGGATGAGTGGTTAAGAAAATAAGAAGAGGGATTTAAAGTAACACAAAGATTTAGAATTGACAGAAACAGATGAACACAGCAGCAAATTTGCTGAGGTCCTTTGCAACAGGTCTTAAATGAAAGCTGACTGCAAACTCTTAATGTAAATAATTCGTGAAGCAGAGAATGAAAACTAAAGTAGGAATTTCTCAATACTTTTAACATTTTATTGTGCATTAGACTCTCAAGTATATTGTCATTGCATAGCTTGCAGAACACATTCTGCATATGGATGTTATCATCTTAATCTATATTCATCGGGTGTTAAAAGTTTAGTCATACTTCATTTATGCACATCACTAAGAATGATGCCTTGTGTATTGATTCTGCTACAAGCACCAGCTTGGTTAATGCAGGTTTTTGAAACTGCACTAAACTTGCAGTGTAAATGATTGTTGTTGTTTTATTGATCAGCACGTCAGCCATGTCACATAAAATTCTTTAATTCCTGAGATGGATAAGGAGTGCACAAATTCTGCCATTCAAGGCAATGAAGCTAATACCTGAGGTCGCTTGGTATTGCAGCTTTTTTTTTTTTTTTTCTATTTTTCTTTCCTGTGATTAAATTCTTTAATGAAATATGAAAAATCCTGATATCTCCTAACTTATTTAGAATCCTCTCACAACCACCACAACATAAAAGGAGAGAAAGGGCAATGCTGCTTGTTTAAATGTTGCTTCAAAAAACAGACTTTATAGAAATGTTCAGGAAGCTCTGTTTACAATGATAAAGTACACATTAATCATGAAGGCCAAATGGCATTCCAGGTTGTTTTAGACTTTGTAAGACTGGACATGATTAAAATCTATTTTGTCAGAGTTTTAATACAACAAATACTGCTTGCTTTGTCTTCAATTTCAGGTCTTATGGCAGTTGCTGTGTTTATTTCAAGGAGATTATTTTGGAATTATGTATGTTTAAAGCAGTAGTGCATTCAGTAATGATGAATATATGTATTTACTTAACAGTTGGCCAAGCTATTCTGATTTCTAGAATGATTTTAATTTGCAAGGCTTTTTTTTTTTATTTAATTTAATACGATGTCTCTTTGGAAATTGCATAATATATATGTAATTGCGGATTTTTTCTTCCAGAGGTACGTGTAGATGAGTCAGTAAAATTCTAAATAATTTGCATAAAAATCATACAACTGTGAATATTTTTATATAAGGGCTATTGAACATATGTTGAGGTACTCACACTTCCATGGCAATATCATTTCTACCTTTCACTTCTCCAGTGCAAATTAGCCTAAAGTTTGAAAGATCCTGTGGCCAGATCTTCTGCAGGTCCATAGATTGGTCAGTTCCAGTTGCTTCAACTAAGGAATGTTAATGTATTGCAAAGATCTGGCTCATACACGGGAATGAAAAATGTAATGCTCAATGACTGCATGCATTTAGTGTTATTTATGTATTCATCTATGTTAGGAAGAGCTTTAGACTGTTTGCTGCATTCCATTATAAAAGGTTCTTGTGACCTTCTCTGGAAAAGTTTTCCTGCAAGCTTTTAGCATCAGCGGCAGAAGCAAGTTTTCTTTGTCACATAAATTTCCATTCGGTCTTGCCTCGATAAAGGTTGAGTGTTTCCACTTCTTTTATCTGACTAGCATAATCAGCAAAATGCTGTCACCATACCACCCTCCTCCTGCTATTCAGAGCCACATCCTTAAAATGCTGTAAGTGTAAATATCCCAAAGATTTCGTCCCAGATAATACCAGAAACACCTGGTGATAGCAAGTCCTCTGGGAACAGCACACTGGGGGAAGGAGCAAGAAGGATAAAAGACAAGGCAAGGCCATCCAGGCTCTGCTCTGCCTTCTGGTCTTTGGTGACTTTGTGGATAGCACTTGACCTTTCTCACCTTACAGTGCAGAGCTTCTGTGAGCAGGATTTGCCCTGTAAAACTCTTCCAATCAATGCCCCATTTAGGCACTCCTTCTGGTCTTATAGACACCACAAACACCTGGGACCTTCTTCTACCAGCCAGGAGTAAAAGAAGTAACCAAACAGAGCTAATCAAATCAGCTAACCACGTCCTCGATGCCATACATGGCATTTTGCATGCCAGAGTATTTTTTGCACAGGCTGAGGTCAGTCAAAGGAACCCATACGCAGATAAACTGAATCATGTGAGTTGAGATTGTGCTAAAGTGAAGGCAGTCTTTTTATTTTTAATTCCTCCCCTTTATCATTGGTGTGCCCAACTTCTTCAGCACATAGATGGGGTGACCTAAAAAAGGAACAGCTCTTACTGGGAAAATGAGTCAAACATCTCTTTATTTGAAGTGCTTGATTTTGAAACTTAACTTACCTTTAATCTCTCTTCCCTGAAGAAGTGATTTATATTATATTTCAGCTCAAAAGGCTATATTAAGTTATTAGGTATTTTGAAGTGCAGCTGAAAACGACCTTAGAAATTTCAAACTACGCGTTATCTAAAGCGATAAGCACTCCTTTCTACTACTTAGTTGGGTAAACATTTCATGGCGTGCTCAAATTGTCTAAATTCCACAGAGATTAGAGCAATTAGAACAATTTCATATTGGCCTAAGCGAGACCTTTAAAGGCACCCTGTAAATACTAGGTTCATTGTCATAGCTGGAATTAAGGCCTTCTGCATATAGTCCCAGGGATGGGAACAGCACGATTCATCTTAAGATTCATAGTGTAAAGAAACCTCTGTCAACTCGAGCCCAGGTAGCAAATCATTCTTCACGTGGTTTAGCCATTTCAGCACCACTCGTAGTATAATGGCTCTTCAGTGAAAGACCTAATTCCTACCCACTGGCTGGCAGTAAGAAGAAGTAAATTAAACTGAGATTGTCACCTTTGAAATGCAAAGACCCCTTTGTAACACAGCAGTTCCCCACTAGAGCCACTGCGCGCTGCACATGAAGCAGAGGTCGTGGTTGCTCTCCTCCCTGCCACACACATTGCAGGGAAGAAAGGCATATCTTAGGGCCTCATCTCTTTCTTTCAGCATCACCAGTGCTATGAATCAGCCAGATAGGTGTTTGCCACCCCCTCTGCTTGGTCACTATGCCTACTCACTTTCTAATAGGATGACAGCAGGAGTTTGCAGTCCTTGTGCCATGTCAGCTAGGACACGCGATACAGCTGAGACACTTCCATCTGAAGAAATGGGATCATCTGAAGTCTGAGAGACAGCCTGTTAGAAGCCTTCTTTGGGGAAACAAATCTGACAGCCAGCCTTCTAGAGAAGCCACTAACTTCCTTAATCCTTGAAACCTATGGTCTTCACAAGAGCACCTGCCTGGTCAGCAGATCAGCAGATCAAGTGGTTTCGCTGGCCATCGAGAAAGCCAGCAAGCTTTGCATGCTTGCTCGTGTACAAAAGCTAGCAAGCCAGCCAGGCTGTTTGGAGACCAGCGACAGCTATCATTAGAACTCAATAAGAAGCAGGGTTTCCAGCAGCCTGAATGCAAATGTTTTGGGGTATTTTCCATAGCCTTGAAGAGGCCATGGGGCACTCATGTTATTGTGAGTACATGGCAACCACAGAGCTGGGCCTCAAAGGTGCAGGATCCTAAAAGATCCTAAAAGATGGGATCCTAAAAGAGCAGGATACCGTGCATATATTACGGAGGCAGACATCAGTATTATTATAAATTCAGGATAAGTGAACAAATGAGCTTTGAAACAGGAGAATGCTGATTTACACAATGAGAGACGTGTTAGCACTCTGTGTGGACAAAAACACGGCAACCGCAAATGCAAGTAAAAGCATTACAAAACCTGTATTTTTAGCTCTGATCACTCACAATTCCTACTTACTGTGTTATGTAATGCTAGCATGTTATTGTAATTTCCTTCTATTCCCAGTGACATGACAAGGGTTGTAATGCAGTAATGAGAAAAAAAGAAAACCTCATGTAGACACAGCTGAGGAGAGAAATATCAAAAGTATACAGTAATGGGAAAGATTTGGAAAGCTTCTCAATAAACTGAAAAGTGAACTTTGGCCTTTCGAGAGCTCACTGATAAAACAGTCTAGATGATGTTTGGTGGATTTATGATAAATATAAATAGTTATGTTGAAATAACGTTACTATACATGTTCAAAAAGCATTAGTAACTCACTAGTGTTCTGAAATGTCATGTCCAAAATACAGCCTCTTGACAAACTGCGAGACCACAAGGCTTAAAGAGCATGAAGGGAACTTACTGTCTGCTCCTTTATTTGCTTGTCACAAGCATCCTTTCTATAGTTTAAGGGTCTCTAAACATAAAGAGTTGAGTTGTGTGCTGTAGGGTCAGCACCTGCCTGCAAACTGTATTTCCAAATCATAGTTTTACAACCTGTAAGGCAGCCAGTAAACTTTTTTGAGGATGTCTGTGATGCAGCAGGGATGGAGTTTTATTGATGCCCATAATTGTCACTTCTTTATAGCAACAAGTATAATTATTTACAGCAGAAGGGTCAATTTCAGTTTCATTGAGGGAACAGTACAATAATTGCTTATGCTGTAAAAACGCTGTAATTCTTTTTTGTTATGCAGTAGAACTTGTCCTTGGCTTTTTACTGTGACTTGAGTTAGAGTTTATGGTACATGTTGCCTGGGCATGAGCAGTGCAGTTTCACATGTCCTGCTGACTTATTCAGAAATTTCCATGGCCCTTTTACTGTGATGTCTCACAGTCCCAGGGTAAATGGAGCATTGATTCCTGTGTCAATGAGAACCCAGCACAACACTATCTGTCATTTAGCAATGCGATTAATAGAAATTTATCTATTATAAATAAAGCAAGCTAGCTGGAGCAATTCCAGAACAAAAGAGAAAATAGATTATTCTGTTTCTCCAAAGAGATTATTTTTCAGTTTCATAACTCACCAATACTTTCTCAAGGGCTTGGGTATAAAATGACATCTGAAAAATTTGCAGCACTGTTATGATGCTCTGGTTTTTGTTGTTTTTGTTTGTTTGTTTTGTTTTTTTTAATTTGTATTATGATTCCTTCCTTCTACATGCTGGCCTTAAGTAGGATGCAGTGCAGTGGAGAGGATACATTTGCCTAATTCCTAATGATAGTCTTCTCTGTGTTGCTCACCTCTCGCTCTGACAGCATGCCAATCTAGTTCAGTGAGGCTCTTCCTCACTAGCAGCCTGTGGACCATTGGGTTTTTCCAGTCTCCCTGGTGAAGGCTGAAGTCCCATAGCAATTCAGCTTGTGAATAATAAACTCTTGGAACCGATACCATTTTCGTTAGCTCCGGAATGCCAACTTCAGTCAGAATTGTTAAAACATGTTTTTATTGAATCTACTTTTTACAATGAATGGCTCGGTCTCTGAGTGCACACAGACCGCTGTCATTTTTTCCACAGCCACTTTCCAAGGAACATCTACTCAGACCTCCAAGGGCCATATTTAGCCTACTGAAGTTCAGACTTTAGGTCAGCATATTTACTTGTGAATTTTGGATGCCCCGTACCGTTTTCTGGTACTGAGTCCAGCTGGCTAAGAACAGTCCATGTTCGGCTCCCAGGCAGAAGGACCATCTACAGACTGCCAGTTGGGAAGGGGCCCTGATCCATATCCAGAAATTTTGGTGAGAGTGAGTGATAACTGGCTGATGCCAAAGCCGTTCTGGAAGCCATTCAAACCGTTTAACAGGGAGGGTGGTGTACCATTGGTCTACTTAATATCCTGTTATGCATATAGCCTAAGTGGATTGTAGGCAGCTCAATCCTAGCAAGTCAGCGAGCCTGTTCTCTATGTTATCAGAACACCAGCAGAGACCTCTAAGTGGGAGCACAAAGCTCCTCCTGTGCAAGCAGAAGACATGAAATCCTGTTCCTTTCTCCCAGGACTTTTAATATGTTTAATTTTAGATGGTCATTGAGTAAAAACAAATATTTGACAAAATAAGGAGAGTTTCCATTTGATCAGACAGATTCCTTCATGAATGCTCTCTTTCTTCTTCTCTGATTCTTATGGTTCTGTCTGCATGCTGGCCAACCTTAGTAGGAGGAGACAGTAACACAACCTGGGAGGTTGGATGTTGGGAGTGGTATTGTGAAAGCCTCTCAGTTTGAACACGGTATTGAACCCTGGTCAGTAGTTTTTGAGAACCCTGCTCAGACCATTGGGTCACTGTGGAAAGAGCAGGCATGACTGCCACACATCTCTGCAGAGAGACCTTAGAGATTTGTATCTTAAGCAGACGTAGACCTATGCTATAAAGCCCTGGAAAGAGTGCCTTTAAGGTGTTTAAACATAAGCATCTACTTCTGGCTGAGTTTAGGCAGTTCCTTTCTTATGGTCACACTGATCACTTGGAAGAGACTACATGAGAGGTAGAATCCTACATTCATCTCTCTCAGTAACACTCTTGAGTATTTAAGAGACGTGTTTCTCTTTCTCAATGAGGATGTAGGAGACTCAGGTGTATTTCCTGGGCACTTTCCTTGAAAGATAAAAGTGTTTAGTTTTAAAAAAAGTCTGAAGAATTTAGGGACCGTAATGAAAGAGTGATGAGTATCACTGGAAGTTACTGCATTGCATGGTTTAAAAAGTGCACTCAGGTTATACGTGCCTGAGTTCCAACACAGAACAACCAGAACACTCTTTGAAAACACAGGAAAGAGATACTGTTGTCCTGTATTTACTGAAGTATGCCAGGGATTTATTTTTGTTTTACTGTGTGCTGTGGAAGGATTGAAGAGGGAGTACATGAAATGTGTACATTTCCATGAGCAATCATTGAACAGGATTATGTGGGGATGTACTTTCTGGAGGCTCTCCAAAATCATTTTTTGAAGGGAGGTATCACGGTAGCCCAGTGCTGGGTGACCCATTCAGAATTCCTGTAACGCCACGGTTAGGAATAGTCAGACACATATAACCCATTGATGTCCTGGAAGCTTTCACTGTTGACACTCTGTGCATTAGGCATGTGCCATCTTCCTGTATCCATAATGTCAACGTGGAATATCGTTTTACAATTTAACATTTTATCACTCAGCTACAGGTGTATTTTCATGGGCATTTGAATCTCATCAGTGTTTTTGTTCTTGAGTGCCAGATTCCATAGTGAGAGATCCCAGGTACAAAGTGTAAAATCACTTTTAGTGATTGTTCACCCATTTTGACTAAATAAGCACTCAGGTCAGTCTTGAAAGTCATGTTGGAAGTTGCTTGGTCCCTCTAGATACCGAAGCCTTGTCAGTGTTGCACATCAATCTTTCTATCCTTTAGCCATGTCATATGCTTTGAATTTTTCATAGTTCTTTGTATTCAGTTGCTTTTCTTTCATAGAATTTAAATTAACTATATATTTTTAAGTGGCTCACAAGAGCTCTAAACCAGCGGCCATGATGTAAGTACATATTCATTGTGCTGTACTGTGAAGTGTTGAATTAACGATGGAGAGGTGACCAATAACGTTCTGCATGTTCTATTTATAAGTATCAAATATCAATGTAACATGCTGAAAACCACTTGCCAGTAAAAGCAGATCCTACAGCGTTGGATGGGAACGATGTACAGGAAGTACTGAATAGCCTTCAGGATTAACCTACCACAAATAAGATGAAATGCAATGTTTTGCATTTACGAGCTAATAACAAGGATACTTGCTGTAAGATGGAGGATTATTTTTGGAAATAACAGCGGTGAAGAAAGTGTGTATTGATGGCTTGTGGTATGACTGTGAGTCATCAAAACATGGCTTGGCTGTGGAATAGTCAAATAGACTGCACACAGCAGGTAGGGTTTCCAGCAAAGGTGACAATCTATAAATGACATTATAGAAGACACTGGCAGGACTTTGTGTGAACTGCTGTGCACAGCTCGGATATGCCGAGAAATGCTAATCTATATACTAGCACCACAGCAGCAGAGTTTTATGGCATGAACGATCACGGAGCTGGTAAACATGTATGTGGAGGGATTCTGAGAGCTAGATTTGTTTCAGCCAGCCAGATAGATGAAAAGAAGATACGGTTGTTTTCCAAAAATAACTTCAGAGCAATAAACTTCAGAGAGGAAAAAGAACAATTTCAGTTAAGAGAGCACCTAAGCAAACATGTAAATGAATCAAATTTAAAGCTTCTACTCAGTGGTGAACTGAAGCTCTGGAACAGATACAGATACAAACATGAGGAAGGTGGTGGTAAATAATTTTAAAGAAATTATTATATGATGCAGTGTTTTGTGACGGATGGTCACATGGCACTATAGTTCCCAAAGTCCCTTTTGAGTTTTCTGTATATGTCATCCCTCAATAGGGCACGACAAGCTTTGTCAAGAGGGTCACATATACCAGAGCTGTCTTTGTCAGGGAGCCAGAAGTCTTTTTTTTTTTTTTTTTTAATATAATTTAGGTTACAACACAGAATTAACCTGTACTATATAAATGCTTTTTCTATAGATTCTCTTACAAGGGTGCATCTTCATACTTCAGTTGACCTTAGGTTTTTTCCTTCTGGTACTATTTTTTATGAGGAAATTTATATGAGCCTTTTATTCACTAGCAAACACTAAATGACCGCATTAAAAAAGATTCTGTTACTAATACATAAATGCACGGAAGGAGTACTGTGGTTTACAGGACAAAGTGCTCTGGGGGACTTCCTAACAGTTAGTATAAATAAAATTTGATTGAACCATTCTGTGTGCACTAAAGCATTTAGATCATGCATTCTGTACAAACAAGTGAATGCTTTTATATAATGTTAAGTAATATTAAAGGAGACAAAAGAATAATGAGGAATGCTACCTGGAAAGAAGAAGAAAAACTATAGATGTTCTCAGAGTGAAACACTGCCATTTCCCATACTGGATGCTGAAAGATTATTCATTTTCCTGAACATTAACATGAGGACTTTCTTTCTGTTACACTGTTCATTTAAGCAGGGAAGAAAACCACTGGCATTTGCAGCAAGCATCATGACTCTAAAGCATTGCTAAGTAAAAGCTAATCTGTTCAACTGGATTACATTAAATGACATAAAGAAACATTAGAGTCACTTACTCAGCTGTACAACTGAAAGCAGCAACTGTTTAGTCAGGAGCAGTATAAATGCCTCAGCCTAAAACAGCCTCAGAGAGTGGTAGGCTAGATGTCTAAGGCATTATAAAAATGTTGAATTTGGGGAGAAATTGCCGTGGGGAAATAAGATGAGGGTGAATGATTTAACTGTGTTCTCACATCTAGAGCTGAAACTGTTTTCAGGATTGGTCTCACGGGGTAGTAGAAGCACAAGACCTGAGTCTGATCTGTATTTAACATCTGTTCTAATCCTAAACTGTGCAGAATCTTTTATCTACAGCCAAATTTCCTGTGGGAAGAGCCATATAGTATCATGCTGCCAGGGTTTCTATGCCACCTAATCCTTCCAGAATCATTCCCAGTGCAGGGAGAAGGACGAGTTACACCTTCACTCACAGAAGAGAAGGTCAGACATATTTATCCACACAAGTCCTGAGAAACTGGGGACAATGCTACAAAAATGGCTGGTTTTCTATATCTGCCTGCATCATTCTGCACTGCTGATTAGAGTGCCCTGCCGAGACTTTTTGTGAAGAAGAAAGGACAAAAATGAACACAGAAAGTAATCTCCATTTCTGAATTGCTGGACTAGGACCCACTGCATTAAAGTTGTGGAAAGAGGTGATAACATTGAGAGATGAGAATTTTGTTGTGGTTATTTTTGCTATGGTCCTGCTCTCCCACAGCAGAATTGGCAGGAGTAAATTTATCTGCTATGCCTTGGGTTGCCTAAGTGATAACACTGGTCTTTTCAGTTGCAACTGAAGCACAAGCATGTGCTGCTTACCACTGAGTCTCCCATGAAAGCATAGCATCTGGTAGAAGGAGAGAATGGACAAATGAGACAACATCTTAAAACAGCGCAGCAGAGCTGTTTGAACTAGTCTCTCAGTGCTCCATGTTGTATCCCCTGGTTGAATAGATGAAAAACTTTATATCCTCTGTGAGTGCTTTAATGAGCAGTAAACAGTTTTCAAGCTTTGAATAAAAAACCTGTTGAAATTGGCTTGTGTATTCGTTTAGCTGTCTCAGCAAATATTTTTTTTCTGTGCTGCACATAAGCCAGCAGGTTGCAGAGCATCCTTGAAGCATTCTCCCTCTACTTTAAATCCGCTCTTTTTAATACATTTATTTGCTTTATTCCCCAGCCCAGTTCAGTAGTAGGTTTCCAGTGCACAATGCTTTGTGGAATGTAGAATGATTTACTGTTTTAGCTTTAACTTTGTATCATAAATCAATTAGCTGATCTGCTCTTCTAAATACAAATTCTTCGATCCTGTGTAATATCCAAGCTTCTTCATCAATTTGCATGTGTGTATTATTTTGCATTTTTAAGTAAGAGCTATGCAACTCCATACAGTTAGACATGTGAATGTTGTTACATTTCAATGTTTGCAGGAGTTCATGGTTTACTGGAAAATATTGAAGTAGATTATTGCTTACTTGTAATACATTTTTCATAGCAGAAATTATTTTTTTAAATTGTAAACCCCTAAATATATTGCAGTAGATACATAGATCTTTATACTGTGGTTTTACATCTATAAGCCATATGTTTGTTTTTCTTATATTTTGCAAACTGCGTATCCCTAGAAATTTGCAGAGAACAGAGTGAAAACCACTGCTCTGGATGCAGCATCTTATATAATAAGCATAAATTGTGAGATGGATACTGGAGATTGAGCAATAGTATATATTACCATTTCTGCATGGATTTAGAAGTGAGGAAATCTTCCTATTCTTTAAAACTGAATCACTTAATTTCTCTCTCTCTTTTTTTTTTTTTTAATTATTCTTTTGCTTTATCTTTGTGCAACTATTGATTACCCAGGATGTGTCTGGCCTTCCTGGCTGCCAGGGCACACTGCTGGCTTGTGTTCAACTTGCTGTCGACCAGAACCCCCAGATCCCTTTCTGTGGGGCCGCTCTCCAGCCTCTTGTCCCCCAGTCTGCACATACAGCCAGGGTTGCCCTGTCCTAGGTGCAGAACCTGGCACTTGCTCTTTGTTGAACTTCATTCAGCTGGTGATTGCCCAGCTCCTCCCAACTTAGTGTCATTTAGACCTTGCTAGATCTATTCTCTGTCTATTTTGTGAAGTCTGGGGCATAGCACTGTATCAAATTCTGCAATAATAGTAACTAGATTGTTTCTTCTTTTCATCCTGTTTTATGTAGCAGGAAGTAACCAGGTAGAGTCTGATGGTTCACAAATCATCAGGGACTTTGCTGGAGCTGAAGGTGTGTTGTAATGAATTTTTCTGTACTAGTCAGAAGCAGACCTACGATTTGCAAGCTGTAGAGCTTTGCTTGACCATTAGAGAGTCAGGCATACGCTTTCAGAAATGCTACCACTGATTGTGTTAAGATGGGCTGTATGATGTCTCAGGTAGCTGCATATTGGTTTGCCTTTGTTCAGACTCCTAGAATTTCATTTGTTTCTTCCTGGTTGATCTATACTTTAATGGCATTGTGCATCAATATTTTATTTCTCCATGACAGATTGAAAAGAAAGGATCAGTCAGCTCTGCCATGGGTTTTGGTTTTAAATATTTCTTTTAGATCCTTTCCAACTTCATTCTTTTTTAAACTAAATAATTTTAGACAGTTTCGCTTTTTAAATTTCTTTTAATCTGTGACAAGACTTTACTTTTTTTTCCATGCTTTCCAGTTGTTTTATAAATTGGCCTTGGCAACCTGAAAACTGGTTAAATGGTGTAATATTGGTTTATAAAAGCTTCTCGCTTGCTGTATACCAAGATATTATTCTCTCCTTGTATTTATGAACTTACCATTTTCCTTTGTTCTTCAAAAAAAAAATAGGCAAAGAACATAAAGCTGATTAAGAAGCTTTGAAATGGTTGTTGGATTGTTGCAAGTATCATAAATGTAAATTCATTGAAAATATGTTTTCTGGCTTGGTACCAAAATATATTGTCAGAGTTTCAGAATTCATTGAAACAGAGAACACTGTTAAAAAGTTAAGCCTTCAAGGATTCAATTCTTTAGACAGTGAAAATCTTATTTTATGATATAATGGCACATCCTAGCCTGCAATAATAAATAAGATTGTTCAGTTCTTATGAATCACTACTAAACACATGATCTCAAGGTCATATGATTTGATTTGGACTAACTTTGGCTCACAGTTGTGCTTCTTTACAATCTGGTCACATTCTGTTAGATCTTTGGTAATTCATCTGAAGTCATCCAGGTAAATTGAACGGATGAACAGAAACATATTTATTAATAAGTCTTAAAATAACTTATATTCCACTGCTGGTGGTTTTTGTAAAAAAAATCCGTAGCTTTCTAAGAGGGTAGGACCACATCTGCAACAGCTTGGTGCTGAGAAGCAGCCAATCTGACTGAATCGAAGACATGTAGAATCGACTGCTAGTTATTATCTATTTTTGTACCGTATAAGGTGATACGTTTGTACCATGTGTATGATATCTAGCCTTTAATTATAATTGCTGTGTCCTTCTGCTTGTTACAAATTTCTAATTACTAAATTGCAGTGACATCAAAGAAAAAAATGCTCAGATAAAGAAATCCTTAAATTAGTTAAGACTGAAAAAAAAAATCAGCAGAAAAAAATCTTTAATCCTGACCTAATTTACCTGAAAATCTGTCCCTGATGTGAAGATTAATAACAGGTGGCCTTTTAGGGAGCACTCAGCTTGAGTCTAATGTTCTAGTTGTTCTTTTATTATCCCGACCCTCTATAACGAAAGGATTTTTTTCACCCTGCCCTTTGTTCACAATATGGGACTGTAATTGAGTTCATATTTCTCACCCAACCTTTCAGCTGTAATTAATATTTTATTATATCAGATTTTATCACTAAATAGCCTAGCAGCAGGGTATTGAGCCACACACGCTCTCACACACGCGTACACACACAAAAGCGATAGTGACTTATTGATGCCAAGCAAGTTCCTTGTAATGAGTTACGGTTGAGAGAATATAAAATACATTCATCGTACCCAGCTAATATTCCAAAGCAATTTAGGACTGATCTTATCTTGATCAAACCAGGACAATGAGAATTAAAGTTACAAGAATGAAATATTCAACAGTGTGCATCTATTTATTATATCAAACGTGGCATCTAACAAAAATTGCCTATGCAAGACCAGCTATTATCTTTTTTCATTATTGTTTTTTATGAACAAGAGCAGTTTAGGTTATATGCTTTTTGCACTAAGAGTTACATGCTGTTCTCAGAGGTTTGCTAAGCAGGAACACCTCCACAGCACAACAGATGTAAAACTGAGCATTTAAGTCGCTATGCTACTTGTTCTTTAAAGTGGAATAAGCCAAAATGCATTCTACGTACTGAGATTTTTTTGTTCATTTGTTACCTTAAACTATTCTGATGGAAGGAAGTTGTTTTTAATACAAGTTTTGAAAGGTGGCGGCAGTCTTATCATATAAACAGCTATAAACCAGTTTGGAGAAAAATGTTTCCTGAAACTAAGTAACTTTGATGATGGGGCATTTTCATTATAAAAGCCTTCCACATAATTTGGGACTAATGGTTGTTTTCATTCCTGACAGGATTTCACAGCAACTTTAATGCTCTTTGCCTCTCCCTCTCTGTCTCTCCCTCTTTCCCTCTGTATCTCTCCCTTTTCCCCATCTCCCTCTTCACTCACTCCCTGCTTCAAATAGGTGATTGCTGGAAAAAAAATATTCAAATTAAGACGGAGTTCACTAGCAGGCCACTGTAAAAGAAATTCTCTACTTTAAATGTTTTATTAATTCTTTGATATCAGCAAAAGTAACATCTTGAAATGTATCTCTGCAACATCTTTAAAAAATAAAATGTTTGTACACAGTGAAGTAACCCAGATCCTGACTTGTTCCCTGAGGGAGAGCTCTGTGGTAGCGAAGAAAAGCGGCTAAGCTTCTTCAGACAGCAGGAGAGTGATGACTGTGGCTCTGGTTACTGAAAATAATAGTCTTATTCCTGTAGGAAGGGTGGCCTAGACGATACTGCACTGGGGCATGATGCAGATGAGACCAAGGTTTGATTTCTGGTTCAGGTACGGACATTCTGTGTAGCTTTCTGCGAATCAATATATCATGCTCTCTCCATTCCTATCTGTAGAATGAAAATAAATTGAAGTAATATTTTCTGCTTTAAAGGAACTGTGAGGAAAAAATATCTATGTACGGTTGTGAACAGCTCTGCAATTGTGGGGAGTGTCATACATAGTAAGCAGCTGTATGAACAGGTCATTGTCTGGAGAAAGTTCTTCCTTTTTTTGGGCATCTCTTTCATGATGTCCACCACAAGATCTCAGAATAGTGGCTTTGTGGAATTTTTCGTGGTATTCTTATCCTCACAATTCCTCTCTGGTTTTCATTCTTTTTATAGCCATGTTGTGAGCAGACTGCAAAGGCAGAAGGAGGCATCCCCATTTTATTCTGCTCTGCAGTGAAGTCAGTCTCAAAGCCCTGGAGAATCCAAAGCCTTAGGTTAGTTCAGTTTAGACCAGCATCATTTAAGTTAGTGCTGCTGCTGCTTAGGCTTTAAATTAAGAGCATAAAGCCTTGTGGAGTGAGATCAATAGTATCTAGTGTCTAAAGGGACTGAGAACTTATGCTGAGTAGGAATAAAACCTGTTCACTGGTCGGATGAATGAAGGAAGCACTTCTTTGCTTGTGTGTCCTATATATTCTCACCCAAGGTAAGAATTGAATTGAGTTAAGTTTACACCAAAGAAAACAAGGCATATGTGTTGTACTGTTCACACATCCGGGCACCTTCCCTTCCTCATTCATGTTGGACCTCTTGGAAATTTTCAAGCACATTTGATACCTTTTAAATGTTGTATAGATTTGAAGTTTCATTTTTTTTCACATTTTGGGATCTCTCCATACAGAGGAAAGATCCAGATTAGTATCCATGCTGGAAGTTAGGCTGTGTTATGGCATGAACTTACTAGTTCATTTCATTTTGTCCATCAGTAGAGAGCTGCAAATACCAGCAAGCCCATATGTAGCCCAGAAACAGCCACAGCATGTGTTGCCTCTTTTCCAGACAATATTTGGGACATACTAAAAGGAGCTGAGCATATTGAGGGTGGGATCTGGGTATCACAGACGATGTGAGGAACACAGGCAGGATTACGGCATGTTCTTGGGTAAACGTTCTGAACTTCTCACTGTACAACTCACACTGTCTTAGTCTATTTATAAGACTCCTAAGACTCTTCTGTTTTCAAGTGGCATTTAAAGAATGCAGTACTGGATCAATGTAAATGGAATGCCGTTGTCCCATATACATAAAAGAGACCTCAGCAGAGACATTTTATATAGCCAAAAATAAAATGGTGACATACCTATTAGAAGGCTTATCGCCTTGTGTATATCAGAGCTATTTATGGGAGACGCCAAATATCAGTAGGCAGAACAGTTCAAAAAATAGTCAGTAGATCATCATGAACACAAAGAGATCTTGTAGCAGCCATTCTTGGTTAAACAATTCCTCCCCTTCCCCCCTAATCTTACAGAAGTATATGATATGATTTCATAACGTAATTATGGAATCAAGCACTTTTTACAAACATATTGCATGTGATTTATAAAGAGTAGCTGAATGTAACTTGTTACAAAATGCTTTGCTTAAAGCATACCTGGTTTAGATTGGCTTAATATTTATTTTAACTTTCCTCCTTCTGCTTTCTCTTTCACTTCTTTTTTGTCAAAGGTGATGGTACATCTCAACCTATTTTCAGTATATTCCCTGTTCTTTTCCTTTTTATTTTCTTCTTTCTCTATGTTCCTGTGCAGAGCCATAAGTAGTCTTTTGTATTCTTACATCTCAGTCTTTTCCTGGTTTTGTTTCCTCAGTTTTCTTACTCTTTTCACAGGCACAGTTACCTACCTGCAAGCTAAAACTATTTCAATGTGTCCTCACAGCCTCTTCATTCTAAACATTTCTTTCCCTAAAAATAGCAATAAATACACCTCCTGTTGCCTTCCTTAGCTTGTCACTTGCAGTCTGTATTTAGTAGCTAGATCTCATTGATACAGTATGGAGCACATTAGGGGAGATCTATGATCAGAGATGTCTCTTGCTCATCCAGCAAATACACCATTAAAGCCTGAGAGAATGTATGAATACAGAGCCAAATGTTCTCCTCTCTTGTGTTAGTTACACCTGTAGAAAATTACTTTGAAGTCATGTGAAATAGTCCCTTTATAAGTAGGTTTAATTTTATTGTCATTTTGCACTCACTTCATCCTGTTCAGGACTACATAATATGTACAAAATCTGTATATTTTCCTGACATTTGGGAGTTTGAAGAATAAGAAGCCTTACATGAATCCATATTAAATATGGAGAGTGCAAGTCACAGAGAGGATGTAAGTGGTTCAGAAAAAGTGAGTTGTTTCTGATCATTATTTTTCTTGAGGCCTGCAGTGGTTTAAAATGTATTTTTTTTTTCAGCAGAAGAAATAAGAAGAAAAAAATTACCTTCTCGGTGACAAAGGGAGGTATACGCTTCTTTACAGGAAAAAAATATGTGTAGAATTATGTGGTTGTTTCTAAGTATGGAGAATTACTAATACTTTGTCCCTCATCAAATTGACTGTATCAATATATAGTAGTAGTCTGCCACTTGGAGAGTAGGGGTAGGGATACTATTTTGGTATTAAGGAATTCCAGGTGCAGAAATGTTGCGGAGACATAGTTGGATCCATGTCATCCTGTTCTTCCTAATTCTAACATAATCTCTTAAACTTGTGTAGCAGTGTGGTAGTTTCACTTCCAAGTCAGTCCTAATTGAGCACTAGCATTTAAATAATTAAACACAATTAACCACAGGGCTCTATACCCAGGGGGAAAAGACAGTAAGGAAGGAAAATGGAAAGAGAAAAGGAAGAGGAAGGGCAAGTTTCATCAATATTTATCCAGGATTTGCGTGGGCCAGGAAGGCTAGGAGAAAGTTTTGATTCCCTTGCCAATCAATGAACCTGTGTTAAAGTAGAGCAGGCTCTTGTGTCACAGTTATTTTTGGCGTTATGTATTAGCACCATTTATATAAGTGGTGACCAAATGATTCTTATCAATTTTAGTACACTGTTCTAGTAGTGAGCTAACACTTGCTTTGAATAAGAGTAGGTTACCATGTGTGTTGAATTTACTGATTTTGCAAAGGATGAACTGGAGAAAGTGAAAACTGCAGGCTATCATGAGCACACTGTATGTTGTGAGATGGAATACAGACTACTACCACTTAAAAGTTTGAAATCTTTTACTATCCTTAAAATATATATATATATATATTGCAAACTGAATTCCTTAGAAGTGTTTTTTTCTCTCTCTCCTTCTCTCTTTGATTTATTTGCCAACAATACAAAATTGTATGTTGAGTCATCATTTATGTTAACTAAATCTAAATGTAAAAAATCATAAACTCACAGCACCTCACAAACATTTTATGAATGGTTCGTGATTGCCTAAGATTAAAAGGCCAAAGATCTGCTGAATGTTCTCTGCCCCTGACTTAGTGTTCTTAGGTTCTCTAAGACAGAGAATCTGTATCAGGAACTAAGGGAAATAATGAATTACACTATGTCATCAAGATTAGGTGGCACCCATCTGGCCACGAGAAGGTAGAAGATGTAATTGTCTCATGTTTCTTTCATTCAGATTTTCTTCTAAGAATTTTTGGAGCCCAGGCGTGCGTGTCTCCCTGAAATCCTAGAAAGTCCAAATTCACAAAAGAGGGTTTGTTTTTTTTTTTTTCTGTGTTTGGAAGAAACATTTAAATCCATGATGAACTTACAATGACTAATGCTTTACCGCTTTCAGAGCACATCTCACTTTGCTGCAATTAAGATATCATATAGCAAGTGTTTTCGTTCTCCAGGGAACTGAATGCATTGTCATATACTCCCCTGGAGACTATCCTTGGAGGAAAGAACAAGCAAAATATCTTTACCTTTCAGTGACATAATAGTCCCTACATGAGACCTGTCTGGATTTCCTGTATATATACACAGGAATGCTAAAAAGAGATTTGCTTGGATGTATTTTTTCCCAGAAAATCCCTTTTGTAAATATTGACTTTAAAGTCTTTGAGACTGTCCATATGAAAGAGTTGGACAGTGACAAAGAAGCTTAGGAGTTTTACATTAAAAACCAGATACCATTCCCCAATGGACTTAGGTCTGTGAAGATAAAGCTTTATTACAACACCTGAGAGTTTACATTTGGCAGTATCTTTAGGGGCTGAACCTAAGCTGTCTTATCTCCTCCTTTACAGCTGTTTAGGTATTTTTGCTTTGATTGATCTGAGAAATAGGGCTCCCTGCATGACAATAGAGGTGCTGTACTGTATTAGTCACTGCTGTGTTCACTCTAGGTCTGATTCAGAAAGTTTTGTGGCTCTCTGCAATTTGAATATGGAACTTTTGCCACGGGCTGGAAACTTTAGTTGCTAGTCATAGTTTTTCCTGAGAATGAAGACAAATCCTGCCTTGGAGAAGTAGACCAGACTTATCTCTAGGTTTGCAAAATTAGAAAATAAAGCCAGGTGTGAAAGTAGAATCATTCCATTTAACTTTCAACAAGTAACAAAACATTTTTGTTTCCTGCACTGAAGTTTGAGCATTTGCAAGAATTTTGATTGCTTCTGTATGGCCAGTATTATTTGCAACATTGCCTGGTTTTCCTTCTTACTCCTTACTCCTATTCCCTAAACTTGAAGTTTATACAGTCATTCATTTTCTCTCTATCCCACTGGTTACCTATTCACTTTCAAAAATAATAATAATAAAAAAATTGAGTCTCATAGACATTGTTTCACATATGCATGGACAAGCAAAGTCACCTCTCCTAAATAAACTGCACGCTCTATGTTCTTTCAGACTACCCTTATCCCAAGAACGTATCTTCCCTGGGAACAATTATTCCTGCTCCCACTCCCATCAGCCTAAAAAAGCTGATCTTGAATATAGCAGTGGCCTCTGTTTGACACACACAAAAAAAAAAACAAACATAGTTTTAGCAACATCCACCTCGCCCTTCGACTACATGTGCAAAATTCAACTGTGGTCATAGGGACAGGACGATTGCTCAGTTGGTTCACTCACCTCATGTCTGTACTGAAAATGACAGCAGTTGGAGTATATTCTGGTCAGTATATATTATGTGCTGCCGGACCTTCCAACCCCTTGGTAAAGCCTAAGTCATGATAACACTGAGGCACCTGGTAAATCAGGGATATTCATTATCACCTTTATTTAATACCGCCTGTAATAAATACACAGAGCCTTGCTCAGAAGGAAGAGAATTTGTGGAAATCTTTAGTAACCTTCTTCTACTTACCTGCTAACTATAAATTATAAATTCTGTCCTTTAAAGAGTAATTTACCTCTTTTCTATTTCAAGACATAGTTTACATATAATATCTGGTATATTTAATTTAATATTTAAGGTATCACATGGACTATAGTAATATAAAACAGTGTATGGGCAGGTGTCAAAAAAGGAATAGATCAAAATTTCCAGTGTTACTCCCTATGGATATGACTTATGAACATCAGAAACAACTGATGTCAGAGATCAAGAACATGTTGAAGATTATATCTAAAAATTGTCCAGAGATTGCCTTTTTTTTTAAAGAAGCAGTGTTGAATAATAAACTTGTGGCTTAACACATGATATATGAAGATACAGATACAAAGATACATGAAGCTTTAGGTACAAGGCATGGATAAAGCAACTGATTTAAAAGTGCTTAAGGCTTACATGGCAGGACTGTGTCTCTGGCAAGCATGCTAGAAGAACTTTCGTAACACAGTTTCACTTCACATAAGTGGTGAAATTTCTTGTTGGTGAAAGTATGGGGACCCTGTGGACTTTCATGTTTCGAGTGATTGAATTTTTCCTGGACATAAGACTGAGATAACAAGGCAGTTTTGGGGTTTCTTAACTTTGCTATCTATTATAACTTTGGTATCATAGCAGAAGAATGCAGTGAAGTGATTCTAGCTTACAGATAAAGTAGGGTTATAGGAATAAATAAGTGAAATCATGGTCAGTATGTACATTAAAAGTAATTCTGTTGTTTCAGCCTGATGTCATTATAAGAAAGCATGCATGCAAGTTGAAAGATAGAGATCTGTAAAATGTACCAGTTAAATATATTTACAAAAAAAGCATGAAACTACAAAGAGCCCTATCATAAAGAGCAGAAAAAATCAAATTAGACTCCACAGTGTCACTCTTAACAAAGTCTACAAAAGTAGCCCAACAGTTTACACAGCTTATCAGGACAGTGTTAGTGGAACTTAACAGCTTTGCAGGCTTTGTACATTACCTAGAAATGTATATATATATTCAAGGATAATATAAAAGAAGGTCTTGAACAGTCCAGAGAGAGTAAGAAACTTTTCCCAGTTCCATTTTACATTTTTACTGAGAAAGCAGAAAACAGACTTACAGCAGAAAACTGAGGCACAAAACTGTTTACTTGCCTAGGATCACAAACAAAGGTAGTATTAATACCAGTAAATAAATCCAGATAACCTTAGTCCAGATTTATATATATATATATATCATTTCTGATGGCTTCAACAAATTGCATCCAATTAGGTGAAGCATCAAGACCATTTAAGAGAGAAAAAAAGGTGCAGATATTTCAAGCATGAAGTAATCAAGCTTCTTTTCCCTTTGTTTTCAATTTGGAATTAGTTTTGGTGAAGTTGTAATTACAAATCCATCAGTTTCAATTGATAGGAAATAGGAAATACACAGCTAGTACATCTTAAAGACTTATGGATTAAGAATCCTGAAATCCATTCTTGTATCCAGTAGGCCTTTCTGGAAAATGGCTTCATCTCTTTGAATGAGACTTTGATTAAATACTGTTTGATTTATTGCGTTCCAGTAATGTAGAATAATTCCTGATTCAGTAAGTGACTAACACCCAGCATTTCATGTACTTAAGAACAGATGTATATATACACTTAAGTCTTCTTTTGAGTTGTTTCAGTGCCATATGTTTGGTTCATTTTTCCAATATCTAAATGTTCTTAGCATCTTTGATTAATGTACTAAAATATCTTCTTTCGTCTTTCATGTCTTTTTTTTCAGCTTTGTCTGAAGAAAAATAAATGTATATTTAGGAGGCATTGAGAAATCATTTTAATTTAAGCAAGCCAGTTTCAGTAAATATCTGAGAAGCCTGGTATGTCTAATTGCTAACCAAAATTACAGTCCTCATTATGTTTAGATCTGTATCTCTGTATAATCATTTAAATTTGGAAACGTTTTGTAATTGTTAAAAAAACAGTTTAAAAATTGCATTATTTTTTTCTTTTTTTCCAGATACCTTTTTTAATCCCCAAATTTGAAATGCTTAGTCTTTAAGTTAACAATAGTTGCCATGTGTTCCTTTTTTGATGCAACACTAAGTTTCAGCTTATATGAAAGTAGGTTTTGTGTTCAATTTCCAAGGCATTGGAATTCTACAGTAGAACTGCATAATGTGAATTAAACTCAAATGACATTTCTTTCCTTCAGAAAGTTCAATTTAAGTCCTACCAATAGCTGATACACTTTCAGCACCTTTCACGATAGTGTAGATTTTATTTTTTGGATTACAGGTAGGAAGACTTTATCCTCTGAAATGTAGAGGTGTGGAAAAGGAATAATGCAACTTCAAATAAGCAGGAAATATGACTAATACCTCCAAGGAATAATAGAGTTCTGATGCAGTGCTAGCTCAATTTATTAGACTTGAACCCTTTTCAGCATAGGCAATTGAGCTGTTACATATTAAAGAAAGCAATTTTAACAATAAGAATTAGAGAAAGCTTTTGGATTATAATTGTAATTGGGGTAATTTTTTTAAATTCGTTAGAAAGATGATCTCACTTAATACAAATGTAAAACATATCACTCAAGAAGTTCTGTCAGGTTTCCATTGACCCAGGTGCTTATAATGTGTTAATTTACATCAGAGAAACAGCAGTATGTGGCAAATGGGCAGCAGATAGGATTTAGTTATTTTTCATTAGCACTTGGACTTTGATAAAGGGGAACAGAAAAGAGCTGCTTGACCTTTTAGTTCTTAAATTATTAAAGAGCAAATAGATTTGAGGTCTAGATGCTTGCAAATCTAATTTGTCTTGCGGAGTAAGGATGAAAAGGCATCTTGAGTTTGAAATAGCTCCAGTCAACGTAGCTCTTTCTTTAATGTATCTGAAGATGAATAGATGGCAGGCATTTAAAATGTAATATACAAGGAGAGTGCATGCAATATAACTAATATGAATTGCAGGAGGAAAAGGAGCATTTTAATGACAGGTTTGTCCCTAAAATATCTGCAGTCTTTAGTTGTAATCACTGAGTGAAAAATGAAAAGGATACACATCTCAACCAATACTGAAACAAGTTACATTACTTAGTCTGGTCTGAGGTCCTTCTTTCATTCAGTCCTGTTACTATAAAAAAGGTTCTGCTGAAAGCAGATTATTCTGCTGAAAGCTAATGGCCAAATCCAAAACTTAGTGTAATATCTGTCCTGCCTCAGTGAGAATGAGGGATTCTTGTCTTTGCTGTGGTATTAGGCAGGTGTGTTTGGTTTCATGCCTTGCAAGAGCAGAAGTTTACATTACTCTGCTTTTTTTTTTTTTTTTTTTTTCCAATACTCCAATTCTCAAACAGTATTTACTGTAGATTGACTGTAAATTACTAGCTAGAGGAGTCAACACTCTCTCTTCAGAGTAGCTTGAAATCCTACTTCTAAGCAACTGTGTTTTGTTCCAGAAAATTAAATGCTAAAATCATGTCAAATGTTGATTTGGAAGAGAAAAAACATGACTGTAGCAACTGATTAGTTTTTAAGCTTAGATATTCTGTGGTTAGTTTTAACAGATAGTTCTCATAAGATCATGGAAAGGTTGCCATGTATTGACCTTCATTTACTACTCAGCATGAAATTAATCAGCTAATGAAAATCTTTCTGTTAGATACGTAGGCTTCATTTTACAGAGCTGCAGAATGTACAGACGTTGGTCTCCAAGTGGACCCTGAAGGCAACTGTTTGTCTCCATGGCTGTACCTAATTTTACTTATACACAGATAGATTTCTGCATGGGGTTCAGTTTCAGATTAAAACATCTAAAATTAGGTGTCCACTTGCAGATTTCTGCATGTGAGATGAATATTACTACAGTCAGTGGAGAGCTAGTCTGTAACGGCAGCAGACCTTAAAGACTCAACCAGCCAGAAGGTACCTTTTTGGGGGTCAACTGAACAGCTTTCTAGGCTCTACTGACTTTAATGGGAGTTTACAGATGTGTAGACGTCTTCATGAAGACACTTAAGGTTACTATTAAACCCAATGTCCACCCCAACGAAGGTCTAATTTAAGCACAATAAGAGGTAGTAAGAATTCTGTTCACTGGGCATTTTTTGTGAGCGTAGGAAGTGCAGTGTCTCCTGCTGGAGATATTAAGTCTTAAAAACATAGTGAATAGGGCTTGTTCTGTTTAACAAACAAACACAACCACACAAACAAAAAAGTAGTAAAAGGGCCAAGAGAATTGGTGATAATCAGGTACCTTTTCCTTCAGAAGGGGAATAGGCACGGTTGTGCTTATATATGACTAGGCTTAATGAGCCCTGTTTGGTCCAGACTGACCCACGGAGGCCCAGCGCAAGCATCCTGGTACTTTGGGCATAATGATGCGTCTACCTGCAGATGGTGGAGTGGGGACAACAGGTCAGCAGGCTGTGTGGCTGTTTCCTCATAAAGGAGCATACCCTACCCAGAGATTGCTGGGTTTTATGAATTAGGGACTTGAAATATCATAAATGGTATAAATAAAGTAAATGTAGCTGACATGCAAAAATGTGGACGCATTGTCGCTTTAACATCGGTTACTTGTACTGACTTGCTTATTCAGATTCGAGACTCCAGGAGACAAGTAATGATTAAGAATCACTGGTCCCCAGTGAAGCAATAAACTCGCAAGCAAGTCCTCTTTAGAGACATGGACTTCCCAATTCACAAATCTGAAAGCACTGACTCAGACTTTTCTAGCAACTGCAAGGGTATAATGATTTCACTGTTTGCATATACAGCAGAAATCACTATTTCTTTGTTCCTGCTTGAATGTCCACCGCACCTTTACAGTGGAGAAGAATGGACTGTTCCCTCTAGGTCCCAGTACAGTGAAGCATACAAGTACAGACTGAATTGCTTTGCCGAATGCAGAAACGCTTAAAAACATGGTTATCACTAAGATGTGTTAAAAGTGCTTTGCTGAGTGAAAATAACATCCATCAAAAAGTGCTTCGTTCTTGCTCAGGAACAGTCAATATGCCACCAAAATTTTCAAAGACTGTAATTTACTCTGTGTGCTTTTATAAATAGTTATAATGTCAACAGTTAAGAAAATACTGTTCCCTGTCTCTTTGTAATTTATTTATTCATTTTTATCTTATTATTTCATTTTATTTAGAGAAGATAAACAGGTTAGAAGATGGATTCTATAGCTTAACAGTTATTTCTGTGAACAAAATAATACTTAATTCTGTGCTATAGCACTAATCAAGAAAGCTTTTTCTGTACAAGAGAGTTTTTCAAGTTCAAGAGAGAAAGTGTTCTGTGCATTTGCTGTATGAAGAGCTGTGGCGTGTATGGATAACTTTATTTTTGCAAAGCAAAATGCACATATCTGAAAGCATGAATCTATTCCATAAATTCATATACGTGAATACCAAAATGACATTTTCTTCCAGTGTCCTTTGCTTTTTAGAGGTACATATCCTTTTTCATAAGTACTGGTATTCTATATTATGGTCTTAGAATGAATCAACTCCCCAAGTCTTAAAATAACCCAGATGTTTGTTTGTTTGTTTTCTTTCCTTTCTGCACTCTTAGTGTTTATCAAATAGTTGTTGAAGAGGAACGCCCACGGAGGACCAAAAAGACAACTGAGATCCTGAAGTGCTATCCAGTGCCCATTCATTTCCAGAATGCCTCACTTTTGAATTCCCAGTACTACTTTGCTGCAGAGTTTCCAGCCAATGGTTTACAAGCGGCTCAGCCTTTTACTATTGGTGATAACAAAACCTACAGTGGTTTCTGGAACACTCCTCTTCTTCCTCATAAGAGCTACAGCATCTATTTTCAAGCTGCTAGCAGAGCCAATGGGGTAAGCCTTATTGCAGGTGTGGTTTTATACACTACGTAAGTGAAAATAGATGATTGGTGCCAACTAGCAAGGTGCCCAGTGTAATTGCTAATGAGAAAATAAAGTAACTGTGAAATTTAGCACACCAAATTTTAAAACTGACAGTTCTCCTGACACGGTATTGCTTAATGATTAAAGGTTACGGGAAGGAGGAGGGGAAAACAGCACATTTTTGTCAATAGTGAGCAGGCAAAGCAGTGTGTTATCATTCTGTCATTATCTAAAAGCTGTCCAATGAACCTGGTTGATCAGCTTTTTTTTCTTTCCATTTTCTTTTTGTTTTCTTGCTTTAAAGAGAAGAGTATTGTGATTCCTTTCGTTAAGTTTAAGCCAAACTTGATTGTGGGTTTTAGCACATCTGTCTTGGCCTGTCCAACCCCATTACATTAGCTTATAACGTGTTCAGCTCCCATTTTCTCATTTGGTTGCCCTGACTGAATTAGAGTTTTATTTTTTTTTTACCCTTTCTGCAAACAGTAAAAGAAAAATAAGTAGATGGAACTGAAATGAAAAGTTTTTAAAAAGGCCTTCACAGATCATGTTTCATCAGGCTAATTCTTCCTGGAATTGTTTTTCATTTCCTGCACAGACCTACCCAGAGCCCTTCAGTTCTTGATAAGTTTTGGCTGTCTGTGCTGACAGCCTGGAAATGTTTTCTGCCAGAAACCATAATGGTCCCTCTTTCACAGTGCACTGACAGTGCAGAAATGTGAAACACCATTGATTATTTTTTCTTTCTAAAATTGTCTAGCACGATGCTTAGAACTATACTTATCTGTAAGAAAAAGAAAAATCTCCCAAGGTCATTAAGTTGCCAAAGGAAAAAGCTGAACGCTTGTCTGTGCTTTTGAGAATCTTTCGTGTATTTTCTACTTTCAGAGGAACGTTAACTGAAATGTTTATGTAACATCCTCAAGCAGTATTTGTCCATACTATGAAAGCACATTGAAGTTGCTTAATAACCAGTTAAATATGTAATGAGGAACATAAAATAAACACTTCCCTCACATTTTATCAATACTTTCAAGAACAGAATCATGGATGAATTTCTGTGCTTAGAAACACAAGATGTGACCTTTTTCCTCTTTATTTGACACAGGAAACCAAAATCGACTGCGTCAGGGTAGCCACAAAAGGTATGTTCATATTATGTCATGTATTCTGTATTCTGGTCTGTTGACCTTTCCTTCACATGGTCTTTGCAAGCTTCCAGAAATGTTTCTATTGCTAAAAGGCATCACTAAACCTATCCCAGAATTTTAAAGGATTCATTTGCATCTCTAGCTGAGATCTAGGAAGTTTGTTTGTTTGTTTATTCTTAATAATAAATGTGTTGCTAGTTTTTAGTTGTTTACTTGAACATGTATTTTTTAAATATATTCTGTGGGTTTTTATATGATCTCACAATAAACAGTTTGGAAATTTTTATATATAACAGACTTGTAAAATTGCCAATTACGGCGTGCATACTAGCTGCATATTCATTAGTAGTGAAAATGTTTTTTCACCCCTTACTCATAAGCAATTATCTTATCTTTATTGCTTGATAAAAGAAAAATGGAGAAATCATGTTCTTCATTTTCATGGTACAGAACAGCTCTGTTTATTGGAATGTCAGCACATCATGCTACCATTTATGAGACAAGTTGGTATAATTGAGGCAGTGCCAGCTAGAAGGTTGATCCCCAAACAGGAAAGATAAACATATTGCTGATACATTCAACTCTGAATACTAGGAACTTGTCTGTGATTATCTTTGTAGTCTCATCTTTTTAGCACCTCTAGCTGGTGCCAGCATCAAGGCATGAAAAAGAAGTGCTGGAATAATATGGTTGTGTGGAGATTGTAGCAGAGGAACAGGAAAGGAATTACTGCTGAGTAGGAACAGATAATGCTGCCATGCAGTTTGGGCACCTGGTAAGAGTATGACACCAAAAAAAAATCATTCCTGTGCCAGTATTGCTTTTGGGAAATCATGTGTGTCCCCTAGTTACTGTCCTTAATATAACTGGTTCCTCCATGATTCCCTTGACATGCAGACATAACGATTCTTCCACCTACACTGTATCTAAATATGATGGATGAGGATTTCTTTACTTAAAGTAACGGAAATGTTAGCATGAAGTTGCCCCTGTTGAATGGCTGGATCTTCCCCAATGTGACAATGCACTTTTTGTGTCTCTTGCTATTTTTTTCAAAAACAAAAGGAGTAGTTTCATTTCTAATTTACTAACTGACTGCTTATTAAAACATAGCCAGCTTTCAAATATCTTCACTAACCTAATAAAACATAAAAGCGATTAATTTCAGGTTAAAATGGAATCCTGTGTTGTTTTCTGGGAGTTTCAGTGTTACCAGGAATGGATTACATTACCTCACAAACTGTGATAAGTGATTAGGGAATGGGTTTTAGATTATTTGAAGATTAGTATTCCTAATCACTAATGGATGTTCAGCTATTTCAATTACTTGACTGGCTGAAAAGTCTTACTCTCTCATTTAAGAAGTGAGGGTAACTTCATGAATTGGAATAGCTTCCATAGCAACAAGGTAACACGTTTGGCAATGGAGATGTGAGAAACGCAGCTTTTATTTCAAACAAATCCCCGTACTTTTTTTCTCTGAAAGCCTGTTTCAGAATTTTTCATAATACCTTTTTGAAACCTGTAAAATAATGCAAGTGGTTGTTGTGAGAACGTTGAAGTCAGAAGTGTCCTCAAAGGCATTTATAGCTCCTGGTGCTAAACTTTCCGGGTGGGCTCCTGTAAAGCACTTATCATCATGCTTATAAACCAAATGTCTCTTATATTTTTAAAATATATATATATATATGTTTAAATAAAATGTAGGCTGTGACATATTGTAATACAATATTAATCATACCTATTTGCACAGGGTTTTTTTCCCTGTGGATCCCACAGAGAAAAGCAGACTTCTGTCCCCTCTGTGGACTTACCACTCATGGAATAGAAAAAGTAGCAAAAATGCTTACTGGTCCGAAGTCACCACATCTGCTGTAGTGTCCCGTTCTCAGCCCCCTTCTGTCCACATTCACTCACCACCACCTTTTTAGAGATCATATAAAAATCCTGATTCCAATAATTGTGATTGTAATTTAGCATCAGAATATTGGGTTTTGTTTTCCTCCGGCTTCTGCTAAAGTCAGAGGGAACCTTTGCCACTGACTTTGTTTGGAGAAGCATCTGACAGCATATTCTGATGATGCAGAGCCTTGTGTTCTTAGTTTTCTATAGAGAAAGCCTTCTAGGACCTCTGTGAGTATTTGGTGTATATACAAATGTGGAGACTGCAGGGTTTCCACTCCCATTATTTTTGACAAGATAATTAAACAAACAAACAAACAAAAATCAGGAAGAGATTTTCATACCAGTGGTAATAAAGGTTGTCGTATTTTGCTTGAAATATGGCTTTCATATACCTACTCTTTCTTCAAGCTAAATGATTGTAAAATCTCAGCAGACAAAGTTGAAAACATTCCAAAACCCCTTCAAGTTTATTGCTATCAACTTTGTGGTGTTTTGTGATTTATATTAAGACTATATTTCCTGATATGACTTACAACACTGTCTGGATAGAGACATCTTGGTTATCTCCTAGGATTTCAGTTCTCAAGAGGGAGACATTATTGTTCTAATTTTGCAATATTGGAAGGCTTTCATTAATTATGAGAGAGAAAAGGATATTATAATATTTTAAATCCAATAGCAACAGTACTCTAGCAGCTACTATCAACACTGCATTTCAGTGTTGCAGAGGGATATTTCAAAATATTATGCAGCAGCAGTTTTGAGTTTAATTGTCTGCAGATGGTAGATGATCTATTTTCCTCACTCGTTGCCACATTTCTAATAGCACCCAGGCTGTTCTATGTAAATTAGTGATCTTTCATATAATTTTCTCCTTAATTTTCCAATATTTTTTCTTTGCATCATTCTCCAGCTGCATCATGTTGGATCTGACCTTTTAATTTTTTTTTATATTTCTTAATATATATGTATCATAGTGTGCTTAACCATTTAGAGACAACCATAGAACTGCTGGCAAACAAAGAAATCTAGTACTTTATCACTGTGAGCCATGCTAATAGTTATATGTACCAGTCAGGGATTGTTAGAGAAAATTCAGAATACTCGAGGCACACAGACAATTCGGGTTTTTCAGCTTTTTCTTGTCTTAGTGGTAAAACATGAACACATGTAAAACTTGGACCTCAAACAGTTGCATGCACACCTAACTCAAAGCATGATGACTGTCAGTGGTTCTTCTGTGTAAGATGAATGTTAAGTACATGGTTAGTGTGTGCATTTTTAGAATAAAGACCTAAACAGGTAGAACAGAAATGGATGAATCTAAGCTAGCTCAAGAACATCTTACATGAAAATTACCTTAACAAGAAATATAGGAAAAATATATGAGAAAATAAGGAAAAAAAAAAAAAAAAAAAAGAGAGAGAGAAATTATTAAAAATTACACAGAGAAGTTAAGATTAGAAAAATCTGAATAGGCAGTTAATTTTCACTTAGAAAGCCCAGTGCTGCAACTAGCAAAGCCAGACAGTTTCCAGTTTCCTCAAACATGTTATATGTAAATAATATGCTTTGAGTCCTCTTCCTGTAAGTCACATACAAAAGCTCATTAATTTGCAAAATAACCAAACTAACAGCAACTGAGGATGAAAAGGAACTTGTGGGTGTTTTTTTTTTCTTTTCCTTTTTTGTTTATAAGAAGTTCAGACAATAAACTATTGACCAAGATTCTTCTTGCTGGCCTAGCTTCAGTCTGGCTTTTTTTTCCCTCATGCATGCTGACCTGGAAATCTTCCTTTGCCTTAGCTGCGATAATCGTGACTCAGCTTACAACACCATACATTCGCATCGCCCCTGCTGCAGGCGACGACCAACTAACAGGTCAGATGTTCAAGTATAGACAAGTTATCATGCCCATTTTTGTCTCATTTTCCTTGGCTCCTTTTTCCTGATGATTTCTTCATTCTCTGCTCATAAATAGTTCTCTGTGTTAAAAAGTTTCTTTTTGTTTGGAATTTTTTTCTTCAGCTCAATTAAATAAAATTGTGTGCTCGGCACCAAGACATACACACACATCCCTGTATGTACAACTCCGCTGCATGTTTCCATTGTGTGTGTGATCTGTGGAATGTTCCTTCAAGCCTGATTTTGTGAAGAGATCTAGCCTTGCTCCATCCATAAATTCAATCACAGTTTGAATATAGACATATATCTGTGTGCCTGTTTATTTTTTTTCTATGTTATCAGATCAAGACACAAGAATATCTAAAGCATTTATTTTAGGTTCATGAGTTGCATGTGTAAGCTAGGATAAAGATATTGTATTAATTATTTTTTCTGCAGTGTGTTGGGAAGGTCATATTTTCTGGCAGCATTTCAATATGCATAAAATTAAAAAAAAAAAAAGTAAAACAGACTCCCTCATAATTATGTCATACATGCATTCTAAGCTTAAAGCAAAATAACCTGCAATGTAAGACATAAAAACGAACAAATCTGTAAGGTTTTTAAGTCTAATTGTCTAAGTAAACTTAGTACACAAGTGAGACAATTACTGTGGGCTCAGTGTGGCTTGAAGGCCAGTTCTGAATATATAAAAATCTTTATGAACCTGGGGAAATAATTCATTTTGTTGGCAAATAAACACACGTGCAAAGCTTTTCTGGGATTTTCAAGCCTTTTTATTTTCAAACAGAAGCAAAGAGCACTAAAATAATCTCTAAGGTCTAAGGTGAGTTTAATGGAATATGTAGGAGGGGAAGTTAGACCTAGTCCATCAGCATTTAGCATATGATAAAATCATTGCCCTTTTCAAGAATACTGGTATAGTTACTTGGGGAGCATGTAAATATTGCTACTGGGGCATCTGAGGGACAAGACGAGTTCAGATCCTTAGTTATTTGGATACTGCAATAGTCAACAAGAGACAGGTAAATGATTTGGCCCAAGAAAAGAGGATTAGTGGCATGCTTACTGTAACTTAATGCTGTGATATGGGTTATAGTAACTAACCCAAGTTGCTATGTCAATCAGGACAAAATTGTTGCATGTTTAATAGTATTATGTAATAACATATGAACTAACCAGAATGGGATATGTTGATTATGGTAGGAGGTACTAGCCTGTTCTTGTTGGTGCTCTGTCAGAAGCTCTGTCCACGTACATATTTATAGCTCATTTTTTTCACTTGCAAAGACAAGTAGAGCTTTGAAGAGGCAAATAGCATCCCTTATGTATCCTTGAACTTCAGCAAGTTTTGTTCATCACAGGATTAAAATAAGCTTACAGGTTTTTACATATGGAGGATTAAATATTTTTCTTCTCTATCTTCTTCCCTTTTTTCTTTTTTTTTTTTTTTTTTAATGCAAAATTGAGTATCAACAGGGACCCCCAGAAACAGACCTGTTCCACAAGAGGAGATTGTCTATGGTAGTTAAAAAATGAGAGAACAGATGTAACAGCTAGCATAGAACATCTAGCAAAGTATTTGCTTTGTCACTGGTGGTTCATAGCATTGGCAGTTTGGTTGTCTGTCAGGTCTGTGACTTCTTTATTTTTAAATAAATGTATTTTAAAATAAATGTATCTATTATACCAGAGACTAATTTTGTATAGTGAAAGATAAAGTATCAAACAATAGCAGCAAAGAGCATTCAGAGCTGTCTGTTAAATGTATTTAAAAGACCATGTGATGAAAAGGGAAGCTTCATCCTCCTCGGTTTCTGTAACTTTAATAGGGAGTGAAGAAACCTTTCACCCAGCACATGTGGTTGTTCCCATGACAATTCATGCTTTTCTACAGAGACATACCAGGCAGGGACCCCTCATTCAAACTTTCCAAGTTAAGGATAGTAATGGTATCTGCAATGTGCTGGAGGAACCCAAAGATTTTCTTAAAGGAGATTCACACATGCTGGAGAGGGAACAGGGAATGATGCACATCCTCCCAACATGTTTCTCCTACAGACTCCCAGACTGTGGAAAAGATCTATGTGTAAAATGACTTCTTTATATGGAAATCATAGGACTATTGCCAACTGCAGTTACTGCAAGGCTTACAGCTGTAACTGTTAAATAACATTACAGAGCATTTTCTGTTTAATGCCTTTTCCTCGCCTCTTCACCCAGCACCAAAGTTTGGGATCAAGAAATTGCTTTTGTCTTTTAGCATTTGAGGAGATATGTAATTGGTGGTGGAGAGGGCAGGAGAGGGATTTTCTTTCTTTTTTTTTCTCTTTTTTCTGGTGGGAAGTTGATGTTTCTTGCATAATGAAAATTTAAAATCTTGGCTGCATTCCTGAATATTGTTACTGTTTTTGAAAGATCTCCCTTTTCAGAAAATCATGGTAATACAGCTTAGCTTTCAAGCCAACTCACATGCACTTCCTCTGTCATCTACTTACCCTGGCCCTTACTGATGCAATTTATAAACAATGCATTATTAGTTCCAATTTGTCCTTCCTTTCTCCCTCCTTTACATATCAAAGTAAGATGACTTCCAGCTACAGGATCACCTGCTATTTGTCCTAAATATCTTGACAGCATCTCCTTGATTCAGTACTCCGTTGGAGGCTGTAGCAAGGGGAAGCTTTTAGCATCTGTTGGCCAAAAGAAAAGACTATGAAGACTACAGGAAGCATAACAGGCCTTGCAATACAGTCTCCAAGTTTAAATAAACAAACACAATTTTACTCTATGGTTAAAAGTATTTAGAGGATTAACAAAGAAGTTGTCACTTATAAGAGACCGTATGATCTTGACTTTAAAATTGAATCATAAATCTATGGTTCTGAGAAAGCTGAAAGCATCTGCATTTTGCTTCACTATTTTCTAAGAGACATTTCATGTAATAGTTTTAAATTGTCCATATTTGGTATTCACTTGGCCCTCATCTATTTTGTTCTGTCTGCATTCTGATAAAATAGCATGCTTGGAATTGTGATTAGGATGTTCATTCTTTCAGGCATTTTCTTAATTGTTGAAATATGTCTGAACTACTTATATTTAAATTAAAGTATTTCCATTTGTGATTTACTGGAGCAGCCACCACTTTGCTAGATATTATTAAGACTGATTTCCATAGAACGCCCTTTTTACTACCCATTGTTAATTACACATGCAGCTGGAAGCGGGAGCTCTGTGCTATACAGTCTTCATAGATAAAATTCTTGGTACAAATCAGATACAAAATATGTCAGAAATTTTGTAGAATGACCAATACTTCAGAATTTTAAAGATTTTTTTAAATGATACTGACAATCTTAAAGCTTATATGAATTTTACCCTGCATACCTTAAAGTCTAAATGAGCAGCATTTTTTATAACCACGTTAAAAGCAGTCATAAAATAATTCTAATTGGTTTCTCCTCCTTTACAAAGTTAGCTGCATAATAAAATACACAGATTTCTTCAGATATGAATTCAATATGTGAGATGTATTGCTGTAGTCTGGGTCAGATTTTGTTATCAGCCATTCCAGTGTAAAATTGAAAAACATCAACTGAAATCATTGATTGATTAAATTTCAGCCTCATTTTTTTTCCCTCCAGATTTATTACTCTGTGTCTCATCATAAGTGAAAACAGTTTGTTTATTAACACAAAAACAACATCATGTATTTGAGAAGGACCATTTTTCCATTTATCTAGTTTGTTGGATAGAACTGGGTTAATTACTTGATCGGTATTTGTGGCTTCTCCTTTACAATGTAATTTGAGGTATAGCAGCATGGGCATGGGCTGGACAGACATTCACATTCATTTTTCTCCATCCTGAACCATGTAGCCCTGACTTAGATGTATTTGGACATATGGAAACTGGAAGTGCTGCTGTGGGTAATTGAGAATCCAAGATTTCCTAGCTGACACTGCAGTGCTGTTTGTAATAACAAAGCTACGTGTAGACATTTCTTCAGACTGAATACACAGTTTTAGGACCTTATTCTTCTCTTGATACTTCTGATCATAATTTATATCAGTGGGAGTTGTGCATTGTTATTGAAGGGAGAGCAAACACCAGTATGGTGTAATGCCAAAGCCATATTACAATGCCATTGCATGGCTGAGTGACAAGGAAAGCAAGGAGATATGGATCCGACTCTTCAAAGTGAAACTCCAGGCCTGTTATTACCTTGTAGCCCCAGCGTTTGTTGTACCAGTTGTTCAAGGATCCTGATCCTCCTGCTCAGCTGGGCAGAATGTAAAGCAAGAGGAAATCTTCCCACTTTCTGCAGCAATGGCTGAATGCATTTCAATGTGCCAGAGTGTCACTTGTGATTTATTGCCCATTTTTGTTCTTTTATGTGTTATATTTGTCATTTTTGCAATGACAGTTTCATCTATAAAACAGTATAGTTACAAGAAAATGTTAAGAGGATACAGCAGTGGCATGGGAGCTAGTGTTTCCTTCTCTCCCTTTTTTTTTTTTTTTTTTTTTTTTTTCCCCTAGTACATTACAGAGTCAAATGTCAGGTTTTCTGTTTTTAAGACAGTGCAGCCAAAGCAGCTCAGATTTTAAATGTAAGTACATTTTCCATAGAGCAGATGAGGAAGAGCTGAAGTTAAACAGTTACACAGAGGGTCTAAAAATAATTCTGATAACTATTCACAAATGCTGAAACAACATATAATACAGTCCCTTTCCAGCTGCAGACAGTAGAGAGCCTGAGCTGATTAGAAGTCAGTTACTGATGTGATTCTATTAGTGGTATTAAGTACTCCTGTTCATATTTTGCAGTAATAAGGATTCCTACAAGGTTTTCTGAAAATTAGCTGACAGCCTTAGTTTTGAATGTGTTCGAATCATTACAGAAAAAAACAAAGGCTCTAATTGAGGATTCAGGTCCTCCTCCCAATCAGCTCTGGTTGCTCCGAACAGGTTGGACTGGGGATGGTGGGATCTTTGCAGCTCTCCTGTGTTAATAGGAGAGCAGAGAAGATAAATTGCAGAGGGCCAGGGCAGCAGCTCTGCTCAGGCCATTGATGCTAATGGTTGGCAAAGGAGGTATGAATTAATCAGCTTCCCTGGTACCGCATGGTCAGAGCCAATGGTGTTACAAAGATGGGATGTGAACAGCTGGAGAGGATTCCTTGACCTAGAAGGAAGTATTAATCACTTGTTATCCTTTAGGAAGGACTAAATAGCCTAAATAGTTACTTTCTGCACTGTAAAGACTGGAGTTTGTCTTTTATTCAGAAGAATTAAAAAGCTGAGTGCCACTGAGTTAATAGTCATTGTAGTACCTGTGTTACATCCCTCAGGTACACAACTAACTGATTAGGAAATGTGAGTGTCCCAATCCACAGCTGAAAGAACACAATGCCACGTGTCCATATCAAGCATCTCTTTAGTGAAGAGATTGATGCAAAATTTAATTTCAGACACTGAAGACAAGTCAGTTCAATTCATCCTAACTCAAAAAATAATCTATTTGCTCAGCAATGTGTGATCTTCATATGAGAATATCTTTGAGGCTGTCTGAAGTTGGATGGGGTAAAACCCAATCATAGAAGTAACAATATGAATAAACTGACAATGATAAACTCTTAAGAAATGTAAGAAATTTCTGCCATCTCTGCAGTACCAGTCAGTATCGTATCTAATCCAAAATAGTTCAACGTCAGCAATCGGCAGAGAAGAAGGAAATACAAAACAAAACAAAAATATTAGTAATTTAGAACATGCTTGTATGCAGTGTGGTGTGCTATTACATTTCTGTATAAAGAAATGATGCCTCTGATTTTTGCATTCAAAGCAGAACATGTTTTGCATGTACCACAATGAAAAATTAAGGAGAGACAAGGGAAGAGAGAGAAACTCAGAGATATAATTAGTAACTGAAAAAACCTGTGAATTTCAATGTTTCCCATCTGTAGTTATTGACTGTATTCATAAAATGCTAGGCAATTAGAATTTTAATTTGAAAGAAAATGTGGGACCTGTTTGGGGTAAAATAACCTGTAGTTCTCGGGTACTGCAAATCTGGTGTTGGTATCTCTGGAGAGTTATCAAACATGTAATGCAGTATTACATGGATTATATCCGTGTTAATGTACAGACTAACATTACAGTATATTATGATCAGAGTAGTGTTCAAGGTGGAGAGTAATACTGAAAGCTTTAATCAAAAGACAGAATATACTACGTTGGGCAAAATAACATTTCAGCAATTCACTCACTTTTAAGATTCCTTGAAATAACTGAAATTTCAGTAAATGCCTAAGCTGCATTTGTCTGCTTAGAGTAATATCTCAACACTGCAAGCCATGACTATAGTTACTGTTGGGATTTCAAGTTACTTTTCCAGACTTTATATTGAAAATGTCCTTTTCTGCAGTAATGAGAATTTGACTGCAAGAGCAAATGATTTTAGAGATGTGTGAGAGGCATTCTAATATATTTATGCACTTTCAAGCCTTTATTTTTCAAAAACTTTGAAATTTAATGTCCTTCTGCTCATCTGGTTTTCTGTTATTGCTGACCACTGGGAAGTTTTTGTATAAATAGAAAACACCTGTACAAATTAAAGCTGAGTCATAGTTTTGCAGAAAAATGGATGGGAGTTGCTGTCTCACGTGGTTTTAAGGTGAGATCAGGAGAAATACAGTAGTTTTAGGTTCTGTTTCATCTTTTGAGTTCACATCAGAAACACAAACAGAGGGGAAACAGGAAAAAATGTTAATCGTTATTGGTCAGAACCAAACATTAAACCTTTTTGAAGCAAAACACGTTTTCCAGTGTGCTGCTATTGAATTAGGCAGCTTATGTGTATAACTGTGTTGATAATTAAAAGTGATATGGGAAGGACTGAAGAGAAAAAATGACTATTTAAGGCATTCTTAATCAAATATGACAGTTGGACATTTTTCTGTAACTCCTAAACCCTACAGGAAATACATGAAAAATGAAATGTAAATCAGTGACAAGCATTCATACAAGGCCTAGTCTATTCTTGTCCATGAACTAGGATCTTGTTTTGTCTAACACTGCTTCAGTTTGGACAGCTTTTTATTGGCAATACTGTAAATGCTTTTCAAATCCGAACAGAAATTATACTGTATTGGTACAAAGACAGGTTTAGAACTCCATGGAATTATTTCTCCTTTCTTATTCTGATTCTCCTTTCCCATTCCTCTAACCTACCTTCCTGTCCCCCAGAAAAGTGTTGAATCTGGAATTTTTTTTTAAATTTTTTTTCTTTTGTCTTGCTTCTTATAAATGTATAGCAAATATATTTTTATATTGCATGTATGTATTTTTGCCACACATGCATCATCACATATATAATTTCATATATCTTTAAGTAGAATGAGCAATGTTATGATTTCCTCCAAGAAAACAGGTAGGTTGTGAATAACAATAAGTAAATTCTGTTACTGAAGGATTTCTGAAGAGCACGTCATTAAAGAGTAAGCAGATAGTAAAGACGTCTAGTTTCTTCTTTACATAGTAGTCAGATAGATCTTTTCAGGTCAGGAGGATTTACCTTTTTTATTATTTTTTTTTCCAGTGAGAGACAGGGTCTGTCTTTGAAATATGTTTCCGTGACCCCTCCCTTTGTTGACATACAGATACATCTGTGATGTACACCATTGTGGCTGCTTCTTTGGCCACGGAATATGAGTACTTACAAAAATGTAACCAGATTATTTTCCAAGTGAAATACGGGCAGGGGAGTAGGGCTGGGGAGTGCTCTTTAGGGATATTTTTAAGTTTAAGGTTGCAAAGAACACTTCTAGTTTTTCCTTAGAAAATTACTTTGTTCCAAGAACAAGATACACCATGTCTGTATCTTCTGTATTGATTATTAATTTCTGGGTGTGGTGTTGCTGTTGAGTGTGCCTTAAACAGCTCTTAATGATCTCAGTGCTATTCAGGTGCGAGGAGTTTGAACTTCTTTCTTCCATTTTGAGTGAGAGCTTCCAACAGTTAGGATGACCAGCAGAGAGGAAGTTTTTTATGAATTTTAATTACTTACATTTTCTGTGATTAAGAAAAAAGGGGAAAAAGAGCTAGTAGCGAGTTTTGTTTTGTCTGGTTTCCTGAAGAAAATAAGCTGTTTATAAAGGCTTGCTTACTTGTTTTCTTGCAAGTCCTTTTTTTAAAAACACAGACTCGGGAAAAATCCACCATAAGAAACCTAGGTTAAAATCCCATTAAAAAAAATACTGTGGTGAGACCAAAAGATGTGTATCAAGCTAGGAGCTTTACTTGTTTTAGGCATGTTTTGTAAAGAATGTTATTATTCCTGACAACCAGAAACACAGATGTTTTTTTTTTTAAAAAAAAAAAGTCTTTTTGCTCACATGCACCAACATGAATCATCCACCAGTGAGAAATACTGTTCATTCGATAGTCAGTTAAATGAGTCATATTCATCAGTGAAGTAGTTCTTTGCATTTCTTTTCATGCAATTCTTTGTTGCTCATATTTACATTTCTGTAAAGAATATCACAAACAAAATTAATAATTCATAATTATTGTTACATAGTGGAGCCTTATTTTGATAGTCCCTTCTGTGCATAGATCTTTTAACAAGACAGATTTTTCCCGCATTTAAAAAACACCAAATAAACAATACACCAAATCAGCATGGTTGTCTCATGGAAGTACAGAAATCTTTTTAAGGAAAGAAGATCTCTGCACAGCAATATGTATTGTACTGATGATCATAAATTACAGATAAGATACTCTCCTGCTAAATTATGAGTGCTGTTTTCCCTGTTTCTCAGACATTCAGGAAAATAGATATAGTGAGAGCTAACACATCATAGCAAGGAGAACCAGGATACATCAATTTCAACGCTTAAATGGCTTCAGCGTTCAGCAAGACAGAAAGAAACCATAATCCCTGCCCCATGGAAAAAGCAGTTTATATATAAGCATTTCCAAAAGAAGCCAGGAAAATAAAGAGAAAATACTGTAAAAAGAGAAGTGAAGCAGACCTTACTTGAGGCATTTACGAAACTAATATGTTTGAGGCATAGAGTAGAAAGAGAATACTGAAAAAAAATATATGATCAAAACCACCTTCTGTCACAAATTATACCCTGCCCAACAACACCTCATAACTTCCACCATATGGACAAAGAAGCAATACGGTTTCAAAGGAGAAGTAGGGCCACTGATTGGAAAGCTAACAATGACGAAGGGGAGGGAGAACTTCCCCCTTAGCTGGAGTTCTACCAGGAGCAATAAAACAAAGACTTTCGTTAGCAGAATACATGCTGGCTAGCAGATGAGGACTGAATGCCAGTCACTTACAGTATAACTACTCTAGCCAGGGTGGTAATTCATTTCATCTAGAAATGTGTATGTGTTTTGGGTCTTCTCCAAGAGAGTCACAAATGCTGGCATCCGGAATGAACTTGAAGCTCAAATCAAAAGCATGTTATGCTGGCTTATCTTTCCATAGCACTGGTAATGCTGCTGTAGACTTAAAAATCAGGACACAGTTGTCTGCAGTCATGGACGTGGGAGGGTAGAAACGCTGAGGAAATTCTTCTGGAGAACACTGGACATTTCCCACAACTGTACCATGTCAGGTGTATTTTGCAGCCTGTGATAGAGAATAGGAACTAATGTTGATCATTTCACATTTATAAATGTTTATAAGAAGGACCTGTGTCTCTGGAGCACCCTTTTTCATACCAGTAGCACAGACATATTTGTGTACTTTATTGTTTTGTCATATATCATTGTATCCCAGCCCTTTACTCTTGGCGTCTCCTTGTCTGCTTTCTCTGCCTTTATGTTTATGAACCGTTATGTTCCTTCATTTCTTAGAAACCCCTAACCAATATAATCCTAAAAAATGTTATTCTGTCTCTCAGATCATCTTAAAGATCTGTTTCTACTGTTACATTTACTGGAAATGATGAGTGATGCTAGCTAAGTAGCAGAAAGGATCAAAGGGTTTATTTATTACATTTTCTTATGACTATTTGCCTCCCTCTCCCACCTGTAATCGCTACAGCTGCATATTTCAGCCTCTGTCAGCTAGATAGTATGTTTTTGGTGGCAAAGATTGCTTAGCTGTGTGCTTGCACTGTTCTTAATACAGTCAGGCTCCCGGTTTGATACAGAGCTTCTAGGCCCTACTATCATCCAAATAATAGAGAGCAATAAGGATATTAACCGTTGCAATCACTCCTGTAATTTTTGTCAACCATGGATAGTGTGGGCAGAGTCTTTAAAGCCAAGTTCTCTGATCTTTTCAGTCTCTCACTTTGTGCAAAGGACCACGGGACACTTGTGATGGTTGTTCCAAGGAAGCATCGCGCTTCTGTGACTACATTCTACCTTGGAGCATTTTGCATGACTTCAGCCACCTAATCACAGTGTATCTGGGTATACACAGGGGTATAATGTTTCATTTCCTGACCCACTCTGTGAAATAATTTAGAAGTAGGTGCTGAGATGTGATAAGAGTTGAATTGCACTGCCTGCATAATAATTTGATTGCATGCCTCAAAAGAATCTGAAGTCCTGTAGGTGTGATCATTTACTTTGGTCTAGAGAGAAGCAGTTGGGCACATAACAGTTTCTGTGTAGTAGAGATCGATAGATACCAAAAAGAATAGGCTGCTTACTAAGAAAACAAGCTAGTCTTCAATTTCAGTGGAAACAGGGACAATCTGGCCCAACTCTATGCTTACTTTAAAGCCTTTTAAAGTTACCCATTACATCAGTCACTGGGAAACCTATAAATGAAATTCGGATGGAAAGGCTCGCAAGAGACTTATCAAGCAACTACCTTCTGAGAGCTTAAAGCTCCAGAAAGGAAATAAAAAGGGCAGCGACTGTGGTCAGCCTTGAGTGGGAGAAATGAAACGAGACCAATCTAGTTAATTAAAGGAAGGGGTTATTTGTTGCTCAAATAGGAGGGTATATGTCTGGATTTTTTAAGAATCACTTTAGACAAAACAATCTGTATCTCGTTTTGGTAGTGACTACTTTTATCTTATTCCTTTGTTTGTAAACATAGCTAGCAGCTCCTAGACTATTGAGCCAGGGTTATTTTAATGGTAATTCTTTTCTATACAATGGCCAGTCAGTTGGTCATCTCTAAATACAGTTTTTGGAAGGAACTAATAAACATTGAAAAACAAGTCCAAACTTTGTTAATATACAAAGAGAGAAAGAGAGGTTTTGTTCAGTTTGGTAGAGCTCTGTTTCTGTTACAGAAAATTTTCATTGATTTTGAAAAATAAAGCTTACATGTAAGTTAAAAGAATTATATTTTGCTTTGCTGTTTCAGTCAGTGAGTAGTTTTAGCTTCCATTCTAATGAATAATGGTTTTGCTCAAAGTTTTCTATCCCTGAACTACCTACAGAGACTATTGTTTGTGAAGTTTTGGATTTGATTAATAACATGGCACTCATGCCTTCTGAGCAAAAAACTAAATAGAAGTTTTCCACTGAAGGAAATGGCAGAGCCATTTCCCCAAAAGCACAAATTATTCCTATAATACTAATACCAGACCTGTGTACCTTAAGTAAGAACTCGAAATTTTTAAAAGAGAAAGATTTATTTTTTTTTACCAAGTGTTTTAGCACATGGTACAGAAGTAGAAATTTCACTGCATGTAGAAATTCACAATTCACTATACAGCAGATACTAAATATTAATAGCTAGAACATAATTCACTTCTCAGTCCAAAGAGGAGGTAGGATGCCAAAATGTGGCTTAGCAGTCACTAAACTTCAGAAAAGGAGAGTTCAATATGAAGAAAAAAGCTAGTAGAATAGGTCTGAATATCAAAAATAAGTGAAATAAAATATTTAGGTGTTTTGTGATACTACTTAAAAATGTAATCATTGCAAGATACTAAACAAAAGGGGACCCATGAGAGAAAGTCATAAATCAGGCCAGTTGAATAAATTTTTTTTCCAAGTTAAGGAAAAATTCACGTTTTAAATGCTACTGTAGGGCAGACCACAAAGAATGAGGAATAAATAAGGAAAAATAAAATTGGAAAGTCTGAGATTAACTAAGGGTAAATATCTAAGGGTACGGAACCAAGCAGTGTTACTGTCTTTCAGTTAATTCACTGCAGGAAGCCTGAGGAAATACTTCACTGGGTTTTGTAGCATCTTGGGGTTTGTCTATAAGTGTATCTCTGTTTTTCACTTCTGGCAGGAAGCACTCTAGTTTGTTCTCATCAAGTAAGGACTTTCCGAAGTCAGCACCTTAATCCTTTTTAAACTGTCAAGAAACATTTCCTCGTCCTTTCATTTCCTAAGCAGCTCCCTTGAGCTGTCCTGCACTCACTGCTTTTTACTGACCTATTGCCTCTCCAGAGGGGGACCACAGTATCTGTGTCACTTTGTCCTGATTCTTCTGACTCTGTTAGCCCAGACAGGCTCAGTGAGGAAACAAGTGAGGTGACTGTGCAAGGTTTAAAGTCAGGCTGCTGTGGACCCGGGTAGAACCAGAAGGTTAAAAGTCAAGCAAACAAAAACCAGTAAGTCGTTAGGTCCAGTGTTGTGAGGAAAATGCAGTGGGCTCAACTCAGCTGTTGGCAACAATATGCATTCTGTCATTAAAAACATACACTCTGCAGGAGATACAGGAGTCCAGTGGTCTTGTAGGTATATATATTAAATGCTGTAGTGTGATCAAGGAATTTAAAAATGGCTTTATCAGACAAATTGGTTGAAACAACAGTAATAAATAGAATAAAATGCCAAGACTATAATATCACGGTATAACAGAGTACAGTTAATGCTAATGCTGTAAAGAAAGATTACATTTCACTAAGCTTTTTTTAGACTGTCAGTACAGTAAAGAAAAAACACGACAATTTTTTAAACTTGCAACAGTCATTTTCCAAATCTCTCCTGAAACCTTACAAACAAAACTAAAAGCATGAATTGCCATTGCAGTTTATCAAGTGGCAAAAGGAATTTCAGAACTCCTAGCTGCTTGGATCCCCTTACACAGTTTGCCTTTCTCTCCATAGTGCCAATGCAATTGCTTGTGTGGATACAAGTTTAAAGCCAATTAAGTAATTCAGAGGTGAGAGACAAGGTTTTACTTTGGATCAAAAACTACCTATCAGACAGGAACCAAATAAAAGTAAATTGCCAGCTTTTATCATAGCTAATGTACTTAAGGGTTTAACATCACATGGTCTACAATATGTCTATTAAATACCAGGAGGAGTCAGTGTTGAGGCAGCAGCTCTTGAGTATAATGTTAGGTGATGTGGTTTAGTTGAATTTCATCAGGGCAAAACCAAACCAAATAACGAGGCAGTACCAATCTGGTTCTTTCACCCAAGTGGATTGTGGAACCCACTGGCCCTAAGAAAGGAGCAACATTATTTTAGGGAATGATTGAGATGCTGAATGAGACCAGATGAGAATTCAGTTAATGCCAATATTTAATTTTCTTGTAATATTTAATGATAGGAGTTTTTAAAAGGTGGGTCGTACGTCATACTTTCAGTTTAAGACGATCTCTTGTATGAGTCAGGCTAAGTCCATCAGGGTGGGAAACTGTTCAATTTTTTCCTCAGGGTGGCATTATGTGCACTTTTCTTAGATAATTTATGATGATCCCTCAACTGGGTAATCACTATATAATGCAATATGGGAATTCCAGACTCCTGATGTTAGGCTTATATTTCTGTTTGTGTAGGTTTTGTTTTGAGAGATTGCAGTAGGGGTGGATTCCCTAGCTTGTAATGCATTAACCAGAGGGTAATGGCATTTCATGAAAGTTGTGCTCCGTGATATTCAGAAAACGTATGTGTTCTGAATATGACTTTGATACTGTCTCCTCTTTGTGACTCTAGCAAATTCTGATGAAGTGAGGACCTTGTGCTGTCAAAGAGAGACAGGACATTGAGATAAAATGCAGAGGATACTTGAGAGAGAGTTGTAGGTTAAAATGGAGCAAGGCTGCCTTTTTAATGTTGAGCATGCCAAAACTCACACTGAAAGCCATAGTGGAAGGAAGGAAACCATAAAGATTTTAAGAAGGTATTAACATTTAAGTGTTCCAGTAGGGTGAGGTAGCCTGAAGGAGGTAATGATGAAGAGATGGTTGGAAGGAACCAGTCCTAGAAGTTATATCTGAAAAGATACTGCTTCTTGTTGTCTTTGCATTCTTCTTTGCTTGGGTCTTCAATTTAAAAGAGGACTGCAAAGTCCATCTAATTTCTTACTGTTTGCATCATACTGTTTGATTCACTGCTTCCTGTTTGCCAAGTCCAATTCGACAGCTGCCTTTTGCACGAAGAGGCATTAGATGTCTTCTAAATATCTGACCCACTTCTGAATGCTGTGCAATTACAGCAATACAGTTTAACAAAATCGTTTATGGACGACACAAGGAAAATAAAAATAGAACTGTTTATAACAGAATTGCATACATATGCACTGAAGAAGATATAGACCCAGGTTCTTTTACTCCATTACTCATATGAAGTAAGAATTGTACTAATGCAGCACTGCAGTGCATTGCTATGGAAGTAATGCTCTGGTGGCACTGGGCACCAACGCAGATAGCAGATCACCTGCTCCGGTGATCACACCAAGTGCCATGGCCAGAGTTTTCCAAAGAACCTGGAATATGCAGTTAGCTCTAAATACATTTTAAGTAAGGGTTTGCATATTTCCTGGCACCAATGCAAACTGCCAGATTTTCCTGTCATTGCTAGTGGTAAGGAGTTTTGAAGATGTAGGCTGAAAGAGTAACTGGGGGCAGTCAGAATCTTAGAATATCCTGCTTGTGACTGAGAAGAAACATCAGAAAATTTTTCATTGTACTTTTCAGAAAATGCATCTGCATGTAGATTGATCACCAATTTGCATTCTTCCCCTCAAAAAATAAGAAATGAAGAAGCAAGTAAAATACACTTGGTGCTTTCCAAACCTCTGTGGAACCCAGACAGTGAGATAAGAATGTGGTCTTAAAATAATAGACTTGAGCTAGTCTTTACTCCTCTTTCCCTTTTCCCAAAAAAGCTATAGCGGGAGAGTGATACATAAATCCCTGTGTCCATTTTATGGCATGGTGCCTCAAATGATGAATACTGTCACATTTTGATTAAAAAAAAATGGAAGTCCATAAAAAAATAAATTCAGTTTAGTGAATTGAATGTTGCTTCCTTAACATTTTTCATCCTGAACTCATTTAGTAGAGGGAATGGATATTTCATCAGACATGGATTTGACGTTCCATCACATTATACAGTAAACAGTACAAACGATGTTATTTTTTTTAAATGGAGGAGCTGGAAGAGCTAAGACAGTAGCTGCTGTAAGGCACTGGTTATCTCATTTAAACAGATATTAAATGTGGGTGCCAGTGGTGTGATCATCAGCTGCTTCCCACTTTGTGAATAAATTGCTTAGAAGGAGTCTTTTTGCCTACCAGATGTGACCTAGATTTAGATTTCCAAAGGCAAAAAAAAAAAAAAGTCTATTGTGTAAAAAACAATTGCGGGTAAAATGCATGGTAAATGAGCTTATCTCACTTTTCCAGGTGTTTAAGCTAATATGTTATGGAATTACAGCTTCATTTATGAAAAATAATTGAGGAAAGTGTTCCAGCAAATCAAATTTGGTTAAAGGCTTAGGATAGTTATTGTGTTGTGTGTAAGTTTCTAAATGACAGAAAGAAAAGGGAGGCAGAAGAGATAATAAAAATACAGAAATTTGTGGATCTGTGAAGAGGCTCTTATAAACAGGTCAGGCCTGGCTGTGGTATCCCACCTGTGTTGTGGTCTAGGAAAATGTCATGAAATAATATGAAGAATTATATTCCTGTCAGTGCATATGAAAACAAGATTTTTTTTCTGGAAAGATCACGCATACATTGGTATCTGTTGGCCCTGGGTAAGATTAATGACATTGGTAGGTTAAATGTATGAGAACTGAAAGAATAACATCCTTATTCTTTTTCTCTCTCCTCCTTCACTGTTACCGATTCCACAGGGGCTGCCACTCGAAAACCAGACCCAGAGCCTGAGAAGCAGACCGACCACACTGTTAAAATTGCTGGAGTCATTGCAGGCATCTTGCTGTTCGTCATTATATTTCTGGGGGTTGTGCTGGTAATGAAGAAAAGGTGAGCAATGAGTAGATGTTTTCTATGTACATGTTCGTATCACAGCATCTCCTACACCGGTTCTCAGTTTGATGTTGGCAAAAGTACCCAGCCACCTTAGTGCCCTTTGTCACAGTTCAGGAAGTACTGCTTCCTCCCACCCCTCCAAGCTTTGTTGAGATTTTATAAAACCACCATATCTGTTTCATCCCACGGCATTCTCTATGAATTAATGTTTGTGGCTTTGTTGTAAAAGAAAAATAACTCAAGGTTAATGATTCTCTCACTTTGTGCATTAGTACTGCATGATGGACTCGAATAATAGAAGAGCATCTCTATCCCAAAAGGGTGTGTCTCCACTCTATCCAACAGATCAGCTGAAAGTCAGATAGAGTTTCTTTCTTGACTGTAAAAGAAAGCCTTAGTCAGGAGCTAGAGCTAAGGTAATTTGTGCTAAGAATAGGGTCTGTGTTGTTCTGCATAAACTTCATTCCCTGAAAACAAATGAAAATGTTATGATGGTGCTGAATGTTTCCAAATGCTGGTTCAACGCACACACACGTTGAGATTGTTTTGCTTTGAAAATCATTTGAAAACTGCTACAGCATTAGAAATGTAAGGCTTTTAAACCTGGTTGCCTTTTGCAACATTGTAAAAGGAAAAAAAAAAAAAAAAAAGGATAAAAAAAGGATAAAATATCTTGTTGCTAGGGAGGAGGTACAGGTAAGAAAAAACAATCTTTGTGATGATAGAAGCTAAGTCAAGATTGGGGGAAATTTATTAATTTTAGGTTTTATCTGGAGGTACCTGAGATCTGTAGCTGCAGAGGTGGGACTGAGGATGTGTGTGAGCTGTGCAGAGGGCCTGAGTCACTAATTCTCCCTCCATATCTGTCAGTCATCTTACTGTCCCATATCCCCTCTCCTCCTTGCTATTCACCCTGTATTATTCCCTTCTCTTCCTTTGTGAGCAGTCTTGGCCTGGTTCTGCTCATCCCAGCACTCGGTGATTTAATTGTATGTTAACTAGTTTGGCAGGTCTGAGATAGACCAAACCCCTTAGCTGCCTGAAATTCTTCCAGAATTTGAACGCAGGAGGTGCACAGTGAAGGAGGCAGCTGCCTGGCAGTGCCTCAGGGCAAGCAACAGAAGTAGCTGCTTTTCACTTCCCTTGAAGACTGAAGCAGGGCCACGAGGTTAGAAGGGTGCTACGCAGAGAAAGGTGATCTGTGGTCAGGGCAGAAGGCGAGGTCACAACAAGAGGTAGGAAAAGCAGTCAGAAGTTGCCATATGGAAGAGACTGAGACTTAAGCCCCAGGGTAAGCCTGGCTCGGGCAATGAAATAGAGCCAGTAACCAAATCTCAATAAAGTACGGTGTAACAGAGTTAAAAGCGGTTCTTATTTTTCCATACTTTTTTTTTTCTTCCCACTTCTGATTTCTTGCATCATTCATTTTAACAGTTGAACTCCCAAAGTCCTCCCTGGGGCCAGAGACAGCACTTGGCATGCAGTGAGGGAGGCTTCTCACATTGTCTGGTCAGTCCTTCTTCACAAAATTCCTGACCAGCATTCATCACTCTCTCTCTTCCCCTTCTGAGCCTCTCCTTAAGCATCGGCACCAAAGGTATTCACCCACAAGACACAAGTTCCTTTTAATCTTGAAAGGAGAGCGTTGCAAAATGATCCAAACAGTTTCATTCTGAATAGGATGTCAGGCTCTCTGGCTGAATGGATGCTACACTGGCTCTTGCTTTATTCACTAGGGAAAAGCTCTTTGATAATCAAATTGTTAGAGGCAGGAATGCTCAAATTCTGAGTGTTTGGATGTTAATGCAGACGGATACTTGATTTCTTCTGTCTACCACAGTGCAATAATTATTATTCATAGTAGTTCTGTTGTTAGGAAAAAAAAAGTTCATTATGTGAAGTTCTTTGGGGTTTGGAATAAATCTGCATGTGACAGAGATGAAACTATTGAAAGTCCAAATCTAAGAGCTCTGTTACCAAATATGCACAATTTCATTGTGCACTGCAGAAAGAATGATACCAATAACTTAAATATGTCCCACAATCATGCTGCAGCCTTGAACAAAAACTGTAAAATGAGTTGAGGTGAATATTAAGAAGTAAGAATGGTTCATCTGTGTAACAGGATGTGACTTGGCTTTAATGAGAGTATCAGGAGATAGGAATATTGTGTTCCAGGCCTCTAAAGCAGATGCTGTAGCATAGAAGGTCTTGAATGCAATTACACTCACGACTTAAGCAAAAGATGAACCGATTATTCAATAGATTGTTATTGGTGCATTAATTCACTATGCTGCTGAGAGCCCCTATTGTTTCACCTTGGTTCAGTTACTGTGTATACATTATGCATTTGAAGAAAATGTGTAAATCATCCTGCAAGCTTAGTGTAACTGTAGTGTTTTCGCAGTTTTATGATGCTTTAGGTGCTACTTTGTGAAACAATCTTATCAAGGTAGCATATCATTTGACTACTGCACTTCATCATTTTATTTCATTTACTTTATAAGGAATTTTACTGGAGTGAAGAACTGATCAAAAAGTAAAATAGCACCTTGTAACTCAGTGTAACTTTTCCCTAAGAACCACTTTCCTCACTATGTTGTTACATACAGACTCTTTGGGCTACAATGCTAGGTTTTACCATGTTGAATCTATGTGCTCTGAAACTTGCCATGGTTGCAGTTGACTACAGTAATTTCACATTTGACTTACCCAAGGCATATCCCAAGGCGTATTCTGTTTGTTACTTCATTCTTTCACTGCACTGAGTCTTTGTAGACTTGATCTCTAGATCTCACCAGTAGATTAAATTTGCTCTGTCTCTGGGGCTCCAAGTGCTTAATAAACTTAATCGCAAAACATTCTTTCCATTGTCAAGAGATTTGGAAAGCAGTGTCCTTGTAATTGATGACCATGTCTTTATCCAATGTACTCCTTCAACAGCTACCTAAATTGAGCTGGCAACCATTCCTTGCTTGGTCAGTGCCAGGCACCACAGGTTTTCATGGATCAACCTCTTGGGCATTAATTCAATAGTGAAAAGACCAGACCAACACTTGAAGTAGTTTTCAGTGCCACATATATATGCTTTAGATATAGTCACTGTCAAAGCTGTAGGTACAGAAGCTCTACAAACAGCACTAGTCATTAGGCACCATTATTAATTTCACTATATAATGGTCTTCTGGGGTAGTTATATTGTAAATGGGGACACAGAGAGTTTTGGGAGCCTATCTGCTCAGAGTACAGTGTAGAGTCAGTGGCAAGGGTAGAAATAGCACGGTCACTAACACATTTCCTGTGTGGACAATCACACTTTTGACTAAAGTAAACCAGATTTGTGTGCCTGTCACTTGGGTCAGGTTAAGAATGTTAGTGCTTTACTGTTTTTCTTCCTGCTTAGTTGTTCAGTGCTCTTATTCTGTTTTGTTCTATCTTTCCTTTATTCATTCAACCACATTCCTGCATAAAGATCTCATGTAATGTAAACTAACAACCTGCAAGCTATTCCTGATACCCTTATGGTCATATGAATGAGATTATTCTTCTCTGTGAAGTCAGAGTAAAGCCAGGAGGCTTTGCTCTCCTCAGCTGTGCTCTGAATCTCTCATGTAAGAGTTAACACAAAGTCAGTGGAAACCAATACACATGTTTCCAGAATGTTACTTCACAACAACAGGGATTTTGTATCTGATCCTGAATATAAAATCTCAGGCAAGGCCCTTGATCTCTATCAGTCTTTGATATACCTGCATGGGACTTTATAAAAAAATAAAAAATAAAAAATGCAGCAAGTTCACCTTTTGGTCAACAAAAAGTAGAGCAGTGAAAATGAGAGAACTGTTCCTACAGCCTTTGGAAAACTAATAGCAATTAAATCAGGAGTTCAAACAATCAAGAGTCTTAGGTTTTTATTCTATTCTCTTTTTTATAGTTTTTCTTTTATATTCAATTTCAGCTAAGGTTAAAAGAAAAATATTCAGAAGTTGAAAAAATAGATGGATTGGTCCGATGTTTGCTTAAAAGAATATGTCTTTGGGGTAGCAGGTTCTTTCTGGGCTACCTGCTTGCTGCTGCAGTGGGAGTGCAGTAAGCAAGTGATTATTAAAATTTGATTACATTGGTTTCTGCTTCAGCTGTAGAATGAAGTTGGTCAGATCATTGCATTTCTCCATATTTTTTGTGTGTGTGTGTGCCTATCTTTAGTTTTTGCTTTCAGCTGTCTCTATGCCTGAACCTTCCAGTAGTTTCTAATGTATGTAATTGTGGCATCTGTTTAATGCAGAGCCCCTGGTTCTTGGCAGTGGATAAGGAATGCTTTTGTACTCAGTGGAGCTGGGCTGGGAATGCATTGGTCTAATTCCCTGGTAGTAAATCAGGCTGTTCAGTTATACACCTTTGCCAACAATTTCAAGTAGTTAGGATGGAAATTGGAGATAATAGGACTGGAGGAAAATTCCAGTTTTCTCCCAGTGCCCTCCTGCTTTCCCCTCTAGGCCAGCTACAAAAGAGAGACAATGAAAGAAATCACTGTGGTAATTTCACAGTTCCAGAAGTTTTCCCATGTAGTGGGACAATCCTCCTGTGGCCAGCTGCATTGCTTTTGATAACATTTTATAGAGGGGCCTTATTCTACAAGAAATATTTATGAAATTTATTTGCGTCTTTGGTCCCAAAGGATATAAAAGTGCTTTATATTTTCACTATATACAGAAACAGTTTATTGACATAAAATAACCTCTCTAATGGAAAGTGACTGAAAAGCTATGCATGGTTCCTTGTACAGAAGAAAATTTGGCCATGGTTAGCCAAATTATTTGGGTCATACTCTTCTACAGAAAGAGACTTTTCTACACTTTTCATACATATATATATATATAGAAGGTCTGTATACTTTATGTAGGAAATAAAATGGAACTTGTCCTTATTTCTTTTTAGTGCTACATTTGTTCAGTTAGGAATGGTGTTTTTTTCACGTGGCCTGAGAACTTGCGAGTCTAAAACTTCCTTACATGTAGCTTTCAAACATAAGTTCTTTTAGCTGTTTAGTTGGGCTTTCTGTTGTTTTTGTTGTTTTCAGTGTCTGGTATTCTTGAGACTCAAAATCCATGACTTTCAATGACTTTCATATAGAAAATCTCACAACTGTAGTGTTCTAAAAATAACTGGAGCTTGAGACTTTTAATTTTCTTCATCTTACACAAATTGTTAATGGGACATTTTCACGCAAATTAAAGCTCCTGGATTTTTAGTAGTTTTCTCACACAGAATTCATCTCTATAATGTATTTGGCAGAATTCTGCATTTAAGTACCAGCAGTGCTTCTCTGATTAATTGTATTTATTGTTGTTTCTCAAATTATTATACGTCTTTTAGAAGTATGAGAACATTTGTACTAATTACATTAAATCTCCGCAATGGCAACATATGGCAAGAAATAGGGTTGGCAGTGTCATGAGATTCTAAATGAGCGAGAGAATGAGTAATTCTGAAAAGAAGGGCAGGGGGGATATAATTATGTCTGAACAAGATATGAAAACAACCCTTTGCTAATAGAGCAGATAGGTTGAACTGCTTTGGTAGGAGCTGATTCTGTACTCCTTACTGAAGGCAAGGGAATATGTGCTGGTGGAAGAAGTGTACAACTGTTTCTGCAGCTTTCCCCTTACTCTGTTGTTAGACATCTTTCAAAACTCAGTTCTAACAGGTGTATGTTCTTGCAGATTGCCACGTGATTAAATATTCAATATCTAGCCTCTCGTGTTTGAACAATACTGTTTCATCAGAAAAATGGGGATGAAAACTGGGAAACATCTCTAACGGCATCTTCACACACAGAAGATGAGAGAGAAAGTTTGATGAAAGCCTAGTTTTCAAAGGGTTGCCTGAAGCATGTAGCTAGAGGCAAGTTAACATTAGTTATAGTCCTTTGCAAGGCCTGTTTACATGTTTCCTCTGTAGTCAAAGGGCTGTATGTATATGCTTAAAAATTACAAATGCCTACATGGTTCCTTTCAGTCTTTTATCTTACCAACATGTGAATGCTACTTGACATTATGCGCTGAAATGTTTTAAGATCTCAGGCCTCTTTTTAATTACAGTCAATATATGGAATTCATTTAGGTTGGAACTTAGCCCTTTTGGAGAGTTGCATTCCTACTTGCAGGAGACTCAAAACAGAGGGAGAGATGTAAAGCAGAAACACATAGCTGGAGCGCTGATACTCTGTGTGCTCCTGCAGTCTGAGTCTGGGTGGAGGGTCTGGCTGTGTAAGAGGTGATGCAGGAAAGCCAGGCTGGGTCCAAATTTTCTCAGGATGGTGGTCTCTAGCTTCTTCTTTGTGACATTCACATAGGCAGAAATAACAGGGATACACGATCAGTTCTTATTTTTAACTCTGCCGCATAAGGAAATACCACCAGAATCATTTTAACCATTAAGGATAGCTGTTCTGCTTGTGTTGTAACATGGGAAGTTTTCACTCAATGTGAAGCAGTTGAAAGGCAGTTGTAATAACAATTACGGATAAAGCTGTAGATGGGGAGCACCAGGAAATAATTTTTTCTTCAGAATTTAAATAGTTATTTAAAAAACTGAAATTTATTTCCTTGTTGTCATTGATTTTTCCCGTGGAAACAAGTTCTAGTGTCAATGTCAACTGATTTCTTTAAGTAAAGGGATATCAAAAAATTCTATAGTATTATGACAGGAAAAGAAGCTAAATAACATACACTCTGTAATTCTTTATGGTTAAATTTCTAACATATAGAAATAAATTCCTTGTATTTATTCCTAATCCAGTTAAAATATAAACTGAGCATGTTTTATCTCTTCACTTGGGAGTGCTTGTATATGTATTATATGCAGACATAAATATACATAAAATATCTAACATTACTTAAATAGTGGATGAGCTTTAAAGTGATTTGATTCAACAGTTGGAGACGCATTATGTATTGTATTTAAAGTTTTATAGAGATGGATATGTCATCTGTCTGTTCCAGACATGTTGCATGATATGCCCAGATATGCATTCTTGCTACCTTCCATTTGTGTCATCAGTTCTGGTCTCAGTTTCATCTTGATTTTTCATACATTAATATTTGGCTTTTCTTTCCTTCCATTTCATCTTTTCCACCACTGCCTAATCCTTCCACCATCATGGCAGAAGAAGCTATCACTCCTACACTTATTACCTGTAAGTAACTTCTTTGACATCAGAGACACGCTTTCTGCCATGTTGTTCCATGCACAGTTAGTGAATGCTAATATTGCAAGTTCCTTTATGAAAACCAAACCTTTAAAAATTTTACCAAGATAAAAAGCTAAAAACAGCATGGTCGATAATGTAACGAAATACTTGGTTTTACAGAAGTTTCTATGCCTCATACGGTGCATTAGAGTCCTTTGAATATAGTTACATAATGAATTTTCTTAATTAAAAAGTAGTAGGTATAAATATCACTACTGCGTCTATGAGAAATTTTCATGCCTAAGTAAAAATTTTTAGAATTTATGTAGTGGTTTCTTTCTTATTTGGCCTGATGAAAATATACCATTGGTTAGAGATGTACAAGCATTTCCATTTATTGCTATGCACTTAATACTACTTTTTCATGAATAATGATCATGCATAAACATCTTGCATTGCCATTACTGGGGCGGATTTAAAAGGAAAGAGAGCTAAAAAATGAGGGCAAGATGAATAATAACTTACAGTAAGTAAACCATCATTTTGATACAGTCCTGAGTAATACCATTGTATGATTCTTTATTTACCCAAAGTTCTTGCTTCATTCTCGGCTGTCAACGGGTGATGAATGAGAAGGGTTCTTCTGTGAATTTAGCAAACACCTTTCAGAGGCTATTCACCTTTTCTCACTTTCCAGGTTCATGGAATATATGGTAGTTTTTGGTTTAGCAAAATATTGGAGATCTTGCTTAAATACAAAGAGAGATGCATTTAAGATTGTTTAATCTTGTTGGCTGGCCACCAGTGAAAATCAACTATCTAACAGATATGTGTCTTCTTTAAAGCTCAACTTTAAAATTCGTAGGAAAATTGAGGGTATTTTCATATGGTTACAGAAGATGGGGTGTTACTTGCATGAGACATACTATAGTACTAGTTTTCAGGTACATTTGGTGATTGAATGCTCTTCAAAGGAAAAAATCTCAGTAATGTTTTTATTTAAACATAATACTAAGTTTCCCTTGTTCCTTTTTTAGTAGCTCTTCATACTTTTTAAATAAACATTTTTTCAATAAATATGTTGAAAATCTTCAAACATTCATTTATGGAATTTATGGAAAAATTAGTATATGTTTTCTAAGTTGAAAACTTAGTAAGCAGAACCATACTTCAAATGAACTAAAGCAACTAAAATTTAAACCTCTTAGCTCAAATTTCCTGAGACATGAATATATTGAAACTGCTCATTTGCTTTGTAATTCATATTTCTTACTACATTATTAGACACTCTATATATAGTGCATTTTTTTAAGCTGTTCTTTAAAGCACTGTATTAATGTGAAGGTCAGAAAAAATTCTCTCTTCCATAGATGCAGTATCTCAGAATTTGTTTCTGCTCCTGAGATGAAAAGACCATATTTTCCATGAAATAGGCCTTCAAGAAAACATTCAGTTGGGACCATTTAACCATTGTTTTGAAAATGTAAAACTAGTATAATATAGTAAGTCATAGAGAATGTTGTTGCCATAACAAGTAAACATATTTAAATTAATATTTTAATATGATTCATGTCTCAAGGCTAAGTCAAAAACAAAAATTGAAACAAACGAAACGTTAAATGAAGCACTGTTTCATTATTCAAAGAAATTGGAGTATACTTTTTTTTTTCTTTTTTCACTGACAGTGGAAAATGTGTGAATTGAAATGTTTCTATAAGCTTTGGAAACAGGTTTTGTCCACAGTTTGCAATCATAGAGGCTGCTAATAGTGGTTGGAATAGTTGGTTGTTTTTTTTTAATTCAGTATAATCTTAGTGTCTTCAAAAGAAGACTTGTGTTTTTGTTAGTGTGATCCAAATGTATTAACTTTGTGGCTTGGGTACATTGACTCTTCTAAAAGAAATCGTGTGATATTGACTGTATATCGTTTTACTGGTTATCTGGAGAAAGAAGGAAAGTAAGAGCCCAAAAAGGAGCAGACAAGATCAGCCCACCATATGAGGAAACATTCTGGACCAAATTCTACACCTGTTTACTCAGCATGCAATTTCACTGAAATTGGTGGAGATCTTATATGAATGCAGAATTCATTCCAATTTTATTTTTAGCTGAGGAAGTTGGTATGGGTTATAAAATGATCTATATTTTGAGAAACATCATTTGAAGTGCTCTGCTATTGCTAATTTACCACTTCTATACTGAGTATCATATTCAAATTTACTGATTAGTCATTGTAAATGCAAGCTGTGACATCCATCCGAGCATCTATGCACTGAAATAGTTACTATTGTCTTGTGTGCTGCTTTCCTTATGTGCTGTGGGCTCCTTTTCCCTACTAGACTGCAATCTCTGCCACTTCAAGATCCATCCTAAATTAAAATTAAAAAAGAAAAACTTGGCAGATGCCTAGTGCTGCTGATGAATCATCAGAGGTGGACCTACAGCTGTGCATATTTGGCAGAGAATTATTTCCATTTTATCTTGTGTTTACTAGTTAGCCAGTCAAGAGACATTACAAAAAAAGAAGCTGAGTACTGCTATTAAGAATTATACTTCTTGTTAATGGGTTTAAGTGCCTCTGCCTGCGCCTTTCCTCCCACTTTTGCTTTCCTGGTGCATTTTTTACCTTTCACCTCAGTCAGGAAGCAGATTTGTTTTTTTTGTCTGGCCATAGTTAGTTCTTTATGAATTCTTTTGTTCTCAAGATTAGAGCAGATTTCATAGCACTCATTAACTCTGCAGCAGGTCTTTTGACTTCCTCGTAAATTCCAGGTGGGGAAAAAGAAGAATGGGGTCAATGTCATTAGTGACACTTGTAAGGACTGGTGTTCACAGTGGGGCAGCCAGCATTGCCATGACTCTACTTTCTCCCAACACCTCTTTGGATGGGCAAAACCCAAGTGACATTGGCCAGAGAAGGAAGAATACATTGGTAGTTTGTTGTGTAATTGTGGTAAATGAACTAGACGAGCCTGTTGGTGAAGTGAAAATAAAGCAGCGCCATGCTGATCAGTGATCATTATCTTTTATATTCAAGATTTTCATTTAGGCAAAGATTTAGATAGAGGCTCTGTCTGCTTTGGAGATCATTAATCATTATTAGTCAGGAGCTAATATAACTAAATTCATGCAAATTCAAGCATGAAGGCAAACAGAGTGTTTCTTCTCTCTGAATTAACTCAAGACACTGGCCTCTGATGGACAGTTTGGGGAATTCAACTTGCCCCAAATTCCAGGTCAGATATTACAGATTGCAACTGTTCATGTTGCTTTTGAGAAAAGGCTTCATTACCTTGCTATGAGTAGGATGTGTGCCCAATTAAAATGCAAACTTTTGAAGGTAGTTTTTGATGGTGTCCCTCAGTTTGAATCTGATATCAAAACGGTATGGTATGGTTATTACTGAAATTAGCTACTTATGCAACAATGGTGCTGCACAGCAGTTAGGTGCATGATGTTATTCTATTTTTGTGCCTTATTACAAGTCATTTCAACCTGTGCTAAAGCAGGGAAATAGGAGACAATTATTACCAAGTATTCCTAGAAAATATTAATCATGTTGGGATCTTAATAGCATCAAATCTAGCTGATGTTGTCCCACCCAGCACTAATCATCTAGTTGGGTGACTTAGTACAGAGATGCATCACAGGTACATCTTCTACATGTATATAGAGATCTCAATCCAGAAGCTTAATACAACATGAAAATATTATTAAAATGGACTGTATACAACAACAGATCCTATTGCCTAATACTTTTAATATGACTCGGAGAGGACAGAATAGCTCCTGCAAGAAAATTAATTCTACAAACATTGCGCTTTTTTGTATAAGCAAAAATAAAAATATACTCTACTTTTCATGAGAATTTGATTGTTTGGGGTGCAGTTGAAATATACTTTTCTCCTGTATCTCACTTGAGCTCATGAGTCTGGGAAAATGTTCTCAGTTACCTCGGTGTCTCTTGCTTTGCCAGCAGATTTCCAGTGCTGGCTTCTGGATCTCTGTACAGAGATATAATCTGTGATTCATTTCTCCAGTCTGACTGGGGACGATGCAGTTGTCCTAGCACCTATGGCAGAAGGTTAGCAGATTTGCAAAATGACCCTAATAATCAGAGTCATAAGTTTTTCAGAAAATCAATGTTGTTTAAACTCTGAGCAGTGATTTCTGGATAATTCCAGGAAAGATGTGGTCATAGCATTTAAAATTTACATATGAGTTTGAAAATACTGAGAGATGTTACAAACATTTCAGTATTCCCAACTGTAGCTGCCTCTGGAACTAGAATAAGTTCATCCATTTGCATCTTCCAGGTAGAGGAGAGCTCTGAACAGAAAAATGTGAATGCTTTTGAACTGCCTGATGTGTTTGATCTGTTAGACGAAGCCTGTGATCTCTTCTGGATCTTTAAATATGCATAGTTACATAGACTTGTATCACAGAATCATGTAACCCAAAATAAATGTGGATTTCTGTAATTGTCCTGTATGCTAGACTTAAATCATTTGGGGATGACCCATGAGTTTTGTTGCATCTGGTAAAGTCTATAATGCCAATATGCAGTGCCCAAAATAGCAAGGAAAGAGTTTTACTAAATCGGCATAGCTGAAAAATACATTAGTGGGCCCTGTGCCATGTGCTTTGACTATGGGGGTACAATATCTAGCTTTCATGCAGAGATACTCAGCAATCTCAGAATTAAAATAGTATTTTTAATTAAAATACATCACATTATTTTTAAAAATAGATGTCTGAACTCATTATTTCTTACACTGATTCCTTGTTCCTTCTGATCCTTTTGGATGTGATTGTATTGCTGTATAGCCAAGGCTTATGTTCACATTTCTCCATAGCAAAATGTATAAATAATCCTTAACACTCAGACCACCAGTAAGTAAATCCTTTTTTTTTTTATTATCTCTTTCTGAAGTTTTTTGAGCCCCTCAGGACAATGATCTGACTACATGAAATAGCTTTCCTGAGCTGTGCCAGAGATCAGATTAGCAAAGGTATTCACACAGAGGAATAGCTCTGCTTCAGTTGCCCTTTTGTGGGCATATTTAGATGCTCACTCCAAGTTACTGTTCCAGCACCTACAAGTAGGAAACCCATAGTCACTTCTGAAGTTACCCAGACTTCTCAAAACCGCATTAGCCCAGAGGTGTTGAGTGAGAAACCATAGCCTGTAATGTGCTGCAAATGTGGATTTTTCAAAATAAATGAGTACTAAAGAGAGAGTGAGGTGAAGTATCAGAAGTGATTAATTGCTATGCTGGTCACACAATCACATTCAGTTACTGTCCTTGTTCCCTCAGTGTCAAGCAGTAAATTTGCAGATGAGCTAAGGGTTTGGAGACTGTTCTGTCCTTAAAGGGGCAGTGTAATTTTCAGTTTACACCGCTATTTTTTTGGAAGTTATAAGACATTTAGCATGGAGACCAATATGGCTGTAGGAAAAATAAACACTTATGTAGTCTAGAGATGTCTTGGTTTAATAAAAGGTTTGTCTTGCTTTTCTAAACTAATACATAGGGATTTGAATTGAATGCTGAGAATTTTTTAAGAAATTGCGGATTCCATATACTCTGTGTAGGATAAGCCGGAAAGCCTGTCTTTATTATACAGAAAGCTGAGATATAATACGTACATTCTGGAGGGGAGGAGAGGGTAGGGACAGGTATGTGTATTAAAGAAGCTACCCTCTGTATTTGTGCATTTGTATTGCTGTTCCATATTGAGTCGTGTTCAGTTACTGCGACCTGTTTACCAGGGTGGATCATTCTCTCTGTAAAATCTTGGGTTGAATTAATCCTCAATTAGCCTGTTGGCATTGTTTATAGTTTGCTAAAAATTTGGTTCCCAAGTCTGTCATGCTTTCTGTCAACAGCAATCATTCTAGTTACTGAGATTTTACTGTTATCTTCCATCATTGTTGAAATAGACATTAAAAGAGGGTATAAGATGAATCATTTTCATTCACTTTGTTTAAGGCTAAAATAGAATCTTCTCTCAGGAAAAAAAGGTGTGATTCATGCCTTTTTAGCTCTGAAATTGCATTTCTATATACATTGATAGCTAGACACTGACTTCAGATTCTTTCATTTTATCCAAATGGAAAGTAGAGTTTTTCACTGTTTTAGTGTTAGTATTTATTGTACAAGATGGGTAATGACATTGAAAACTTACTCTCTCTAAACCTAAACCTGCCATTACACTTTGTATGAATGTAAAAGCATTAACAGTAAAGAAGATAAACTGCATATTAAAACCAAAACTCACATCGTAATTTATGTTGCTAAAGGCCTTTATTTTTTCTTCAGGTTAGGTAAATTGAGGTGTTAGTTTTCAAAGTGGTTTAATGAAATACTGAAATGAGCAGCAGCAGATGACTGCAAGAGGTAGGACTACAAGGAACAAGGTTAATGTTACTTTGCATCTATCCTGGACTCGAGGAGGACCAACAGCAGAGAAATGCTTAAAGAAAAAGGGATAGAAAAAATCATTTGGTGAATCTAGCCTAAGACTTCTTTGCTCCAGTATAGCACAGACTTAATCACTTCTGCAATAGAGATAAGAACAACTATAACAAGGTGTTTGTGTCTGTTGAATGATGTCAGCACAGGGCACGGAGGTGTTATAGTCATTAGTGTTGCAATAACTTCTACCGAGTTATTGTATTTTTGTTTGAGCTTCTAATCTGTAGTCTTTTATCTAACCCCTGAATCCCATGGGAGATTCTTCAGCTGAACTACCTTTTTTGACCCTCCTTGCAAGGAATGTGGCCAGATTAATGATAATCCATCTCCAGGTCACATGTGTCAATGTTCTCAATTTCGCAATGAAACTGTTCTCATCTTGGCTCCCGTTCCTTCTTTTCCTCTCCGTTTGCTTCCTTACCTACAATATTCCATGAGCTCCTTTAAAGTCTACATTTCCAGTTCCCTGATGTAGAGAACATTGGCTATGTTCTTTCCACAGTGTCTAGCAGACCAAAAACATCTTTAATTTCCAAATTGTCTTTATGTCATTTTTCCTGGTCATTGTTTTTCTGCAATGATGTGCCTAACTCTGACATGAGAGAATAAGAAACCATGCCTCAAGTAGTTTCTTGTGTCGCTTCTGGTCACTCTGGCCTTTTGCCTCTGCCTCCATTTGTGAGAGCCTGTGCAGGGATTCTGTCTGATTAGGGTCCTTCCTAACTTCAAAACAATAGCCCACATGCGAAGTGTAGATAACGAGATTGCATCATCTGTGAATTTGGGACTCACAGAAACAAAGCAGAAAAGGAAACAGAGGGAGCAGGCTGTGCTGTGTGCTTGCAAATCCAGCAAAGCCTGGCATTTCATCAGTTCCAGACACCCTGTTACAAAACAAAATATTTTTTAAAGACTTATCATAAGTATTAGAATCAAAGCTCTATTTCATTTACAAGTGTGCTAGAAAGGTTTTATTATTATTACTACTATTATTATTAGACTGTAGCTTTTAGTGTGTGCTCTAGAGAGAAAATTGTAGGACTGTCAGAAAAGTCTTGCATAATTGTGGTTAGTTCCTGTGCCAACCTAACGGCAGCGGTGATCCAAGTAAAACAAGGTGGTAGCTGGAGCAGAGCAGGGCTTGGTAGGGCTTGTGCCAGCAACTACCTGCTCCTTTAGAATACTGAGCTGACGAAACATAAAGAAGCACATTTATTTTTCGTTTTAGCAGCAGAAGCTCAGAACCACTTCTGCTGAGGTTTCTCACACAAATGATGAATCTCAGATCCGTTGGTGAGACACTGAACCACATGGCTGGGTGATATCTAGATTATACTCAGTGCACCTGCAGAGTGAATTTACTTCTCTCCTTGCTCATTCTCTAATTCCTCTGATCATAAGACATGAATTTGAGACGCAAATTTGCCAGAGACATGAGCCAGCAGTGTGCCCAGGTGGCAAAGAAGAGTAGAGTATTTGTGCTACTCGGCATCTCCCCATGCAAAGTGGCAGTGTGCTTTCCTCCTGTGTGGTGATGTCAGTAGCCAGAAGTACATCTTCCAGTATGGATTTGTCCAACATGTTTGTTCAGTTATAATAATGGATGCATATTGGCTGCAGCAAGCTACGGTTAGGGTAGGCTAGACAGGCTTTTACTTAGCTTAAAAATGTGCATTGGGTTATGTTTTAGGTGTAAAGGAATTTATGTTGCAGTTTATGGTCATATTTGTCAATTGCCCATGGAAGGGTCACTTCAAAGCAACTAAAGTTCATGATTTATAGTATATTTTCAAAAGCTGATGAAATACCGAATGCTTGGTATTTATTTTAATAGCTACATTATATACTGAATGCTTTGTACATATTTTAAGGTGAGATTGTCACGTTTATGATACCTCACAGAATAGGATCCTGATCCTGGCAGTAGAACTTTAAGTATTGAGAACAAGTTACTGACTCTGTATGTCCAGACCTACTGCAGGTTCCCAGCAGGAACGTGATGTGCTTTTTGCTGAATAGGGTACTACATTTTCAGCTGTCTTTTGCTGGAACTCAAAGCACTGTAAACCTCTTTGAAGCTGGAATACTGGACATTCATAGGATTTTCTTCTCCGGTTCTCTGTCCACAATGGATTTCATTTCACATGCTCTTTAGATCCTACTTCCATTGTCTTCCTTCCAGCTTATTCTCATTTTTTCTTTAATTATTCTACTGATCATTTTCTTTTCCATCTCTTTTTTTTTTTTTTTTTGTAATTGCATTTATTTGTGATATTTACTAAAGGGCTATTGCTTAGATAGAATTGCAGAATCACAGAATGCTTTGGGTTGGAACATAGTTGACCTTAAATATCACACTATTCCAATCCCCCTTTGTGACAGAAACACCTTCAGTATACCAGGTTTCTCAAAACCCCATCCAACCTGGCCTTAAATATTTCCAGGGGAGCAATATCCGCAAGTTCTCTGGGCAACCTTTGCCAGTGCCTCACCTCCCTCATAGTAAAGAATTTCTTCCAAATATCTAATCTGAATCTCCTTAGCTCCTTAACGGCTTAGTTTAAAACCATTATCTCTTTGTCCTATTGCTACACCCCCTGACAAAGAGTCCCTCTCCATCATTCCTGTAGGCCCCCTTCAGGTACTGGAAAGCTGCTATAAGGTCTGCCTGGAGCCTTCTCTTCTCCAGGCTGAACAACCCCAACTCCTTCAGCCTGTCTTCACAGAAGAGATGCTCCAGCCCCTTGCTCTCGTGGCCCTCCTCTTGACAATAGGTCCATGTCCCTCTTGTGCTGGAGGGCCCAGAGTTGAACACAGCACTCCAGGTGGGGTCTCGTGACACAATCACCTCCATTGACATGCTGGCCACGCTGCTTTTGATGCAGCCCAGGATATGGTTGGCTTTCTGGGTTGCAAGCACACACTGTTGGCTCATGATGAGCTTTTTGTCAAACAGCACCCCCAGGTCCTTCTCCTCAGGGTTGCTTTCAATCTATACTCTACCCAGCCTGTATTTGTGCTTGGGATTGCCCCATCCCAGTTGCAGGATGTTGCACTTGATCTTGTTGAACTTCACGAGATTCAGACAGAACCACCTCTTGAGCCTGCCCAGGTCCCTCTGGATGGCATTCCTCCTCTCCTGTGTGTTGACCACACCACACAGCTTGATGTCAGCAAACTTGCTGAGGGTGCACTCAATTTCACTGTCCATGTAACCAGCAAAGATGTTAAACAGTTGCATGCCCCTGACCCCTGAGGAGCGCCACTTGTTATCGATCGCCACTTGGACATTGAGTCATTGACTGCAACTCCTTGAGTGCCACCATACTGCCAATTCCTTACCCACTGAGTGGTCCATCCATCAAACTGATCTCTCTCCAATTTAGAGACAAGGATATCATGAGGGACAACGTCAAATGCTTTGCATAAGTCCAGGTAGATGATGGCAGTTGCTCTTCCCCTATCCACCAATACTGTAACCCCACCATAAAAGGCCACCAGATTTGTCAGGCCCAGTGCGGCCTTAGCAAAGCCATGTTGGTTGTCACCAATCACCTAAGGAGGTGATAATAAGGATTAATAAATAAGGATTTTCCATGTCCCTTAGCATAGTTTTCTGGAGGTGTTCAACACCATGTTGGAAGAAGTCCTGGGACTAGATCAGGAAGAACCTGATCTAGTGGGTAGCACCCCTGCCCATGACAGGGGAATTGGAACTGGATGATCTTTAAGGTCCCTTGCAACCCAAGCCATGTTATGATTTCATGATTCTATGATGTATCTCATCAGGTTCCATGGACTAGTGCTTCTATATGTTTCTTAAGTAAACCTGAACCTGATTTTCTCCTACAGTGGGTTCATCATTCTTTCAGTCCCTGCCTTCTGGGGCCCAGACTATGTGGCTAGATCTCTTGCTGGTGAAGGCTGAGGCACAAAAGTCATTGAGTACCTCAGCCTTCTCCATCTCCCAGGTGACCACGTCTCCTATTTTCATTGGGAGAGGACCCAGTTGCCCTTATCTTCCTTTTATCACAGATGTACAAATAGACTTAGATAGACCTAGTCTGTGGAAACATGGAACACGATAAAATTAAAGAAAGACTTAAGTTCATTGTCTAAATGAGTACTTTCTGTGTTGAATATCATTTTTTTATTTTCGTGGGAAAATAGCTGTTTTTATTTTATCATTTTTATTTCTTATATAAAATGTATTTTGCTAGGGCTTTAAAAAATATTCACATCCAGGTTGAAATTTAGTGTGCAATATTTTACATTCAAAAAGAAAAATTGTATCTTAAGTGATTAAAAATGATGTCACCATAGAAATTCCAATATAATATTAATTATAGGAAGTATACTTGAACACCCACAGTACTGTGTATTTACTTATGTCAAAACAAGATAATGCTTACTGTATTAAGAATAGCTTTTCATTTTATGATTGCCTGTTGTTTTTTGAATCATAACCTTCACTTGTTTCTTTAATTTAGGAGAAAAAGCTATTAAACATAGAGACTTCCTGAAAGCGTGTGCTGCATGAAAGCTTTAATTAAATCTACAAGTAAAGCTTTAAAAGAACAAGATTCAAATTAATTGCAACAAGGACCATGCATTTATTTCTGTGACAGGCCTTCGCGCGTTAGAGAAAAGGCAATCTGTGTACCCTTATCTGAATTAGTAAACTCAATATCACTTTTCATTACCATGGTAGGTCATTGCCATGCGTCTTCAGTGTGACACTGTTTACATGTTAATGACCTCACAAATAGAGCCTGTTCCAAACAGTTTGCAGTAGTAGAAAGTTGTAAATCCATGCAGTGGAATAAACTGTCCTCAGCTTTCTGCATCATTGCGTCTTGCGAGTTCCCCTCTAGACTGAGTTTCATAATTAGGCAGCAGTATAATTAAGGCAAATTCAGTAAATGCAAATAGGGCAAAAGGATTTATAGCTGATTATGGCTGTTATAGCATACCTGAAATAAATTAATTTCTAAGCTTTGTTATTAGCTGACTTCAATGACATGGAATTTAGAAGTAGAAAGTATTGTTCACAAAAAGTGTTTATAGCTAAAGTCAGCGAGTGGTAGTCCAGGCAGATATATTTAGATTTACTAAGTGCTCAAATATACCCATGGAAAGATTCAGTAGAACATATTGCTTTAGTTGTTGGTGTATGATTGCTTTTGAATTAGATGAGATTTTTAAGATCATAAATATATTTTTCTCCCACTGTATAATGTAATGAAATCAGCATGCTCCCTCAAATCATATCCTTAAAGAAAATGTCATATTTACATCTGGTAATTTGACTAGATATTGGAAAGCTTCACTGCTTCAAAATCTTGGAATGCTAAAACAGACATCAAATGGGTAAAACAAACTGAGCATAACCACTTAAATTTGACAGCCTAAAATATCTAAAACAAGTACCATTCTGTGGTATCTTGCTATGTGAATTCAAATGCTGAGTGCCCTCAATTTCTATGGACTTCAGCAGAATCTTGCAGAATCTTGTCCAACATTTGGATGTCTCAGCCTTGCCTTAACAAAAAGCCTATTTCTCACTAGTCATATGCAGCATATACGGGGTATTGCAAGACTGGTTCTGCCTGCAACAACCTTGGAAGTTGCTTTGCAGACAGAGAGTAATGGTTTCTACTTTAGTTGCTCACCTAATATGCAAAGCAAGTTTAATTATATGCTGTCCAACCCTCTCTGCTATATATTTTTCCACTTGCTGGTTCTGGATGAAATACGTACTTTCTACGTGCAAAGGTTACTAGTAAGTGTACACTGCCCCTGGAAGCATTTATGGCTAATTTTGCCCTAAGCATGCATAATGCAGCTAACTACTAATTAAAGGTTAAAGAATGGGGATCCATCTTTTTGCTGCCTGATGAATAGAGGTATGTGTTCTGCATGTGGTCAGGTGAGTATTCTGTTCTCAATTGGACAGAATTACTAGGATGCTGCAAAATCAAACTATATCAGACTACAATTTGAGAGACTCCACATTTTTTTCACAGCACAACAAAGGACTAATAAATCACTGTCTTGTGTTGTGTAATGAATTAGCTGTTTTATTGCATTTCATATAAATATGTAATGCTGCAAGGCATGCGTGGGTAGAATGTAGTCCTGATTTCCTAAGGGACTTTTTTTTTTCACCCTACATACTGACCTTAAAAAGTTATCTGTGGACAGGTTGTATGTTTTGCTACTAAAGACAAAGGGGCAAGACAATAAAGCCACCACCAGTATTATAGCCCTTTCTCAGGTCCTACTAATAGCCGATTAAAGCAGGTTTTGATCCCTTCTAAATATTGCCATGACTGCTGCCATGCAGTATAAGAGAAAGAATAGTGATAGAACTACAGTGGCAGATAAAAAATGTCTGTATTCATAGTGCTACAGTTAACACAGAATTTCCAGACAGTTTGTGATCTTAATACTTCGGCAAAACCTTCCTTCCAGAATGAACTAAAACTTAGTGGTCCTTTGAAATCATTTGTTCAGAAATCCTGGTGTTTACTTCTTTTCTGTAGGCTGCTTCCTACCATAAAAATCTAATAACAATTGCTTTTTAAATAAGTTTCCAAATAGATTATGAAAAAAGCATTAGGCTAGGAAGCAAGAAGTCTGTTTTTTGCCAGTAGCCTGGTGATGAGAGCTCTTAAATCTATGTGTGCCATGTTCTGCACATTTATTCATTTTTGATTGCTATTAACAGCTGCAAAGGAGGGATATGAGGACTACTGGAGGTCTAATATCAGAGGGGTAGAGTTCATGCTTCCTTTGCCACCACTTGGATTTGAGAGAAAAAATACCTTTGTTCCTAAATAGAAAGCCAGCGCTGCCTGAAAATGTATGTCGTTGGAACATTAGTACCTGAAAATCGGTGATGTAATTTTTATCACCTAAGACAGGATTAGTCGCATATACTTGCAGAACAAAGATTCTCATATGAGTAGCCTTAGCAAAAGCACCAGGAGAGGTGTAAAGTCTTTCCTCTGATACTATCTGCTTTGATACTTCAGTGGCTGTAGAGCTGCCCCCTTTCCCACCCTAAGAGTAATCAGCACGTGAGCTTTACTGTTTCAACCCTTGTCCATGTGGATTACACTTTGGACAATAAATTACCATTATTTAAAGCGCAGGAACTACAGTGGTAGATTCTTCGGATAAAGCTTTGACAACACTACAACAGAATAATACAATAATTAAGCATCTCATGTTTTTCAGAAAGGCATAAATAAAATAAGTTAGCACACTGTACCACTTAGAGTATAATCATTTGCTTTCTGATTAGAAGTCAGATAGCCATAGGGTGACAATAAGATGGAAAAGGTCGTATGATTAAATTAGCTGCGTTCACGCAGGCATTACTTACAAAGGTTTTTTTGCTATGATTAAAGAAGACCAAAAGTAAGTCAAGCAAATAAGATCAAGTTAGTGACCCTCGGAAAGGGAAATTAACCTCAACAATAAATAAAAGGTTACTGCCCACTACAAGCACTCCAAGATATGCTACTCTTGGTTAATCACATCTTTCACATTCACCTATGGACTCTGTGTGTGACTGCCATTCTGACTATTTACAGAGGGTTGCACATCTTTAATACAGACTCCAAATATTAAAACTTATTTTCTCTTTCCTTTTAACTCATGCTACTTTTTAGTTAACACAAGAAATGACTACTGCAGTCCTAGTGCTCATCCCATTAATATCCTATCAAATTTGTCACGGTTTTTGTATTTTGTTGTAAACATTCATCTGAGTAATTCTGCAATTCTGCATCACTTAATCTCCTGTAGGTGTTTCCAATCTCTACATTATTGTCTCATGGGTTAAAAATATTAACAGTTTGAGATTTTTGTCACGTGATTCTCCCTTTTTAATGTTTATTTTTCCTTTTGTGCAGATTCTTGGGAGCCTAGTCGTCTTTGTGTGTCTTGACAGAGTCAGAGTCCAATGAAAATCTGCACTAAGCTCATAGTGCAGGATTTTCATAATATATCTCTTGCATTCGAAGCATGGAGCATCTAGACTATCTTAGTCAAATCACTTTGTTTTCTCAGAGGCTTTTCTTAGAGGAAGTGCAGTGGTCCAGAAAGTTGTAAAACATTGTAAAAAATCACTCGATGTTATTTTGGGACCTGCGCATTTGCTGTGAATGAAAAACTGCTCTGTTTTTCATTCTCTGGGATCCAAGAAATGCATATAACTTCGATTAACTAACCAGGAAGGAAAACACAGCAGGCAAGATTACTGTCCTGGTTCAGGATTGCTGATTAGTCTCTAAAAATTCGACATTAAATTGGCCTGTCTTCATCTTCCCTGTATCTCATTAGCTTCCACTGTGCCTGTGATCTGGGATTTTCTTGTTGTGGTCTCCTGTGTAAATATTCATGCAGATCTGTCAGGGACAAAAAGGATCTCCATGCATAGTAGCCATTGGCTGTCATTTTAGTAACTTTTATGTGCTTGCTTTCAATTTGGCGTTGAGAAATGTCTGCTTTGCAAATGTTAAGTGGGCCATGGCAGACTTGCTTTGCCTTTCTGAGGAAAGCTAGCGATATGGTGTTTCATTTTTTGTTGCATATTTTGCTGTCGGATACTTACCAGATAGTAGATCAGACAGACTAGGCTGCATATTTAAGAGAGATGCATAGTTACAAGGAAATAAGAAGTAGAAGATTATTCAGGATTTGTACATTTTGGAGGGGCATCATCCACTCAAGATTGAATAATCCCTGAGAAATTGGATTCAGATAAATAAACCTGTATCACTTGCTACTTTGTCATTTTCAACCAACAAAATGTTAATGCCATGGTTCCTCCTGCTCTCTGCAAGCTGTTGCTTTATTGCGTTACATCCTACAGTGATAGTCACCTTTAAAGAAAAAATCTTATCTTTTCACGTGGGTCCAAGGTCAGTAAGAAGGAGAATACTAGTTGTATCATGTGCATGCAAGTCATTGCTCAGGAATGAAACATTATAGGAGAGACGGAATAGATCAGCAAGTGTCCTGAAAGTTCAGATACGGTTAGTTTGCCCTTGCTTTAGCTAGTGAGCGTGATTTGACAGGTGTACTTTGTAGTTTCTTCCTTCTGGAGCATGTGATCATGCTTTGATAGCAACCCTTAATCTATTATTAATGCAGTTGTATGTAGATCAAAACTAAAGATCCTTAGTCACATCAGAAAGTAATGTAAGTCTATTTTTATACCATTTGAGGATGTATCTGAACTGAAGGAAATCAAATGCTGGAGTACTAGTGTCAGGTATTTCTGTTCCTCTGTGCAAGCTGTAATATTAATCTCTGAAGGTGTGCATATACATGTGCACTGCACAGTAAACCTCTTTTTTTTTTTTCTTTTTTTTTTTTTTTTCCACCAAGAACTAGTAAATAAATGCCTCCTTTGAGTCTTTCCCATTTGTTGATTTTGAGCTGTGGCTTTTTTACAAGCTTTGAAGAGTAAAATTTGAGACTTATTTGGGTGCAGTCTCACTAAGTATCTAAGTGCTAGCATTTTGATAATAACACTTAGACACCAGCTTTTAAAATTAAAGGGGTTAGTTTAGTTCTGCAACTTTCTCTAATAGCATCATTATTGCAGGTTAATGTAGAAGTAATGCGGTTTGGGTTATGTTCACTTTCCCATTCTGAAAGGAGATTTTTGTGGGTTTAAGCCAATGTGACATGCTATAAGATTTTACTGCAGAAGGGCACTTGGCCTGCTATTGAGCTCATCTTGGAAAAGGCTTTCCCTTTTCTTTTATTCATACTCCTTTTAGCTCAGGTAATATCTGCAGGTATGATCATTAAAAAATGAGCTGTTCAGCTCTTCACATTGCTGAAAATTTGGAAGCCCATGCTGGGGTACTTCAGGGATTTTAATTCTGCGTGTTACAAGTCTCAAGACATAAGGTATTTACAGTTTACCAGCTTTGTTGCAAAGACACCTGAAGCAGCATGTAAGCATTGACAGTAAAACATGAGACAAATGGCTGTGAACAGGTAAGAGCCAACGGACCATATCATGGCAGTGACATTTTGCTGTCTTCCTGGAAGGCCAGTGTGTCCTCAGCCACCAGATCCCTCCTACAAGAACTCCATTGGCCAAAGTGTACATTGCCATACATCCTGTTTTTTTGAGTTTAACTTGTATCTGCAGCCTACACCAGGTTGTCAAGGCCCCCGGGCTCTTGGATGACCTCTTTCAGTTTCACCTGAGAGTCAGGATGAAGTCAGGTCATGCACCTGGTTGCTGGAGCTAATGAGCACTGCTGGGTTTCTTAGTTTAGCCAAGTGCTGAGAGACTGCTCTATGCTTTATCAAGGGCTGAATGTGCCCCAAAAGGGAACAGCTTAGGGAAATAACTGTCCCAGGAGGCAAAGCAGAGAAAAAAAAAAAAAGTATATATATATATATACTTTTTTTTAAAGTAGATATATATATATATCTGTGGTAGTTCTTTCAGTAGAAGGAAAAGCATTGAAAATCCACAGCTGACAGTGCCTCAGATGCTGGCAGACTTCCCTCACAGCACAACACCCACAAGTATCCATTTTACAGGGGATATAATTAGCTAGTAGCACATGGACTGTAATTTTTGGTGATACAGTAGTAAAGGTATGCTGCGTAAGGAAAAGTAACCGGGATCCTTATCCTCTCTGGCATGATAACCCACCCACCTTCTCACAAATCCTCACAAAGGCACTAACTCTTCTAATACATCTGAAGTGGAGAGGGGTACAGCAAGAACCTGCAACATGTTGTGGCTTGCCATAAGTTCCTCTTTTTTCCTATGACAGAAAGCTTTGAAGAGGTCCCCAGAAGCTTCAGGAGGGTGCAGATTTGAAGTTGCAGCTCTTGGTGTTTTAGTCTATAAAAAAATGCAACAAGACATTTTGTTATTACATTCTGCTTTTGCAAATCTAAGGGTGTGGGACAGGCTGTTGTGGTCCCTTCACCGTCTAGTCAGCCACACTGCAAGACAGGGTCATATCTTTTATTTTATTTCAAAAACTGGAAAGTTTCCTGCAGTAGCTAATTTACCAGTGAAATATAGATATTTAAACATGTCAGCTGCATTTTTTTTTCTTCCTATATGCATCTTGGAGTTTTACAGATGGCAGTTTTACACTTATATCTAATAGCGATTAAAATTTTCCTGTGCCTTATTTCTTTTGAATGTCTCTTTACCAAGCCTGTCAGCTTTTCATTTCTGAAGCTAAAAATAAATGTTTATACAGAAATCAGAAGAGATTGAAATTATGGGTTGATTCACAAATAGAAAAAAGAAATTACACAGCTTTCATTAATTATTCCATGGATACTTTTGCTTGTGGGAGTGGTATATTGAGCATCTATTTTTTTTCAATCCTGAAGAAAGTTAAGTAGCTGAGAACATGGGATTAAAGAGAAAGAAGCCAAAGTTGCACGTTGCATTTAATCATAAGAAATATCACTCTCTGTATTACACTGAAAGAGGGATCGCATATCCACAGCTGGAATTTTTGCTACCCTTCATTGTAGCAGCAGCAGCTGCCATTTTTCTATTCCATACCATTAAACCAACCCATAATTTTGCAGCAAGTTCTGCCAGAAATGTGCATGTGAATACTGATATTCTGTAGTCAACCAGGCCTCTAAATCTTTGTGTATTTCTGGACGGCATGCAGAATGTAAAAGGAAATGGCATTTTCATGTCGATGTAGAACAGTAACAGTACAAAGTCATGTTCTGGTGACATTTTCAGGTGGCAAATGAGTTAATGAGGAGTAAGAAAGATGAGTAGTTCCCAAGTAAATAACAGCACAGCCATAAGGAAAGCAAAAAGCACTGTATTTTAGTCCTTTCAGTGATTCTACTGTTGAAGATGTTCGTTTTCAGAAAACGTCTTTTTCATATCATTATTTAGTTACACATGACAATAAGGTTAAAAGTGTGATAGATGAATCAGCTTCTGGAAGTTAAGTTGATGTAGCAGTATAAAAGGCTGCATTTCAGCAACAAATTCCACTGAGGATTTTAAAAAGAATGAAGTTTCGCAAAGAACATCAGAGGCAAAGCTAGAAGCGGAGTTCTGCATCTCAGTCTGTTATTCATATAAAAAAAATATTTGAGCCAACCATGTCACTCAGCCTTCAGCAGTTGAATGCTTGCCTTACTGTTTATTTTTAATGTATGCTTGGCTTGCAGATGATGCAGTTCCTGTGTTCAGTGCTCAATTTTCATCCAAATATAAGAGCATTGACTCCAGAGACAGAAAATTCTTGACTGTTAATGCTGTACCTAACTATTATTTATGAAGGTTCTTCCTTATCACTCCATTCAAATAGGCGCAGCACTATTTCAGGCATCTAATGATTATTCTCACGTATGTAATTATGCCAAACAGATCTAAGATAAACAAATCAGAACTGCAAACGAACCTAGCATTCTGCCATCTCTTCATCAGGTTACTCTCAGCAAAGATACGGACCATCTTTCTAAAGAGACATGTTAAATTGCAGAAAAGCTGAATCCAGCTAGAACAAGTTATTAAGAGAAGCAACCTACCGTGGTGATTTTGTAGTACTGGTTTGTTTTGACACCAACTATTTTTCTCTTGATAACTGTCAGTGAATTCATGTTCACCTGATATTTACTCTCACTATACAGCTGGCACTTAAAAGGCTATACAGTCAGGTGGCTGTATCTCATCCTCTGACTATACTTAGTCTTCATTGCTTACCCTTTTTGTTTGCTAAACACCTCACTTTACTTTGCAGACATTCACCGTACTTGGTGGTGTTGTAAGGCTGAAGTATGTTTTCACAGATTATTTTTTCTATTGCTTGGAAAACAGTTAATTGTTTGAAGACCAGTTGTGTAAATGGCATTTTCACACCAACTACATTTGTTTTTTCATGTCAGCCAAGTGGAAACTGAATTTTTAATACAGTATTTTATTGTGGAGTTGAATGTCAGCAGATGTATAGCAAAAAGAAGAGGACACTAAAATAAATCATTGTACGATGTTTCATAAAGTTACATAATTCTGCAGCCAACACCTGCCCTTTTAACAAGTAGCATAGCAAAGAGCAGGATACTTTCAATCCACTCTGCCATGAACTACAAGGGCATAATATGATGGAAAAAAAAAAATACACAAACTACTTTATGAATAGGAACTCCTTGACTTGTCTCAAGGAGCAATGGTTATTTGTTAGGTGTTATTTATTTGCTGTTATTTTAGCAGAGGAATGATTTCTTGCCTATGCATTCTGAAAATAACATAGGAAAGGACTTCCCTAACTGATAGGTCTCCACATTTCCCATCTGATGAGAGTCAATGTGGAACACCAGTCCATGACTGAACCTTTGCAGCACTTCATTTAAAATATTTTGTGGAAATAGGACTCTCCTACACCATACAGTGCTAATGGCATGTCCTTAAAGTGAAGTGGTGCAGAAAGCCACCATAATCAAATTGTTTTCTCTCATTGGTGCTAAAAGGAAGGGTAAAATTGCACAATCTGTCTTTGTCTTTCTACTGTACTTGAGTGCATTATCAACCCAAGTAGATGAAGATTCTGTTTCTGGAAAAAAAAAATCTTACAATTTCGTACAATTCTTATTTTTGCCTATATTAAAAATACCTGGTTTGAGTTCAGTCAGAACAAAGCAGAATGTCTTAGTAGGATATTTGTAGTAAACAGAATGGCAAGTGGATTTTTTCTGAGCATTTTTCTCCCCGGCACTGAGAAACCAGCTTTGTACAAATTCCAGCCAAACATCCAGACCTCCAGAGAGGAACAGTGAAACTCCTGATCAGCCTTTTTAGAAATTTTCATTTATGTGTAGCCATTTCTGTGAAGTCTTTGGACTTTCCCAAAGAATATTCTGAATACCAGTGTTTCGGTGAACCATCCCCAAAGCAGGTGTTTTGCACAGAGTCAGTCTCTTTGAATCAGAAAATAATGAAAGTCATTTTGTCATAATTAACAGAGTAAGATCTATTGTACTGAACATTGCATTAAGAGTTGGTATGATAGTTACCCATATTCTCAATATTTCTGTTACACCTACAATAAATCTGAAAGCAATATTCGGCAATAACAATCACAAAGGCAACATTAGAAATCATATGATTCAACTGTAGCAGGCAAGATGATCTTACTGTTTTGTTGTTTTTTTTAATTATTATTTTAGAACATAACCATTTAAGTAGCATATGTATGTACTAATTTCTTCAATCCTTCATTCTTTCAATCCTTCAATTCTTTTCATTAATCCTTCCATGTTTAAATACATATCACCAGCACAGAGAAATAAATTCAAGGTCTTCCACTCTCGCCTTCTGGCTGACTTACTTCACGTTAAAAAGGCAACGTGTGTAAATAAGTGTTGAATCCAATACATCTTGAGAGGGCATTTTAAAGAAAATAAATTCTAGTATGTATGTTGACTTTTTTAAACTTCATAATGAGAGACTTAATGTGGAACTGGAGATAGCCAGAGCTTCGAAGCAGCCACTTGTGACAACTGCTAATAAAACAACAAAATATTTCTTGTGGAGCCTGAAGGTGCTACTGGTCATTGCTCTGAAACCTTTGTTTTTATTTGTAGAAGAAAATTATGCTCAGAAGGTGCTCCAGGGCATATTTTACTCTGTGTTGGATGTTGATATGCTCATAAAAGTGCAATTTACGTTGTGATATAGTAATATGCTAATGCCGAGTTCATAAGATTAATCGGGCCACATGCTGTCTTGTGATTCTGCTAATACAGTTTTGAGTAACATCAGCATTTTCATGCTTTTAATTTGCAAATGACCCTTGTACAGCAATACATTATGTAAGAGACATCTCACACGAAGGAATTCTCAGGGTCCATCTTCCAGACTGTGCTGCAGATTCACTGCATCTTTACCTGCCTCTGCAGTTTACCCCCAAGCTGCTATAAATTTATTAAAGAGGAACATGCTAAGACTTTTAAAAAATGAAGAATTTTGAATAAAATCAAAAAAAACATGTTCAATTAACTTTCTTTTACATAAATCATGAATTAAGGCATGCTTTTGACCATCTCTTTAGTTACAAGAGCCCATTTTCCATTTTATATCTGAGTCCACAGACTTTGTAAACCAGCACTTGATATTTTGTTCAATATTAAATCTCAGAATGCTGAAAAAATAGTTGCTTACTACTGCAGTTGGTGTAAATGGGTGAAAATATGAAAATAATAAATTGAAAAAATAAAATAGCTTCTGTACATGTTATCTATTTAAAATAGGCAATGTAACTTCACTAGTGAAAAAAATAGCTTCGTGGGAGACATTTTCTTTTATTTTGGGTTTTCTGTTATTTACAGATCACAAAGTCCATTTCAGCATCCTAAAACTCCCTCCCAAATACTTTAAGGCAAACATGAGGTTAAAAATAAATATACTTTAAACAAAGGGGAATGTCATTATAATGTTGCTATTAAAAACAAAATAAAACTGCAAAGGCCATGTTCACTAGTACACTCCAACTGCTTTGGGATACTTTGCAGATTCAATTCAGCCATTAACTGGACTTAACTATCCAGTTAAGTCAATTTTATGGCTGTTTTCCACTGCTAGAGCAGAAAAATGCAGTGAAAATGTATTGATCCAGCAGATATAAGTAAGATATCTTAGAGGTAAAGCCTTTATGAGCAGCCTTAGCTTTGATTCTCTTTGTGACTCTTTTTCCATTGCTCAGAGGAGGTGTTTTGTTTCTAGGATCGTTCCAGTCTACTCCTGAGGAGTAAGAGGGGAACTGTCTCCTTTATCCCAGAAGAAAAATAACTGGTTTAGTCAAGAAAGGCGTAAATTATACTCATCTTTGTATATATCACAAATACACTTTAGCTCCTCAGCATAGGCACAACACTCTGAAAGCAGAACCAAACTGCAAAGACTGAGCCTTTGTAAGCACATTTTTGAGCTTTTCTCTGTTCTCTTGTGGCTGAATTCAGTCTTGAGTGTACATTTTACAGTATTACTAAATCACCAACACCTTTCACTCATTCTCAGCCAAAAGTACTGAAAGAGACCTGAGGGTGTACAGCTCTTGCTATAAGTCAGGGATGACTGGAAATTGGTGATTTTCAGCCACATGCACTCATGATGGGGAAATATATATATATTTTTTTAATATTTTATTTTTTTAATTGATGTTAAGGATATACTAGATTATATCTTAATGTGATACAATATGATCTATTCTAAGAACACAGCTTCTCATCCTTAGGCTGGGTATGGGTTAGATGCAGGGGTACAGAACACATATGGTATCTGGACACCAGACACAGTGATTTACCACATTATGCAACCTCCTTGTGCAAGAAATTGAACTAAATTCAGACCTTGTTCGTGATCAGCATTGCTCAAATTATACCTTGTTTATTTCTGCTGCTGTCATTAGAAATGCATGTGTGCCATGTTTCTGCTGAAAACTGTCACAGAGGCTGTACTCGCTAAGTTCTTAGTGCAAGTCTTGTGTTTGGGATAAATCAGACAAGAACTGTAGGTAGCATCTGCCCTTGCTCATTGAAAAGGACACTCTATTTAATCAAAATGGACAGCCCCATTTAACCCAAATTCTCTTCACTCAGTTTCTAGTTTTAATTGAATTCAGCTGTAAGATTCAGTGACAATGAGTGAAATCTCAGTAGCAAGCTAAAGGTTTTACATTTTATATGTATTCTACCTTCGTTGTACTTAAATTAAGTACTATCTTTTTCTTAGTTGTGTGGTAGCGAGGTTTGGCCCATTTGGGTGTTTCTTCCTGGTTGAACTGAAAAAAAAAAAAAAAGAAAAGAAATCTTTCAAGTGTAAAAACTTGGTTAAAATACATCAGATTTACATAGTCAAATACTGATCCTCAATCTAGTTCCAGCAGATAAATATATAATTAATCTATCCACAAAGATTTTGTATACAGAAAACTGTATCTTTCATCCTGATATGGATATCTGGCTTTGCCAAGTTGTATAAGTCAATACAAAACCATATGCACAATGTCACGCATGAATATTTTCTCCTGCTTTTTTTATTGTCACAGCACATGAATTTCTAAGAATGTAGGATCCTTGGTCTGGAAGGCTCATCAAATCTAATCACTTTCTTAATAATAAAGTCATAAAATTACTTTCATAAATTTATACTTAAGGCTTCCTCCATTTTAAGGTTGCTCCATACATTAGTTCCTTTTGTGCTGGAAATACTTCCAATGCACAGAGTTCATGGACAATTATTCTTGTGCCAGCTTTGGCCTCCAATTTATGTGTTTGGTTTTTTTGTTTGTTTGTTTGTTTGTTTGTTTGAAAATGTTAGTTATATAAGGCAGATATACAGTCCTGCCTGCCTGTAGATGGACTTAAAGTGTCTATCCACATATCTGCATGCGTCACATGTGGAACTTTTGTCTTCATTTCTCCGTGTTTGTCCTCTTCTAAAATTCTCCACTGTTACATTAGGTCTCCGTTCTAGATAACCCAGAAGCCTTTTTTTGTACCTGATCCAATTTAATTTTGGATCGGTTAATTTTTTTCTTAATGGAAAAGGAGTAGTCCACATAAGGTCTTGTCTGTGCCTCATACCCTGACATTAGTGCTTCTGTATCTTTGCATATGTCTGTGCTGTTACAACCTAGAATTGAATTTCCTTTTAAGACTGCATCATCTTCACGGCTCATAATAATATTGTTATAAATAATATATCTAGGTCTTATACTTCCTCTGTCATTTCCATGTTACGTGCTCTTAGCTTTTACCAGAAATTCTTGATACTGACATTAAGTGCGTAACTTTGTAACAAATCATAGAATAAAAAGGAAAACATATTTTCCATTTGAGGTCCAGGGCTTGCACAGCTTCTGCTAAAACAACTGGCTCTGCCAAAATCTTTCTGTGTGTTGTGGGACAGGTCAGACTTTCTGTGCCTCAGTGGAAAAAGAGAATATGATCATACAGAATCGTATAATCCTAGAATGGCTTGGGTTGGAAGAGACCTTAAAGATCACACAGTTCCAACCCCCTGCCATGGGCAGGGCCACCTCCCACCAGACCAGGTTTGCCCAAAGCCCCATCCAGCCTGGCCTTGAACACCTCCAGGGATGGGGCAGCCACAGCGCCTCTAGGCAACCTGTGCCTATGCCTCACCACCCTCATAGTAAGGAATTTCTTCCTAACTTCTAATCTCCCCTAACTTCTAATCTCCCCTAAAAATCTCCCCTTTTTTAGTTTAAAACCATTCCTGCTTGTCCTATCATTGTCTGCCCTAGTAAACAGTTGCTCTCCATCTTTTTTATAAAGCCCCCTTAAGTATTGAAAGGCCACAATGAGGTCTCTCCAGAGCCTTCTCTTCCCCAGGTAGAACAGCCCCAGCTCTCTCAGCATTTCTCCCACAGGAGAGGTGCTCCAGCCCTCTGATCATCCTCATGGCCCACCTCTGGACCTGCTCTAACAGCCCCACATCCTTCTTGTGCTGGGGACCCCAGACCGGGATGCAGCACTCCAGGTGGGGCCTCACAAGGGCAGAGCAGAGGGGCACAATCACCTCCCTCCCCTGCTGGCCACCCTTCTGGTGATGCAGCCCAGGACACAGTCGGCCTTTGGGGCTGCAAGCTCGCATTGCTGGGTCATGTCAAGCTTTTCATCCTCCGAAACCTCCAGGTCCTTCTCTGCAGGGCTGCTCTCAGTGAGTTCTTCTCCCAGTCTCTGCTCAAGTCTGGGATTGTCCCGACCCAGATGCAGCACCTTGCACTTGGCCTTGTTGAACCTCATTAGGTTCATATGGGCCCACTTCCCCAGCCTGTCCAGGTCCCTTTGGATGGCATCCCTTCCTTCTGCTATATATTCTGTTGTGATATTCCACGTCAAAGCACAGTGGAAAGGTGTGTATATTTTATATTCTTAGCATTACTCAGATGGAGGGATGGTTGAAACAACAGAATCAACACAATTAGTGTTCTTCTACAAAATAATTGTGATAGCTCTGAGTTAAGGTTATTACCATGAGCTAAAGTTACTACATAACTCACCAAGCAAATCTTCACAGATACAAGTATAATCATTTGAGCCATTCAACATAATATTTGTTCTCTGTTCATGATTTACTCTTCTTATGCTGTTTCTTCCTGGTCTTCATGTTGAAGGGAGTTTCTTGAACTAAGATTATGTTTGTATCTTGTAATCATGGATACATGAGTATAAGTGCCTGTCAAAAAGAATGACTGACATGAATGAAGGTATGGAAATGGAAATTACCTCTGTATGTTGGAAGCAAAATTCAAAACTCTTGATGCAGCCAAGCTGGAGGAAGCGAACGATCCATCTTCTCAAATTCTGAAAGAACTGTCACATGAAATGGCAGGTCCATGAGCAAAAGTCTTTAATAGAGCTATTGAGTCAGAGTGGTTTTGTATGACTGGAGAATATTGAATGTAGTTGCCCATCTTCAAAAAAAATAAAAAATAAAAATAAAAATTGCATGAGCAACTGCTGACTCGGATAATCTTACTTTTGTTCAAGGCTTTGTTACATATTTTGAAGAAAATAATTTGGTCATGTGGTTAAATAAGATAGAAATAGGATCACAGAAAAAAAAAAAAAAAAAAAAACACAAGGTATCTCATGTCAAATTAATGGGATATTTTTTTGTAATAATATAAATGATCTATTCGGTGGGAATTTAGTTGGTTAGTCTCTAGAATTCAGTAAGACAAAGGGGTGGTGTCATTTAGAAGTGTATTAGTTGAACTAGATGAAATTGAAGTTACTACAGAAATTGTAAGACATGTAAAGGAGAGAGTGCAATGGTTGGTTATGTTAGTGACAGAACCTCCTTTTTGACAGAGGGGCTTCTCAAGTGTCTGTCTAAAGACTGATCATTTCCGATTTGCCAGTACTAATTGGGTCACAAAAAGCAGAAGTGTGCTAATGAAGCTTACTGATGAGTTAGCAAGCATTATAAATATATTGGAGGACTGAGAAATGAGGGTGAACTGGGGACTTTGGGGACAAAAGCACTGGAAAGAGTATGTTGGAGTTCAGTAGTAGAAAGTACAAGATCTTATTATATTCAGTGCCATTCAGCATAGTAATTGCTAGCTAAGAGACAAAGAGGTGGCCTGGTATGAAGGTTGGCAATATTGTGCATTGATCCCTGGGTTCCTGGGAGCTATAATCAGTGTTTATGCAGCCCTAGGTCTTTACTTGGACAACGGGATTTCACAGTGAGGAGAAGAATAAGTCGTAACTGCTTCAGTGAAGCAGGTCGCGCTGATTCCATCTTTAATTTAGCCGACATGCCATTTTCTTCCAGATAGTCTCATTTATTTCTCCTGTCTGTACATACAATCCTGTGTTAATCTAATGCTAAGTAAAAGGTAGATATTTTGACAGCAGAAAATAATCGTTTATCTCTGTGTGTGCTTTGCAGTATTTAGATTACTCCTTTGAACTGCCTGAAGTCATTACAACACAATGCAAGCAAGAATAGAATAGATCCCTGAATGGTATAGTGCATGTACTGAAAGCATCTTGTGTGATCAAAATACCTTTGCATTAAAGCAACTGAGGTTTCTGCTAGTGTTGTTGATGTGAAAAATAGGCAACTAATTAAATGTTCTAAATTACGTGGAACATACTTTTAATGACTGAAATGCAGTCTTGCCATATTTAGTTCCTTGCAGATTGTTAAAAATTGTGTTTTCAAGCTCAACCTTCATTATATACAGATAGGAGTGATTTTTCTTTTCTTTCTTGGCTTAACTCTCTATGAATTTGTTATTAGTAAACACACTGTCATGAAAATAGGTGAAGAAAGACACTGAGAAAATCTAGTGGCTTGTATTGAAGTTGAAAGTATCCTTCTCAGATTATTTTGCAATCATCTCTTTAGAATAGAGACGCTCCATTTGAAGACATAAGAAAAGAGGGTGAAGAAGAAAAAAAAAAAAAAAAAAAAAACACCTTCAAAATCTTCAAACAGTCTCTCTACTTATTTAAACTGCCATTGCTATTTTGGAATGAGCAGACAAATGCTATCACTGTGTTGTGGATGCCTAACAGACAATAGTGAACTCATTTCTGTTGTTTTAACATTAGCTAATATTTATCCTAGATGCACAGTTTGCAATCTTAATTGTCACATTTTTTTCTCCTTCTCTCGGGGGGTGAATGTGCATAATTGTTGTTGTTAGTGCCCACTTCTTCCTGTCCTTCCCAGAGGTTTATCAATAGCTGTCTACCTAAATGTGACATTTTTTGATTGGTAGTCACTCGCTACACTTTGGGATATATTATATCCCTTCTTTGTGTGTGCTGAATAGCATGGTAGGGTGAATTGAATCTTGACATTTTGAAGTGAAATAGGCTTGTTTTCTTTTTCAAATCCCTGAAGTTGTTTAGTGAAATGCTACAGTCTAGGCTTTTTCTATTGATATATAAATAGAAAGAAGATTAGTTTTGAAAGCACAATGGCTGCTTACAGACTACAAAACAGTGGAAAAAAGGGAAGAGCATACCTTGATGTCAGCAGCGGTTTTCTGGGGGCGGGGGCTGGAGGAGAGGAGGGGAGAAAGGAGGGAGAGGAAGACTAGAGATGAAAGGAGATGGCTCTCAGCCTAGTGTCTGCATCAGTGAAGTGTGCCGAATGGAAGGTATTGTGGAAAGAAAGGTCATTCTTCTGTAGTTCACTTAAAACTTATCTAAAGCTGTATTTGCACCAAATTCAGAGCAGTGATTGGATTGGGAGTTCTGTATCTATACATCATCGTCACCCTATTATTCCATGTATGCTGATTTATTCCTTTCAACATTGTTTCATCCTAAGTTACTTTTATTTCTTCAAATTCCCTCAGTTCTTCTGTGTGATCTATAGTGCTCAGGTATAGTAATGGAGATAGCCACGGTTTTCAAAAAGATGGTATGAAAATTTTTAAAAGATTCCTAATTTATGAGGTTGCTTGAACCTGTACTGCTCGTAGCTGTACTGCTGCTTTATGGAGTGCTTTCTCTGTCATTGTTGACCCAAATATTGCCCACTTAAATGTGTACTGTTTATTTGCTTTTTAATTACATAAGCGTAATAGCCAAAAGAGCAAAACACAGTGAGTGTTCTCAAACGCTGAGAGTGTGTTGTAACATTCAGAGAACTGAAATACAGCTACCATTAAATGGTGAGATGTGGTAAGAGCCCGGTATACCAAACCATCACAGTACTAGTTGTTTGTCACAGAAACAGATTTTGGTGATCTGAAACAAGCAAAATTACAATTTTCAGCACCACAGTTTGATACTGTTCAGTTAGCTCAATCTACTTCATCATTCATCCATTGCAAATATACAAACATTCATGCAGTGTACACACAACCTAAACAAGGTATTCATGGATAAGACTTTACTAGCAAGAGCTTTTTGCAAATTTTCCAGCTTTCAACTAGCTGCTAGGTACCCTTGAAAATTTCAAAAGCCCAGGAAGTTTAAAAACACCTGGAGATAAAAGAACAATTTGTTTGCACTGGAAATGGCAAGGAAGTGATGAAAAACCTCATCTGTGTCAATTTCTACAGGGAGTTTACATCCAATCCAATCAGCACAGCTTCAGTCGACACCCTTCTCAGGACAAAACAGTGAATGAGTGTACAATGCAAATAAACATTCAGAGCAAAACAAGAGGAATTTTTTTTAGACTTCTGCTTATGCATGTCAGCCTTGAAAGTATTAAAATAATACCGTGGCTCTAATTCTGCTGCTCTCTTGAGGTACAACCAACTAAAATCATAGGGCTTCCCAAATTTTTGAATCATAAATTAAGTACTTGTGACTTATCTATAGCAATGATAAATGTCTAAATTGATATTACTAGAATATATACACTCCATCCAGATCTTTCTGCACATTTCAGACCAAGACTTTAGATTTTTAAATCACTTGTGCTAAAAGGAATACAAGAGAATGTGTGGAGAGTTTTATTCAATTCGTAAAAACTCTAAATGAGTTGGTAAGTGGGCTGAATGAATAATGCAGTATGGTAAGGAAAGTTCAATAAGCTATAGCTATTATAAAAGCAAATTTTCTCATAAAGGAATTGAGGTACACACTCCCAAAATGTGTTGAGCATTTGCACACATAGCTCCCACTCAGGTAGTTAGTAACCAATGCAAGATTTTCACTCATTCTCTGTAAATGTCAGTGGAAGAGCAGATTCACAAGTTTACATTTAATAGACTTTTGAGAGGCAAAATACAATTTACAATGCAATAATGGCCTAGAGAACATTTAAGTTTATGGAATTATGAATTTGTTCACATGGAAAAAAATTAAAAGGAAGCCCTAAGCATCATCAAATTAAATATATAACGGTAAAGTCAGTTAACTGTGGTATAGCCAATTTGCATATAATGTGAGTTTATAAATAGAAAAGCTTGGTTAAGATGATATATAACAGGAATATAGAAAGTCATATCACATTATACTGCCTTGCACTATTAACCTGCCAATGTAGAAAGATGCACACACACTGACATATATATACTATACTATACTACAAAAATAATTTGACACATCTAAAAAAAGACAGTTTAAGCTGTGATCTAGACTGCCAAAACTGAATTCTTCTGTTTATTCAGTTACCTTTCATATTTAATTGCCTACCTAGTCATCTGTGGACATAATGTTGGCATACTCTGTGTAATATGATACAGTCTCATTTTAGGTGTATAATGAACTTCAGTTTCCTAAGTGGAATTTATATTAGGTGACATTTTCCTTGTGGAGAAAATTGCATTTCTTTGAGAAGAAGCTTTACGGCGAAAGATTAGAAATCTGAGTTAGTTTTGTCAGTTTTAGCAAAACATTTGCAATGGCTCACAGTTAGAAGGCGTGCTAAATGCTCTTTGGTGGTGGATTCCCATAGACTAGGCTAAAAAGATACTATCAGAATTTTATAACTTCTTGAACTTCTATGATTTCTGTTGATGGTACCTCAAAAGAGTGGCACAGTTAGAGTCAAGAATTTCTTGAATGGCATAGGAAATGAGATGCTGTTTAAATGAGGCAGAAAAAAAAATAAAAAAATAAAAGCACTTTGTTTTATGTAGAATCTACCAGGCTCTTCATAAATTTCATTTCCGCATTTGGAGTGCAAATGTCGAAACAAACCTTTGGCATCGTGCAAAAATAGGAGCATTTTAAGTGGAACCTTCAAACTGGATGTTTTATTTCACAGTTGCCTTTGTCTCTTCTGAAGACCATTCTCACAGAAGTTAAAGGTCTCTTGATTAGAGCGTGTCACTTAGCATGAAAATGCCAAGGATTTAATTATTGCTGTTCTGTTGCCACAGCAATTGTTGTAAATTAATTTCTCTCTTAAAAGTAGGGCAGAGGGGGGAAAAGCAACAGGTAAGTGCATCCAGTGTAATTTTTCTCCTCTTCTTCTCAGAAGCTACCTCACGCTCACGATTGAATAAAGTGACCTGTGTTCATTTCTCCAGCTTGTGACATAATCAGAGGGAGGAGGTTTATGGAGAGGGAGGGCAATCCAAGCACCAGACAGAACAATTGCAGGTGATTTTTGTGATACACAGAGCAAATCTTTTAACAGATTTCCCAAAGAACATTTGTAGTCTTCATATTAGAAGTCTGCTAGACTGACCCTTGGGGCAAACTTCAGATGGCAGTCAAAAAAAGCAACTGTCTAGTTTACAGAAAACCTTGCAATCTGCATGCCCACCATGCCCACCACAGATACAAAACAGATTTTTACAAGCCCCTAACACTTGGGGAAAGCAAATACTAGCTTGTTTTGACACACGTAAGAAAACCGAGCAGTTCCTGTATATATATTAGCTTTTCAAATGAGTGTCTGGCTTTCTCATCTTCCTGGTAAAATTTGGTTCCCCGAGGATAGAATGGATTTTATATCCTTCTAGTTCACTCAGGGGAAGAAGTCCTTTCCATGGTGATGCTGAGCCAACAGAGTACACTAATTGCATATGCGGGCCTACCAACATATGCTTCTGACCCTTCAGTTTTGCTTGGAGTCCATCTTACCTTTCTGTTTATATGGGAGAGGAAAAGTTAACAAATTCAAGCATTACTGCTTAGGATTTGGAAAGAAATATATTCTCCTGCTGTACAAGTTTCTCTCTTAATTTGCTCCTACAAAATCCAGCTGTTGTTGTTAGACCATTTCAGAAACACAAAATACTGTCAGGCAGCTTCTCAAGAGTCTGTACTGCAATCAATCTCATAACAAAGTGTAAGAATTCGAGCTGGAATAAAGTAGTGAAAGAATTCAAGCTAGAAGTTGTACAACTCTAAAACTGCTCTTAATTTGGTCAGACTTCATGTCTAAAAAAGAGTATTGAAGAGGAAGAGAAGTTTCAGAGTCAGGCACTGAAACTAATTACAGTCAGAAAAAGTACATGAGCAGAGAGTAAAAGATTGGGCATTTAATGAAAAAGATGAAAGTAGGCACAGTAAAAGTAAACAAATTAATGAACTGTTCATCCTACCAGGAATTTTTGGTCACCGTAAGTCAATGAACAGAAGCATGAAGAGAATAGGTTCTTAAGTTGACTTACATTTAAAATAGTGGGGAATCCTTTAACATAATTCATAAAACTGTGAAACTCACTGGCACCATTATGCTGCCTGGGCTAAGATTATAGTAAGATTCAAAGGTTAACTGATCATCTCGGTGGATTTGAAGAATATGCAGAGTTCACATTGTTAAAATTTGATATAAGTGCTGCTAAAAAGCATTTTGGAAAGGAAGTACAATTTCATATTTTAAAATTAATGTCAATCTCTTGCCATTAAGTTATCAGAAACAGTTTTCTTTCACATCTGCATTTTGTGGTATAAACATTTCCCCATAAAGCATCCAGAACTTCACAGAAACAGGATATTAGACCAACTGGGCTCAGTTCTAATCCAATATGGCAATTCTTACCTTATGATTAATGACATTCTCTTTATCAACAGCTGTGATTCTGACCTTTGTGGCTCTGCTGGTTATCTCCTGATTTATACATTTTCATAAACTGCTTCCCTTTTAGAACGAAATAAAAATCTAAAAAACTTTCATTCAATTGCTATAACCTTTTCAAATATTTGCTCTTAACAGAGACATTCAAATAATTTGTTCACAGAAACTCAGATTGTACATCAATAGCTCTCTTTTAAAGTATAATACTCTATTAAGCCATTTTTGTATGCATTCATTATGAAAGCGAAAATATGCTCTGACATTTAGGAGAGGGATAATGTAATTTTACTAACCTCCTTGCATCTAAAACTGGAATCTTTGTTTTGGACACCCACTTTTAGAAATGTCCATCTCTTTCCTTTAGCATAGTGGCAGGGTTAATAGTATTCAGAGATCCCTTTCCTGGTTTGCAATGCTAGCGTGATTCAGGACATGTTAGCTTGATGAGTTATAAAATGAGCCAGTTTATCTTTAGTTTAGCCTGTGATCAGTGGGGAGAGCGCTTTTCCTTTGGGAACTGAATGTAAAATAACTGAAGCAGATTGAAGTTGGCAGTGACTAATGAAGTCTTGTGAAGGAGTCAGGAATCAGTGGGTTACTACATAGGATGGATTGAGAAGAGAGTTACAGCAGCCTCTTTGTTGTGTCTATGCTCTTTGTTTTTGGCATTCTAAGTGCTTCTGTGAAGGAAATCTCTTCTAAAAAAAAAATAAAATAAAACCCTGATGTATGTCTCTGAAGCACGCACATTTGCACACACATTTGTTACAGAGGAGATAATTCTAGACTTCCATGTTTAATGAGCCAGTGTGGTTGCCTAAAGGTGTTCTACATGTTAATAATTTTAATCAGTCACGCAGAATTTATGGAGCTGGAATTCCAGTTGAAATTAGCAGGAGTTACAACTGCAGTCATTTATTTCTCTGAGAGCTCCCCCTACTCTCCCCGTTTGATAATATGCCCTATTGTCACAGAGTCTGGCACAATAAATCAGCTGTAATGCAAACGCCACCAAGCAGCCCGCTATGGGACTTGTGCACAGAGCGAACGGCTGTGAGTAGAAAATACTGCAATTGTCTTTGAATTTGCTCTACGTGTAAATTCTGCGGGCATGGAGGGAAGGCTGGAGGAGGGTGAGGAGGAGGAGCACGCCAGCCTGGCCTTGAAGGGAACGGAAAAGGGGCAGAGATGGCACAGACCAGTCAAGCCCCCTGCCCTCAGCCTGACAGCTGACCCAGGTCAGGAATTGCTCCAAAATGTTTCTGCTTTAAGCCCATGATTAATTGATTTGAATGACTGCCTAGCCTCAACTCAGTGTACAGCAGGATGAAAGAGGTCAAATGCTGAAAAGTGGAACATGCCCTCTGTACGCAGTCTTTGGAGCTGGGCTTTCTTCTGTGGGCAGCATTGTGGCAATGCTACAGCCCGGACCGTGGTTATTGGAGTTTTTCAGCAACGCTACAACAATTCAGAAAACCTCTGTGGTGCTACTGTATTTTTGTTCCTGAAGTGTTTGGTTAGTGGAGTCTTTTGTTGAACAACGTCTTTAAGATTTTGTGGTTTTTAGACGCCAATATCTCACATAACCTGGGGATTCTGACTGAAGCATTGTGAATCAAACTGATTCAAGCTCCCTACAGTCTGACTGTCCCAGCCTGTGCACACAGAGAGCAACAAGATTTGTGTTTTCCACCTCATTAAACTGACAGCAGAAATTAGTTTGTGGTATTAAAAACTAAAAAGTTAAATTACAGCTACACGTGTCCTTTTTGCAATGGGGCGTGTGAAAGATGTTTGGTTTTAATGTTTGCTATAATGGAGAATTTAAATTGCAATGTTTGTCAAATCTCTAATCTTTGTTTCAGAGTGGAATATTAATTACGCTTTTAACTATGAGAGGTAAATAAAATGAGCATCCACTGCCTGCCTAAGGGTAAATTGCAGATTACTGACAACGTGACATGGCGTACTAAATGTCAGTTTTGTCAAACAAATTTAGAGGAACAGTTAAACTATTAGCTTCCTGTTGTTAGAGGGGTTTTTTTGCAATGAATGACTGTTCCTAGCAGCAGGGGCACTGTACCATATGGAACACTAACAGAGCTAAATTGAATAAGCGAGATGAATGAGGAGATAGCATTACAGACGCACTCAATTAGTTTATAACTGTCTATTAACTTCTGTTGGTGGTTTTGAATAAACAATAGATTAACTATTACACTCTTTTTTTTTCTTTCTGAAACCGGTAGAAAGACAGTATGATCATGGCACAGAGTGAAGAAGAAACTAAGCAGTTTCTTTTTTTTATTATTATTATTATTATTACCTCCTGCCTCTTAATGACTCAACCTGTGTGTTGTTGGCAGGACAATCAAGAAATAAAATGCATTATTTCCAAGAAAGAGATCAAAATAATTCAGATGTGGTTACGCATGCAAAACAGTTCTTTGAATACAACTACCAGGAGTTACTGTGCCTGCTTCTTAGGACCTAGTTCAGCAGCAGTGAAGCACTAATACAGCATGCACTCCTCGCAATGTCATAGTGATTTATTTGGTGGTTAAATGGAAAAGTGCTGAAATAAAAATATAATTAATGTCTGCCTATCTTTCTGTGCATAATCAGGCATAAAAACCCCAAACCACCTTCAGCCCCTAGCCCCTTTAGCAATCCAGTGGTGATGCGTTAGTGTGACACTGACAAGGGAAACTTGAAACGTGTTTGATTTTGTGTACAGGATTATGTCCTGCTAAAGTCATTAGGGTCAGATTATTTCCATCTAATTTAAACTATAAGGAAATAAGTACAATACAAGATATCCCTTTCTTCCATTTCAAGTCATTGGAGATAGACAGGGATTTTAGAAGGCACTGAGCTTACCTCATATTCTATTGTGATATTTTTGTCCATTGTTGTTTAATTTAAAATTTCTGGCAAATAAATGTCTGAGGACCTCAATCAAGCTATTCCACATTGCACTTTCACATTAGGTGTTCAAGCACCTAATCAATTAAGGTCTCACCACTTATGAACCTGAAATCCAGAACACCAGACATAGAAGGCAGGCAAAGTATGTGAAGAGATGAGTGTTGGACTGAGGGGATAATATAAAAAATACAGCAAGACATGAGTAGCTTCCAGTCTGTCAGTGAGAGTGGTCTCTAATTGCCATAAGCCTTGTCACTTTGTGATTGCGTGAAGCTCAGCACTTTTAGATGCAATCCTGTGTCAATGGGAAATGTTGGAGAGGAGGTGTTACGGGTCCAAAGGAGTGCTGGAAATAACAAGCGAGCAGTTAGGGAATGCAGGACATTAAGCCAAAGGAAGCTCAGCTCCAGTAGTTGTACTGCTCATCAATAAATTTGTTTGAAAATGCAGTTTCTATTTTCTGGACCAGCCCTCTATTTAGGTAATAACATTCATCCTGCTGAAATCCTTTCATCTGCCAGCTCAGTGCAGTCTCATTCTCCATTTTCTGAATAAAGAGTAACACTGCTGTCAAACTACTCCTAACTTCCTTCCAAGATCCATTTTACTGACAAGTGAAGTGATTTCTGGCTGTACCCTTACCATACGTATTTCACAGGCAGTGATGTAAGTTTTAATTAGTAAAACCCCATGAAATATTTAAAACTCCTCAGGTTATGTTAATGAAATGGAAAAATGGCTTGGGACTCTTACATCCTGTGGGAACACGAACATTGTGGATCAGAACAAATGAAGAGGTGGAGACAAATTCAGGGGCTGGGGTTGAACAGGGGAGATAAGATGTCAGTTTCATATGCAGGCCACAATATTAATACATTCCTATCCATATACAATCTTGATATGTAAAAAAATATGCCAAATTATGAAAATATTTCTGCCTGTGGCTGGCAGTGTAATCTTTTTTTTTTTTTTTTCAGTTTTACCTGCAAACCACAGTAATTGAGTGTTGTGGTTGAACCCCAGGAGGCACCTCAGCACCACACAACCACTTGCTCACTATTCCCAGATGTGCTGGGGGAGAGAATGCAGAACAGTGTTTTGGGAAGGCAAACACCATCACCCCAAACATCCCCATTTCCTCCTCCTTTACCCCAGCTGTTGTTGCTCAGCATGACCCCACACAGTGTGGGACATCCCTTGGCCAGCCCAGGCCAGCTGTCCTGGCTGTGTCCCCCCCCAGCCCCTGGTGCACCCCCAGCCTGCTCTCTGGCAGGGCAGCACAAGGAGCAGAAAGGTCCTTGGCTCTGTGTGAGTGCTGCTCTGCAGCAACTGAAACATGCCTGTGTTATCACCATTAGTTTCATCAAAAATCCAAAACACAGCATCGTACAAGCCTCTGTGAAGAAAATTAACCCTGTTCCAGCCAAACTCATGACACTGAGAAACTTTACCTCGTATCTGGAAGTATCTGGTACAGTGCTGCTGCTTACAATTCTACCAAGTCTGCATCTAAGTGCCTGAACCAGGTGCCCACATATCTACTTCAGCTTGCATTTCTGAAGTTGTTTCTTCAGAAAATTCATGTTTATCTAGCTTTTTGTTGCCATAACTTTTCATCTAAAGAGAAGTAGAGCCTCTTCACCTGTAGTTCACCTGTCTGTCTCAAAATACTCTTACAAAGTCATTGACAGCGCTGGTGTTACAGTGTGTTGAATGAAGACACTCCTTTAAATAGTGAACGTGTGTCCCTAATGAATTGCACAGATGTCCATTTATATCCTCTCAAATTATTTATCTTCTTGCTGTTGGAGAAACCATCACTATACTATTTTTATCCAGTGTTTGTAAACTTAAATGTTACTGTGCAACTGTTAAGAAGCAGCTGTTAAAAATTACCACCCAGTCAGGGCCAGTGTCATTCCATGCAGTGATTTGAGGTTTGATAAAAAGCTCTTCTAGTTGCCCACGATGCAGCAGTTAGGTCATCTTTTCATTACTGAATTTACAATCTTACTAAGGCTGATGTACACAGTAAGAGCCCGTTTTGACAACTTGTTTTGACCAAGTAAAAGTTAACGGAGGGAAGTCTGTTAGCTTCTTTAAAGAGGCAGCTCTCCTTTCTTTCAGGGAAGAAATGGAAATCACCATTCTGAAGCCCTCATTCTCTTAATTCTCCACTGAAGTCAATTGTAAGGAGCCTTTCTTCTGTAATTTCCTACATACAGCTTTTTAGCAATTTGCCTAGATAAGCTAGGAAATGTCAATCTAGTCAAAACATTTGCTCGGTGTGTGATCTTAAATTTGTTATCCTTTGAATCAAATAGTGCATTAAGGAGAAATTGTCATGTTCTAGTTTATGAAAGAGAGATACCTGAAGTTGTGTGATCACATTTCTATAGCTTTAGAAAACAATCACAATTCTATAGGTATCTTCAGGTGATTTTGTATAATTAAATACCCACAATGTATGTGTTATAGATTACTCATCCTAATTCAGTAGAAAGTACACCAACTCTTGTGCCAAAACACTAAGAAATATATAAAAGCTCTTTCACAGCAACTACTGTACTATTTTAGGAGCATTCCTGCTCACTGCTTTTTTTGTTTCAGTGAAGAAAAAGACTTCAGTGGTTTCTCTAGACAGATAAGATAGCCACATACTCCCATATGTTAACGAGTAGTAATGATGTCTTGCAAGTTAATATCCTTTTAACCTCTGTTTCTGATTTTTATTATTGGGACTTCCTATTCAGACCCGTCTCCTGACCTAGATTGTGGTATGTTACATGCAGAAAAACCCTCCCTCTCAAGTACAATCTCCCAGATCTTGCAGAACTAGCACAGAAAATTCTGTGCTAGCTATATTATTCAACAAACTCATAGAAAGGCTGTTATTAACCATTAAATTCTTCAGGAGTGCAAAATCGTTTTTATGGAACTCATGTTAAATTTTGCAGTGGAGGGTACTCCTTTCTTCATTATCAAATTCTCTTGTTATTTATTTTTTTTTAATAAAGGAAGAGCAGTTTTCCATGCAGCTGTCACAGTTTGCATCCTTTCTCTGTAAATAATGAGTTGGAGAGTTAATTTTAGCACCGCCGCATTTTATCTTAGAAATATCATTATTGTTTGATATTAAAGGAGTGTGAAAGAGTAGCTTATGGTCTTTTCAATGAGAAAATACCGTGCCAGAAAGCCTGTTAGCTCTGTCTGTTTCTGGCTTCACTGCTGCCTCTGTGCAACACTTAAGACAGGTCTGTGTATCTCCATAAAACTCAGTGTGCTTACTGTCTGACATCAATAAAGTAAACTGTAATATCTCAATATATTTGAAGTACTGTGTATTATGGGAGCAGCAGCTATCATTGCTGTTATAATTGCAAATTCCAACTGACTGATATTTTTAGTGCTGTAGTAGTATTTCAGGGTTGTTACCTTCTGAAGAACATCACAGCACCTAGCAACTCATATTAATACCCATAGTGTTCTTGGAATGGATGACTTCAGCATGGGATGGACTGTGATATTATTTATAGCTTTAACTCCGTTTGCTCAAAAGGAATTTTACCATGCAAGCTGTATTCAGAAGAAGAAGACATTATTCATTTCTGAGGGTAAAAGATGCTAGCGTGTCTTTAAAAATATATTTTTACGTAGTTCGTGATTTGATTTGAGAAAGAGTGTAAGTCATTCATTTTGTCTTCAAGTGTGTTTCTGTGCAGCTTCAGGTAGTGTGGTTGTGTGTAAAGAAATTGATTCCTTAGTCTTTGGATTATGCTGCTTTTGGGTGGGAAAACTAAGTAAAAATCCCGTATTACATGCAAACATTATTTTTTTTTTTCAAATGTTATTGTTATTAAAGATATAACAGTAGCATTCCTTGACTCTTTTCCTACATCTTTTAATTAGGAAAGCTTTTGCTGTTAATAGTTTCAACTTTGACAGATTTGGAAATGAAGGGATCTAAATACATGTATTTGAAATACTCTTACCTAAAGCCACCATGGTATGCTGCTTTATCAGCATAGTATAAAGGTAGTATAAAGGGCCCTGAAGTGGATTAATCAACCTTCCTTGCCATGCAAGTCTCATATTAAAGTCTTTGTTAAGAATCGTTGAATATAAGACATAAAGCCTCAACCCATGTACCTGCTGAGAGAGAAACCGGGGCTGGACAGCATCATTTGCTGTTTATAAAGGGGGAGGCTGACAGTTTCTCCCAGAAGCCCCATTACTGTGAGTGGGATAAGGTTGGATTGAGGGTGCAGCTGCATCGTAGAGTGACCAAATAGTGTCAGCCTCACAAGGGCTCAGCTGGACCACTTACTCTATAGTCGCAGCTTTGGATTACCAAGCAGTCCATCTGGCGCTGCGGTCCCACTGCCAATTAGATGCAATAGCCGTGATTTGGGAGAGCACTTGAATCATTTACAAGCCCTGTGCTGCTTAAGAACCCCTGCTTAGTGCCCTTCCTTCCCTTAGTTGGGCACAGAGCAGTATTAAATTTGAGCATGCTAAGAACGTGATGCTCAGGGTATATCTTCATGCATCCCACTAGTTGTTCTACCTGGCTTAAGGGCATATTTCAACATGGACCAGTTTCAACATTCCCTTAGGAAAAAGTGAGTTTCTTTCTTACATGGCTGAATATTGCCTATTCTGTGTTTTTAGTCAGTAACTTTTGGGGAGACAGATTTCTTTTTGTGGAAAGGAAGGGAAATATATTCCTATAAAAGGCTGATTAAAACTCTGTGAAGTTGGATATTGAGTTGCTTGGTGTACTGAATATTACAAAAGCCTTGAAGGAGGGAAAATGGATTTGGGGAAATAATTGCTTAGAAAAGTGAAAGGCGCGTGATGGAGGTGGAGTGTGGGTAGCACATCAAAAATCATGTGTGATTTTGTGAATGTTCAGTACCAACACTAGCAAATATGTTGTAGAGGATTTTGTCTGTATTGGAATATAAAGAGGGAAGAAATATTGAATCAAGTGAGGAAGTATGGGCCTCTGGTTTGGAAGTCAGAGTGAGCAAGGAATGCTGTCTTGCACAGAAGACAATATACCCAGGGACTGCAGAAGTACCACCCACAGCAGGATTTACATCAGAGCTAGGACAGTGTGCTTATCTGTTTGCCAGAACATCTGTGCTAATACAATGGAATTTTGCATCAGCAAAAAGCCTTTGGCTGTTTTGTATTCTGTTATTGGTGAGCAGGAGCAATGAATGAGTCAGATTAGATTAAGCCTATCAAAACCCATGCTTTGGGCTTTGCTTTTACACCATTACATGTATTTGTGTATACATTTACATATATGCATGTATGTATACAATATGTACAATATATTTACATATATTTATAATATCAAACATGCTAAAGGGAATGTTAAGAGAATGTTTTGGAGAACTTCAAACAATTTCTTTTGACTGTATTTTATATCCTTATGATAAAGCGAAATGCCTTAGTTTCTGCCCAGTGAGAGAGAGATCAATGCAAAGATCTAAATGCCTCGGGAGAAAAATGCTTTCTGTATTTAAAACTGTCACAGCTACTACTGCTTTCTATTAACTTGAGCCTATGCAAGCATATAAGCAACTAGTTAGATGCCATATAAATCTGTGAATCTGCTTCCTCCACTGGGACTTGGAAGACTAACCCTGTAGTGAAAGTACCAAGTTATTTCACGTAGAAAATGCCTATCCCATACGCATGTCAACCTCAGGTGCACTGTAGGGTTAGTGATTTTCTGGTTATGGAAGGAACCACTTATGTGGCACGTTTACTTATAAAGACAGGTACTGACCATGCTTAAGGAGCTTGGAATGTAGCAGATCTCAACGAGAGAGTCAGGTGTGCAGACAGGATGATGAAAATACCATGTAACAGTCACATCTATCATACAGCTCTGTAATTCCCCGCACTGAAAGTACCTCTGCAAATCTGGTGAAAATTCAGTGTGGGGAAAGTCATCCTGGAACAAATTTTCATCAGTTTAACACCACTGCCTGCTTCAGTTTGGGAAAGCAAAGGGAACGTGGACACCTCTGGTGCGCACCACCCCTAGGAGTTTGAGGCTTTGCTTAAAACTGACAGCTATGGGATAAGAAGGTGTTTTCTTTCATCATTAGCCAGCCTTTTATAAATGGTAATTAGTCTCAGGAAGAGAATTTCAAAATCTGTCATGGATTTATTCCTGTGAAAAGCTTTCATGTTTGTGTTGTCTGGCACTATGCATCACACAGCTACCTCCTCCTGAGTAGGCCTCAGTGTTGTCTGTTTATTTCTTTATTCATACCATATGATAATATTATGGAGAAAATAAAAGAAAAAAGAAAGGCTGTTGAGACAAAAGGGAAGATTCTTGAGGTGTCAAATGCGAAATATATTTTTTCAGCAGTATGTTAAAATGCAGTATTCTTGTACCCTGTGCAGTCTTTAATACCCATTTACACAATACCGTGGAGGAGATCATCTGAAAGCCTGATATGACATACACATCTTTCATTCATCTGAACCGTTTATGTGTTCTCTCTTAAAATGAAAGTATGTGTGCATATATTTATTTGCATATGAAACAATCTAGGTATTCTTGTTAACTGTAGATCATTAAGATGGCATATATGCTAACAAAAGAGAAAGTCCAGATTCTGTGTAAATTTCATTTACTGTTTTTAATGGAGTTAGCTAAGAAAATGAATTTTCTTTCTGTGGGGGAAAAAAGTATCCTCAATCAAAAGGAAAGGTCAGGTGCTGAATTTTCCTGTGAACATACCTTTCAGAACAGAATGTCTTCAGAAACTTCAAATACTTCATTTCAATAAAGTTGAAATAGTGCAGTAGAAAGAATGTAAAATAATGTAATGTCTTTTTACGGATATATACAATTATTATAGCTAAAATTAATACAAGTCAAATACAATGGAAAATGGAACACTTCAATCTTCATTAAAATGAGAACGTGTATATTATTAATAATACATTTGAAAATCAAAATATAATTTACCTTTTCGCATGGAAAAGGGTCACATTCTCATGATGCAGTTGAATGTGAATAAAAGTAGCTCTTTTATGCAAAAAAACTGTATCGATAAATATTTTTCCACAAGCTTTGTTCCTTAAATTAAAAAGGTGGTTTAGTTCACACATAAAAAAAATCATAATAAATAACTAAATATATACATAAATAAATATCTGAATAAACAGTTAAATAAGTAAATTAAATATTCAAAAAGAATCTTTATCTTTAATAATTTGACTGTATGTAGTTTTGTTACAATTTCCATGTATTGATTATGGCTGTACAACTCATATGTAGAACATTTCTGAAGGGGCACAGTCTAGGATAGTGTTCAGATCTGTAATCCCTTACATCCCCATGGTTTCCTTTTATGAAAAAACAAAAACAAACAAAAAAAAAACCTACTACTAGAACCTTTAATGGGAATAATAGGATAATTTGCATCAGAAGGGACCTTTAAAGATCGTCTTTTCTACCTCTGTGCTCAAAGCAGATTTAAATTAAATCAAATTGCTCACAACGTTGTCTAGCGGGGTTTCAAGTATCTCCAAAGATAGGGATCCCACATCCTGTCTGAGCACCTGCTCCAATGCTCGACGACCTCAATGGTAACAAAATTTTACTGATATCTAGTGGGAATTTCCCAAGTTGCGATGTGTGTCTAGTGTATCTTGTCTTTTCATGACATGTGTAGTGTCGAGCTCTGTCTTCTCTATACTCTCCAATTAGGTAGTTTAAAACAGCAGTAAGATCTCCTGTAAGCTCTCTCTTCTCCAGGCAGAAAGAGAATGGATTCAATTCCCTGCTCAGCCAGGTAGTGTTTAAAAGCTTATCTCCTTTTCTGTCACAGAGTCCTAATCCCCATGGTTCTTAAGAAGAGAGGGAGAACTCTCTAAAACCTTCAAAAATATGCTGCTTTGAAGAGAGTAGTATGAGATTGACTGGACCAGAGAGTATGACTGGTTTCATGAACAGGACAGTCAGCTGAAAGAGAGACCTGGGTGCTGGTTTTCCTACAACAAAACCTATGGTGATATTTTTAGTACAGTGCACTTGTTTCACCCCTCATCTGCTTACCATGATTTGGCTGCTCCCAGATGCTCTAGGTCTCTGCCTTCCTCACCATCTGTGTATTTTTCTTACACATTTTTACAGTTCTGGAGGACCTATCAGTCCATTAAGCATCGTATTCACTAGCTTCTTGATTAATTAGGGGATAGTAGGAATCAAAACACAAATCTAAAATTCATATTTCAAAATAGTCACATTTTGAAACAAACAAGAGAATTTGTGGCTTTTCATTTTTCCTCTTAGTTCAGTTAAGTAGAGTAAGATTTTGTTGCCTGATTTATTATTTATAATAATCAAAGTCATGTTCAGAATTAGATAATGATCAATTCTGAAAAATGTCACTCCTCTCATCTCATTGCTCTTCTATTTTCCTGTTTGAGTAGTTGGTAGTTGGGTTTTATTGTTTGTTTGTTTGTTTGTTTGTTTGTTAAAATCTGTGAGTAGATTTCTCTGAAGACCAAGACCAGTGACTAACCTGAGCCAGAACCAGTGCAGCCAGGAGTTTTCTAAACACAGTTCTCCCAAAGCTTCTCAAATTCTTTATACTGCTGTAGCCCAGAGCCTTTCCTGAATAACCTGACAATCATACTAAAATTAATTGAGGTCTTCTTAGGTGGACAAACAAGAACTAAGCTGTACCCATAAAATTAATTTTTACTGTGAGTTAGGACAAGAATCATCCAATTTCAAATAGAAGTTGTTGCATCAATCTAATATACCATATAGCTACTTTTTTTTTTAATATATTTATTTTCACTGAGTCTTGGTCAGTCACCAGTGTTCCCACTGAGCCACTGCATCAGCAAAGAAAATCTGTCAGTGTGACGCCTCTGTGACCTGAAGTGTTACTGGGTTTAATTCTATAACCTTCACTTGCAGAAACCCTGATAACCTGATGCAGAAGTTCGTGCAAAGCAGAAGAATCAAATAAGCACAGTTTTTAATGATGTCACTACAAGTGAACCTCAAAGCATGTGCTGAATACCAGAACTAAGGGAAGAATATTTAGCAGAAAGAGTAGATGATCTCGCTGTGTACCTGTGGCTGAAGCTGCCCTGTATTTTTCCATCAGCTTTTCCTTCTCTTTTCACATTCCCCTCCATGTTTTCTTTTTCTCTTTTCTGATCCACACTGTCTTTAAGTCATGGCACATTTACCTGTGACATACCACTGTTATTTTGCAATGAGATGTAGCTAAATATTTTTTCTTCAAGCTTTGTCATCACTTAATGCTAATGAACCAGTCTACTTGCAACAAGAATGTGCAGAATGACCATTAAAGCTCTGATACGCTATGAGAAAAAAAAAATTAAAACTTTTTGTTTATGCTCATAGAAAACAAAACCATTTTCCCTAACTTCCAACTTCACTAAAAAGTTCATACTCTTTTTGCACTCAAGTCTTTTAACTCTGTAAGATAAATGACTCCCCCCACCTTTTACTCATTGTCCTTTCTCCTCCCTCTCTAGCCAGTTCTGTCAGTACTGGGAGGCTTTTTTGTCTCCCAATACTAATTCTGATGTTATTTAAAGTACTTTTATGTCACTGCGGCAAAATGAAAGCCACAGTGAATGAAAGGGGGAAAAATGAAACACTATGGTATCAGGTACACTGTTTTCCAAATTCTAGAAATATCACAGCATTTTTTTTAAAAATCATTCATTTTTCTTTATCAGAGAAGGCAAGAGCGAGTAGAAGTGAAATGAATAATGTTACCACTTGATCTTACACAGGAAATTGATAACAAAAACAAAGAGAAAGCACCTAAAAGACATTGTAATAAGCCACCTGTTTGTTAAGTCAGGCAAAAGGACATGTGCACCCTGGGCTATTGTCAAATATTCACAATCTGTGCTACAATCTTCCATACTGTTGCATCTTTGCTTTCTTGTGACGCCAATGCAAAATATATGTTGGATTTCTTAGGGTAAAGGATAATTTTATAACCTAATACTAGGAGAACCTCAGCAAGGAACAACACTATGCAGCAGGGTCCTGCCTATCTTTTTTTCAGTTTAATTTTCTTGAGAAATACTTTCCCTGTGGTTGTTCCCTAGAAATGCTAGTTCCCTGAAGTGGGGACATCTTGTAAAGCATTTTATTAACTGTTCGCTAGTTCTTGCTGCAAAATTTAGTGCCTTTATAAATACTTCCCCTAACTTTATTTCCTGTCTGATAGAGTGTACACAGTGTAATGGCACTGTGAAATTGCCTTTCTGAGCATTCTACATTTCAGTATAAAGCATGTAAATGTGAAATTTAACAACAGAAGTTTGCTATGAGCAGAACTTCACTATCACTGATGCCACGCTATTTCTATTTTGCATCCTCACTTGATTTCAATAGCTTGATATTTATGTCTCCACCTATACAAGGGAGATGGAAGGGGGTCCGTTCAGACTGTTGGTGTTTTGATAAGAACTGTAAAGCAGAATAGAAGTACTTATTACTTCCAGTGAAAGTGGTTGAATATGGCCTAAAAAAATTTTACCATTTTGGTTGAATTGGATTAGATACTTAGGTTTCTAAAACTTGTTTTCTGAGAGGATCTGATAACAATAAGAAGTAACATGAAGAATACAGATGAGGAGTTGGAGACTTGAGGTATGTCCTAAAAGGATATCTTAAATGTAGAAAGCAGCATTTTTAATTTCCTAATATAGATTAGAACTATACACAGTGTTACAAAACGTGTCTTGTTGAAAAACAGAAGCAATAGGCTAAATATGAACTCCATTTTACAGACGTAATTCGCATAAATTTTTGTGATGTATGTTTTTGTGTCTGCCTTAGAGAACCTCTTTCCTGAAGACGGGAAACAATCACAGTTACTGACAAGGGTTATTTTATTGTTGAAGGAAAAAAAATAGTGCAACAGAAAAAGAAGTGCAACATAATATATAAAAATCTATTAAAATACAATAAACAAGAATTAAGTCAGTTACTTTCCCTGAATTCTTATATGCTATTTGTGGAGAGCTTTTATTAGAAGATATTTTCAGACTGGGTGTCCCTGAATCAGTGATGCTCTTTAGATGATTTCAAATTAAAACATTTTTTCCCAAAATAATTGTCTTCTTTCAGCATATCACAAACAGCCAAAATAGATGGGCAAATTTCAGTTCTGCTTAGGATAACATAAGTAGCCTAAACAGTGTAAAAAGGTGAGGAATTCTAAGTGTTAGGAAGGCAAATAAAGCATTTACATTGTTTTTTGCATAGTCTCCTCAAGGAGTTGCCCTGAGATTGGCAGAACAAGGAGTTTTTTGCCAATCAAAAGCAAATTCAAAGCAATATTGCATTGAATTTTGGATTAAAAGTCCACCAGACTTAACATCACATCTGTGTCAGTGGCCAGCAAAAAATCATTAGAAACATGTATGAACAGAGCAATTATAAAGTAATGCATTCTATGTCCTCAGGCCTTAATAAATTTTTCTCTTTTTTTTTTTAAATAGTTTTGCTATCTCCAGAGCACTGTGGTGATGTGTTTCATAATTATTTTTTTTTTGTGCGTGGAAGTATTTACTTTTGTATTTAAAAAAAAAATAAATCTGTATACCTTCCTTTTATGGTTCTTACATCGTCAAGAAATAGTGTTTAGGTTTTCATTGCATACTTTCTCCATGCTTCTCATGTTTTTTTAGACTTTTATTGTATTCCCAGTTGAACTACCTCTATTTTAAAATGAAGACTCCTTACCTATACAAGGACTACCATTCTTCTGGTAGGATCTGTTCCTTTGATCTTCCTATCAGCTCTGTCTATATTTTCTAGTTCAAGAAGATCTTTTTTTTGGATAGGCACATGCAGAACTGCTGGTAGTTCCGTTTCTTTATTCCTTTGCTTGAACGAAAGAAGACATACTGATCTAAAAATGGGGGCACCACTCAGTCTGAAATTGGAAAGAAGGAAGTGTGTGTTTTGCTTGATTCAAATAAATATGTTTTCCTCACTTTTCCTAAATTAAGATGGTAGGCTCATTTCTCTCAGAGCTTGAGCTGGTTCTGGTTATCAGCCCCAGTCACACATGCACACACTTTTTTTTCCATTTCTTCTTTTTACTGTTCTTATGTTTATCTAACTATGACAGTGGCCAATTGTGTTGCATGCTTTGTGCCTAGTGCTTTATAAACACAGACAAAAGGCAATCTACGTACCAAAGAGATTTTTATTTAAGTCAAGGCAAAAGAGAGAAAATGGATACAGGTAAATAGATGGAAAATGAACCCAACAGAGTTCTGATAATGTAGCAGCAGTTATTTTAGGGGAGGCATTACAGAGAAGGAGGACTTTGAGAGAGGTGTAGGGTCAGACTTGTAGAGGTTTAACAGGGAGACCTCAACAGGAAGGGACGGTACAGGGGAAGATGGAGCATATGAGAATTTCACAGTGGCTGTTAAAATAGGGACAGATTGTGACAAAGCCTTTAGCTTATTATTCTCCCAGGCTGATTTTATTTTTACAGAACAGAACAAATGATACCTAAAGTCTCACACAAGGTATTCCTGGGAGCCTGCATGGTTGTTTGCTCTGCATTTTACACTGTTGTTACCACCATACCAGTTTAAAAAGGGTCACTTATTTCTTATGCCTTAAAAATACCACCAGTTCCTAGCTAATCTTCAAATTCTTCTGAGTATCAGGTTCCTCTTTTATCGAGACTGCTATAGGATATTCTTTTTCTTCATATAGTGATTATAACACTGTTTGTGTGAAAACCTAATCATTTTTAGTTTCCTTCTATAGAGAATTTTGTACTAGGTAATCATCATGGGAGCTTCCATCTGTTTTGCTTTTCCCTTTGGTTGTAACACTCTCTTCCTTTAAGAAGGAGGGAACATCAGAGAGTAGCTATGAAGTATCTTTTCCATGAGCCAAGGTGATCAAATATTTAAGTCTTTTTTTTCCCTCGCCCCCCCCCCCAAAAAAAAAAAAAAATATATATATATATATATATTTCAGATCTAAGAGTGAGAATGGAGATGATAATATGAAGTACCATGGTTTTATGTATTTCTGACATTTTATATAGCTATATAGCTAGAGCTTCCCAGGGATCAAGAGATCCAAGGAATGGATGAGTTGCAGAGTGTAGCACTAAGCGATACTGGAAAATTGCAGATGTAAAAAAAATGTTACGTTCAGCTAAAGTTTACTTGAGTAAGTCCAGTGGGTATTTCTGTTCACAGTGCAAAAGTCTGGCTGGTGTCTCTCTCTTCATGTAGCAGTTGTTTCAGATCTGAACTTTTCCCACAAGACCTATTTCCAGAATTAGATTCAGATTCAGAAGTACTATACAGTTGTTACTGCCATAAAAACAACCTGCTATAGCTTGATTATGGGACCAAAACCAAAAATGAAGGAAATGAGAAAATGTCTGTAATTTCTTAACAAAAATTATCCGATATTGTAAAATCTGAGCTTCATGTTGTTGGTGTAATAAGCAAGAACTCTGGGTTTCCTTGGGAAAGATATAATTGTCACTGTAAAACAAAGGATGATGCCTGGTAACAGCAGGTTCTTGAGATGTGTACCCTACAGAACATGTAATTTTTTGGAATCACACTGAGTGGCTGGTGTAATGTATTTCACCATATTGTGAATTTTCAGATAGGGATCGGTATCACTATAATGATACCCAGGACAATTGTCCTAGTAACTTTTCTTTAAAAAAAATCTTAAGGAAGAGTTGTTGCCTGTTCAGTAGTACATTGTTCACATGCAAGAAATTTTGGAGGAAATGCTGGGCTTGATAACAAGTATGTTTTGTGAATAGAGATATCACTCACGGGTTCACTGATGGACAAAGAAAGGTCATTATACACTGTATTTTGGCTTCTAGATACTACGTAGTATCTAGATAGCAAATCAGGTTGGTAACTGGTTAAAGAGAACCTGATGACTTTGGTTCTGGTGCTGAATTATCCTAAGTGTTTTCCTATGATCTTCACAGCCATGAAATACAGTTAAGTACAGTATGTGGCTTACGTGTGAAGTTTCAGTGACCATACTGTGTATGTCAGCCACAGCTGGCCACTGTTCAGGTTTTGGATTCACAACCCAGCTGATGGACTTCCATTAAGTTGTTCATGCATTAGGAGATACGTCTCAAAATAGACTCACCTCAGATTCTACTGTATTGCTTATTCATTATGATTAGAAATGAAGGAGGGGCAGATGGAGGAGACAAAACCACAAAATAGTACTTGAGTGACATTTTACTGTCTCTGATAAGCAAGAGTTCAGACTACGTTATCTAGTGGTCCTTCAGAGCTTATGAATTGTGAAGTAATAAGGAACTAGTTTTGCTGTCAATGTAAACTAGTATAGATCAGAAAGGTACTTTTAATTTTCTTCCATTTAAACTCATTAAATTAAATTAAAATTCATAAATGAAACCCTTGTTTAGCACAAGTCATTTTTTTCTATCTACCACTGATATTCCAAATGAGACAATCATGAGTTAAACTTCACCTACAGGAAGGATGTGAATTGTTATCATTTATTATCTCAACAACAGCCGTACACTCTTCCTTAGCTGGACTTTAGGATTATCATTAGTGAATTTTGAAATCCCTAATAATGAGCATTGAGGTTTTGTCGCACATCTAAATGTTTAGTGTAGGATTGAGTCTCACAAGTGGCTGCCATTCGACTGACCATAAGAGCACTCCAGCTCTCCTTTTCAACATCAGTCACAGTCTAAAGTGTGTTCATGGTGGCTCAAGCTAATGCAGGTGACTTCTAGGCTGGGATTAGCAAAACCACTACTTATTATTGTAGTTACTATAATAGTTTTTTAAGGTAGAATACTTTAATCACTTTCAGTCATGGATGCTTGCCCTGATGAATGGAGTTGTAATCCAGCAGCATATTGAGGACCAGATGTGACCCTTAATACTTTCATGTGCAATTACCTAATACTTTTGTATGCAATGATCCTGCGCTTGTAATTACTACTATTAACAGGGAGACTTTAGTTTCAAAGTCTTTTAGCTATGGACTAAGATACTGTTGAGCTTGGTACTTTATAGGTACAGAACGCAACTGTGGCCCCTGCCCCAAAAGCTTATTATCCAGGTGTGAGGTAGGAGATAGCAGCTAGACAGATGGAGAGCATAGGAAGGCTGTGATGCAATATTGGTCTGCATTGCAGGCGGTATTATATCAGTACTTTGGCAAGTATGGCAAGTACTTAAGCAGGTTTGAAGCAGAATAGTGAGCTTTCCGTAGGGATGTTTATAGAAAGCTCTTCCCATGTAGTACTACTGTCAACGTGAGACAAACACACGTGCTTGTTGTATACTAGTGGAGGCTAGTATATTTTTTTGTGTGGTGGAAATAGTTTTTTCATATTGAATAAGAGCTAACAAAGAGAAGGGCTTTGAGAGTACAGTTGGTTATGCTTGGTGCAGTAGACCTCAAGAACTGGAAGGAAACATAGACAAGATAATGAGTGTCTGGTAGCTTTGGTTGAAGATATTTAAAAGACTTTTCCAGCAGATGGATATGAGCTAGTTGATTATGTTTTTCACAGAGAAAAAGTTACTGAACTAAGATATAAGAAAATCAAAGTCTCTGGAGCAGTTGTTTCTGTGAAAAATCCATACTTTGAAGATGCTATACAGAAGGAATTTGGAAAACTGTACTGAAGTCTGTAGGCAAGGACTTGGAGAAAAGCTTGGTCTGAAACAGAGTCACAAGCCAGGGAAACAAGCCAAATGGATATAAGATCCATCACCAGGATCACAGATGTCCCACAGGATTTGATGGAAGAATCAGGAGTGCTGTCTCAGACCTGTTATTGTGTGATGGTATTTAAGCACAATTAGATCTGGGGGAGGCTGGGTGAGATTTTAGTTTAGATAGGTCTTTAACAGACAGATCTGGAAAAGAGAAGTATATGTGTCCAAAGCACTTTTGTAGTTTAATGACTCCCTATGATTTTATCAGAACCAAGATCTTGTCTCTGACAGATCATTCCTGCTCAGAAGCAACTAACTCTTGTTCCTAATCCCACTGAAATCAAGACAAGAGTGACAGAAAATCATCTTTAGAAATGCAAGTCGGTTTGAAATGTCGCTTGCGCGAAGTATGTAAGGGATCAAACACAGAGTATGATGTACAGCAGTTAGCTGTATTACGTGTTGTCTCAGTGAAACAGCTCCAGGTGTTTCCACGCATGTGAAGTGGAAATTGTTACTGAATTGTCAGTCCCAGTGAGATCTTGTCTCCTATCATTTTTATTTATGTATTTAAACAGATGTAGTCACTGATACAGTAGCTCACAGCACCTTTGTATCTGAGTATTACACTTTAATTCAATGGTGCTCGCCAAGGATTAAGGTGCTGTTCACCGTAAGTCAGGGCATTGGCTACTAGCCCTAGACTGTCGGATGCTGTTTAAAGATGCAAGTGTGAAATCAATTATGTTTTCAGAAAACTAGGAATAATTGCAAATATGTTAATAATATGCTTACAAACTATAATACTGGTCTAAACAACATGAAGACTGTGTTTGCTGACTGGATTTTGTTGTGTGTTTTTTTTTTTCTTTTTCTCAACATTCATTTCTTAAGAAAATTGGCTAAAAAGCGGAAAGAGACATTGAGTAGTACACGGCAGGAAATGACAGTGATGGTGAATTCAATGGATAAAAGCTACACTGAGCAAGGCACCAACTGTGATGAAGCTTTCTCTTTCATGGACACGCACAATCTAAATGGGAGATGTAAGTCTTTTCTTTTCTTTTTCTCTTCTTTTTTTTTTTTTTTTTTGAAGGTGGAAGAAAGGTGCAAATGGTTTTTAAAATATTCCTCATTACTCAGTCATGGAAAATCCATGGAACCCAGACTCTCCCACTGTGCAACACATTACAGTGTGTATTCGAATGAGCAAGACAGTCAGATATCAAGAATAGACTTCTTTAAAAATAATAAGGATAATTGAGCTTTTTTTTTTGTCCATCCTTTTCTTCTGCAGAAGAGCAAAGACATTACTGAAACAGCTGTAGTTTTACCTTTCTTCAATTTCTATTATGTTAAAAATGTTATATCCCTCATGCTATCCCATGTCCTTCAAATGCTTTCCCTGCTCACTTTTTTTTTTTTTTTTTAGGCAAAATTTATTTTTGAGTGTCATAACTTAATAATGGTGATCCAATTGTCTTATTATTTCCAATTCTAGAGGATGCTTTTTCTGTTGCTTGTGCAAAGGAAGAACTCAGCTGAATTATCTGCAATTTCGTAAGAGATTGTTGAAAATTCTGAGTCTTCTTGGATCTACCCTGAAAATAAATAGAATTTGGGATTTTTTTTTTTCTGTATTAGAATTTTAGTCAAGGACTTACACCTGTCTGGAGGTTAGCAGTGACCAAAGACAAGGACTGCAGTAGTTTTTAGAGCTGTTAAAAAGAGTAGAAAAAGAATGACTACATTTGCAAAACATTTTATTTTTTGTAGCACAAAACATTCTATTTTTTCTTGTATACTGATGGTTTTTAACATCTTCAGAATTTATCAAAGATTGAATTTTGTTTCAAGTACTGACAGTATGTGAGGCCCAACTCCCACTCCTTAATAATAAGCTTAAGAACTTATCTTTGACGAGTTCAGTTGTACAAACACTCCGTGAGGTTTATACAGTGAGACTTCTCTCAGCAGCATTAGGCTCAGAATTTGCAATGTTAATCTGCATTTGTGTTACTTTTGAAATTGTTCAGAAAATATCTTTCAAAATCTGACTTGCCATTCTGGTGAGAATATTCCATTGCAGTTAATGGGATCTCTTGTGAAGAGATCAAGAGGTTTGACTTCATTTTCTGTCCTCACGGTGTAGTCTTCCAATGGTGTTATTGAATGGTCACAATAACCAAAGAAGCTTCAATGAGTTCTTGTGACTACATGCTCTCTTCATGTAAACAAACTTAAATCAATTTGACATTCTTGGCTTGTCAAATATTTTACACCAATTGAGGGCTAGAACCTCTAATTCAGACTTTCCATAATAAATGTGGTCAACAGAAGAATAGGTTTGAGAGTCTTTAGGAAAAATTTGTGCATAAGACCTTGTTATCAAGAGACTTAAGGCGTCCCTACTTTCTATAAAAGTTTACTAACCTGGCTGCATTCTGTATCTAGACAGTTTTATTAGCTGCAGCAACCCTGACATCAGCTAGTCTCTACATCCGCACCCAAAAGGAATAGCATGCTGTCCTTTCCATCCAGTGACTCAGGAGACATAATAAAAGGAAAGCAGTCTCAGATATATTCACTTTTGGAATAAATGATACCATCTGGCATCATTTAAACCAGTTTCCATATAACTCCATCTTAATAAGGGGTGGCCCTAGAAGATCAACAGCAAAAAAAGCAGATTAAAGCTAGCAGGAGTAATCTCGCTGCTTCTCATCCAGCAGATTCTGTCTTCCTTAATTTTGCTTGTTTCCCAAATTCCTGTTAGTCTGCTTATAGGTATCCAGAATAAACTTGAATTTATTGATCTGTGTAAATATCATCAAGCAAACCAACCACAACTAAGGTTGAGTTTGAAAAAACTTTGCTTAAAAGCCTTTAATGAGTTTTTGGGTGAACATCTCACCCAAAGATAAGGTTAATTCTCTCCTGTTAAATGTATCTGTGCTTACCATAGTAATTCATGTGATCTATGTATACCAGGGAATTAACTGAATTTAATTTGTTTCATTGTGTTTTGCTTTTATAAATGATTAAATCATTAAATACCAAGCCAGCATTGGTGTATGTATCACAGCCTGAAAACCATTGTTAAACAAAGAGTGATATTCAGGGCATAATAGTATCTGTGTACACATTATCCACCTGTCTGAACAAATTGAAAAACAATAGAGGAAAAAAGAACTACAGTAGAATATTTACATACAGTATTTATTGTATTATTAGGTAAACTTAGTAATGATCAAAGCTTCTGTCAAAAGCACCTGTTGTCACCATGATGTCTTTATTAAAGCACCAGTGTTCAGTCTAATCTTGTGATTCAAGAAGTGTATTTGTCATCCCTGATCAAAATGCTTTATCTGACAACATATCTTTTTAGGGAATAGATCAAATTCAATGAGCCATTTTATTCACTAGACATACCTGCTTTTCCCTAGGTCCTGATTCCAGTGCAACAAACATAACAGTATAGACCCTAAACCAAGTCGATCACACATGCCGTGTCACTCAGCTTAAATAGCCACATATCACTTTGCTGTCTCTAACTCGCTCTGTTTCTTTTTTCAGCTGTATCTTCACCATCTTCATTTACAATGAAAACTAACACATTGAGCACAACGGTGCCTAACTCTTATTACCCAGGTAACCAATTTTTTTTCTTGGTTTCAACTCTATGGAGACTTTTTCATAACAAAAGCATATGTAATTACGTTATTATACTCCTTTCCATGGAAATTTAATAAATATTACATGTAACCAGTTGCTTACAGTAGCTTTCTAAAAGAAAACTCAGGAACATTTATCAATCATTTACTGTTCTCTCTCTTTTTACCTTTTCTGCATTGACCTGCTTATGATGTATGACAGATCCATTTGTGCCAACTGCAATTTTAGGTGAGAACATTTCCCTTTATCAAAGTTCATTGCTGAAGTAATTTAGAAAGTCACAGTTCTCGGGATACAGACAATAGTACTCAAAAAGCTGTAGTTTTATGCTCAAGGGAGGGATGGTAGGCTTGTCTACACTGAGAGTACTAAAGACGGTTATCAGGCTTGATTTCTACTGTCATAGTGCAAGTCAGAGGAGAAAAAAGAGAAATAATTTTAACAAGTGGATTTGCGAGGAAATGTTTATGCATGTATTTGGAGTGACACAAAAGAATTTGATTATCGCAGCAATTGAAATACTTTCCCTCTTTTTTTTTCCATTTTTTTTCTCAGAACTGAAGATGTAACTTCTTAAAAATAACATTTTGTTTCATAATTAGACTATTCATGATATAGAAAATGAGACAAAATACAGTTTTGGCCATCCTACCAGCTATCATTTCTTCTCACAATGCCACAGTTTGTGACATGATTGTCAAAGAGAAGTTTCAGAGGAGAAATGGTATTTTGAACAGCAAAATGATAGCATGACACTTACAGTAACGCAGTTTATTATGTATTAGGTGTCACAGGAATGAAATGAAATAGTAGAACTATAGGTTAAAAACATACACTTAAAGTATACAGCATTTCCACTGGGAATTTAGAAAAACCTGGTGTTGCCCAATATCAGAAAGAAAGGGGTTGCTGCATAGTAATAAAACTGTAAACATGAAGCACTATTGCATTTTCAGTGCTTAAGTAATCAACTTGTATTTATTTACGCTTCCCATACTAACTTTAAACAGATTAGCGAGATATTTTAAAGTAATAAAGCAAAATACAACGATGTGTTGTAGCAAGAATTCAAACTCCAGCGTTAAACCTCTCTATTTACTCTGTTTAATATGATAGATGTTTTTACAACAAGTATTTTTCCCTCTTCTCTTCCTTCAAATTACTGAAAAATATAAAACTAATAACTAACTCTAAACTAATTCTTTTCTTTAAACCACAATTAAAACAGGCTTAAGTAAAAGTAGAGTGAAGCATATAAGAGGTAGAAGTTTAGGAAGATGATTTTTGAAAACTTGTTATTGTAAAAGAAGATTTAGCAAAGTGCATTTCAGTGTTTTAACTTTGAGAAGGAACCTGTGCATTTTTATACATTATGTAAATCTGGGAGAAGGTAATGGTAGTGACTGTAACAATGTAATAATCTGCATGCAAATGAAATTTGCAGTGCCTTTTAACTGCCTGAGATGTTAGATATTTTTGTGTGCTTTAGCATTCATTCAACGCTTCATCCAGTAGATGTTCTGACCTTGTGGGTGGGCAGGGGAAAAAGTACTATTATCAGGAGAAAAACTTTGAGATTTCTTATCTGGATTATTACATTTTTCTCTGATAGGTTTTTTGTTTTGTTTGTTTTGGTTTTTTGGTTTGGTTTGGTTTTGGTTTTCAATTCTTTGCCCTGTAGTAATTATAGTAAAAATATTTGTTAGCTTTTTTTTCACAAGAAATAATCTCTAAGCGAGCAGTTCAGATAGCAGACAAACACACACTGAAAAAATGCTTATATATGTTTTTACATATACTAAATTTGTAAAATTTTGATTTAGCTTGATATATATTTTATGGTCTAATACAGAAGCCTGCACTCAGAAAACCTTCCAGTTATTTCATTGTAGAAAATTAATATTTTTGTTACCTTACATGTTAAAAGCTTAGTACCCTTTTATGAGTGATGTCCTACTCAGGCAGGGTTTATCACCCCTAAGGTGTTTATAACCGCATTGGGATACTGTTTTATCTCAGGTAAATCAAATTAGGTATTGTTGAGTCAGTTGAGGAATATGGCTATTAACAAAAGTGCTCAGTTTCTACTGTAGTTAATACCTGCTCTTGCTGGTTTTTTAGGCTGCAGGGTCAAGCATGTGGTTAGAATTAAATATACCTTTCAATGTGACCTCCTTGGAAGGGTACAGGTCTGGTGAATGGCTGAATTCAGTTTTCAAAGCTAGAAACTGCTAGAAAGTCCACAACACACTTACCATTTCCAAGTTTCTGTATAGCAAGATCTTTGGACTATTCGTGCATATTATAAACTTCACCAATTAAAAAAAATAAAAAAATATATTAATAATTAATGGTAAACTCTTTAACTGGTGCAGAGTGCAACAATCTTACTTCTCAGTTTCAGATATGAGGAAAATTTCATATGCTTGAGGAAAAACTTTCATGCTTTTACTAATAACCTAAGTGAAAGTTTGAGAGCTCAAAAAAAGCATTACATAACAACCATTAAATTTATAGTTGGTGTAGGTCATAAGCATAGGTCATGTTTGTCAAGTACCAGTCATATGTATTTCTAAAAATGGAGAAATAAGAGTGGCATCTCAGAGAACAGGGCTGAGTTTGCCTTCAATGCCCTAAGTTCATACAATTGATAAAAATATATGAGTTGTTTTGAAAGTTGTACAAGTGTTGTACAACTGTATGGGAATCAGTAAGTAGAAAGTAGAAGAACTGCAATTGTAGGAGTATTTAAGATGGAGACTCTTCCCATTCCATACGAGCACTGCATCTGGAAGAGCTCACCATTTGAAAAAAAGTGGAAATGCTGAAAAGCTGATGCTACAGTGCTCAAAAGCAATGCAAAAAAACTATGGATTCATAATGAAAAATAAAAAAAAAAAAAAGGCATAAAAGCACTTAAAACAACTTAAAAGATCACTCCCAAAGAAAATAAATAGAATTAATGCAGCTATAAGCGATAAAGAAATGGAGAAGACGAACATAAACAAATCTAAACAAAGGAGCTCATGGGAAATAAATTTGTAAGGATTAAACTGCTGCTTTCATAGGACAAGACCAGGCTGTCTGGTAATTTTGTGTTCATCATAGTTACTAACAGTTTGTGTTAGAGCTTCTCTAGTTTGGGAGGAAAAAAAAAAAAAAAAGAAAAAAGGCAAACTAACTTTCTAACCTGCTTCTAAAATAGAAATAAGCCACTCAAAAATCATGATCAGCTTATCAACTTCCTACACTCTTTTTGTCTTTTGTGTCTTAGCCACCTTGTAGTTTTCAGGTGCCATTTCAACAGCAACATACTGTACCTACACTTGTATACCACGTTCCATGCCATGCATCCCAAGGTGCTTTGCAGTACGATTTTATCACACATTAGACAAAAGTTGTCAAATTTTATGACTAAATGATGAATCTGTTTTCCTCTGGATTGAATCAGGTTAGCAAACAAGCAGGAAAAGTAGTGAAATATGCATACTCATACCCATAAATTGTTCTCTATTATTTTTGGTTTAGATTTAAATGCACAGTTCACACTGACTGCATGCTTACTGAGGACCAGACTTCATACATCTTGGTATCAGTATCAATTGACAGACCCTGAAATCAGTCTTGAAATACAAGCTTTGTGGCGTTAACATCTATTTTCAGTTCAGTTGTATAACTAAAACCAGAATCTCACCTTGAATGAGATGTGGTAGTATTTTTGTTATGCATAAGAGAATCTGGGATCTTTTCATACAGAAAATCTGAGGAACTTTCTGTTATAATTTATTTAACTTACAAATGTGAACATATTTTTAGTGCTTCCTTTTCATATGTTATTTTTTACTTTTTTTTTTTTTAATAAATATATTCTTTTTGTAAACCCCTTGTTACAGTTAGAATGCTACCATTGAGGAGTAGTTTGGCAAAGTCAAAGCACTACATTTACAATTTCAGTTAAAAATCAAAAACTCTTTGAGATACGCAAAACTATTATTTGGGTAAAAAGAAAAAGTATTTTTGATGATAATTTGACCTCAGAATTTGGGTTGTTTTTTTTTTCTCTTGTCAAGTCTGAACTAATCTTAAGAACTCCATCTAAATAGGAAGAAATTGATACTGCTTCCTTAGGTAGAGTGCACTTTCACATCTGTCCATTTATTGCTAAGTATAAGTTTTGATCTCAGTTACATCTGTGTGAATTGACTCATGGTAAGATACCTTGGTATCAGTACGGTTGATTTATACAGTGAAACGGAGATCAAAATCTGATTCATTTAGGAAATCACACTGTAAAGACTAAATTACAAACATAAAATTACCTGTAATTATTAATGTAGTACTGTTGCTTATGCCCTGTTTCCTTTTTCTCCTCCTCTTTTTTTCTCCTGATATGTATCTTCTTAAAAGTGCCAATCAATGGTAAGTTGCCCACTTGCCCCATGGAAGAGATGTGGAGGGTTGGGAGAGTACGTGTCTCATAAAAATTTTAACCAACCCACTGGGTTCTCTTGTTTGTTGGCCTGCATGTCAGTTGGCATATAACATCTCATGCCTAATGTGATGGCTCATGATATACCGTGGTCCTAAAGCATGTTCAACAGCCAGTCAAGACATTTTCCCTGATACGATGATCCTTTGCATTTGTCCTCTTGTAGTTTGTCTCCAAATGTTGTATCAGATCTACATTTCCATTGCAGTCCTAGCTTGATGAAACCATAAGCCATTTTGTGCATCTTTTTATTTTGCTCACTCCAAACATTTGCTCTAAATTTGCAGTGTAAAATATTGCAGTTAACTAATCTAAGACTACAAGTCCTCTTTTGTTCTGTAGGACTTGTTGAAGTTTCAGAGTGAAACTTCTACGCAGCTTAGAACCAAATGCCTAATCTAAAACTCATTTATGATCAGCTAGCATTATTTAAAGCAATATTATAGTTCGGACTGCTCTGCAATGCTTCCATTGTAGAACCATGGAATTTGCCTCATTCCAATCAGTCTTGCAATTTCCCTGTGTAAACTGCTCCATGGATTTACTGTTCTTCTGGCATTTAGCCTTCACAGACAGAAGCAATGTTGATGGTGTCAGATTTCTGCCATTCCTCTAGAAATCTGTGTAATTTGTATTTTTGTTAATAAGTGAAAATGAGCCAGTACATTATGAGATACTCTTTTCCTAGATGAAACCCATACGATGGTCAGTGACACAAGCAGCCTGGTTCAGTCCCATACGTACAAGAAGCGAGATCCTGTGGATGTTCCCTACCAGACCGGACAGCTTCATCCAGCCATCCGTGTAGCTGACTTGCTACAGCACATCACCCAAATGAAGTGTGCAGAAGGCTATGGATTTAAAGAGGAGTATGAAGTAAGTGTCAGGTCTAATGATCTGATTATTATGTCTTCTGCACTGTTGGCTTTATCTGTCTGGTACCTGTACCACTGAACAGGTGAGAAATAATTACTCAACCCAGAACAGGAGAACAGGAGAAATAATTACTCAATCCAGTAAGCCAGCTGCTGTGAGAGGGAAGATATTGAATGGAAAGAATCACGTCTATAGTGAGCAACGTTTCTGATAGAAACAAGGCAGGGTGATGAGTGAGAAGTAAAACCTTTCTTGGAAATCTCTGCCTAATTCTAATTGCCTAAAGGTGTATATTGAAAAAGCAGGCCTACTAGTTTTCTCCTGGAACTTGCCATACGTTTTCTTCTGCTACTGTCTAATCAGAGTTGCTCTGTGATAGTTCAGATATCGAGTTTCACAAGCAGTATTTCTCACAGTATGTAAGAATGTACATGATATAATGTACATGATGTACACGATGAATGGTATTCATCATGATAAGGAAGTACACAAATATTCAGAGAATATTCACAGGTGCTATAATGTGTATTCTGTGCTTCTGTGCTGCCTGAACCTTTTTCTCACTGTCTGGAGAGCCAAACAGTGAGATCTGGTTCTCCACATCTCTTTTTCTATTTTTTTTGTTTGTTTTGTTTTGTGTTTTTTTTTTTCTTTTGTTTTGCTTTGTTGATTCAGCTCCTGTTTCTTCATTTCATGCTACAGAATCCGTTTCTCCCTGTTACTATGTATGTTTTAAATGTCATGACCACTATATCCTGGCAAAGACTGCAGGAATACAACATCATTGCACTTCAGATCCAGTCTTACTTGTGAGATGAGTCAGTTTTTATAGGAAGAAGGCAAAACACAAGCAGACCTTGCTGTAATGCCCAAAATTTTTGGTAATATACCTGCCTTCAAAAGTTTAGTTATGTTGAAGAGTTTCAAGAGCATACCACTCCTCATCCAAATCACATTTCTGATTGGGTAGATAATGACAGGACAAAGGGGAATGGTCTTAAAGAGAACAGATTTAGATTAGGCATTACGAAGAAATTCTTCACTCAGAGGCTGGCAAGGCACTGGCACAGGTTGCCCAGAGAAGCTGTGCATGCCCCATCCCTGGAGGTGTTCAAGGCCGGGTTGGATGGGGCCTTGGCCTGCCTGATCTAGTGGGTGGCATCCCTGCCCATGGCAGGGTGTTGGAACTAGGTGATCTTTAAGGTTCTTTCCAACCCAAGCCATTCTGTGATTCTGTGATCTCAGCCTGGGTTCCTTGTGTAGTGTGAGTGTGGTTTTGAGACCCTTTGAAATCTGACAGGTCTGTTATTTTAATTGCTAGGGCATAAAAATGAATGTAATTTGTCCACTCTTCTCTGTATTTTAGCTCAGAGCTTAAGGAAGTTATTCATATAAATGGTTCCCATATGCACAAATAGGATATAATGGTTATAACGAGTAGAGTTTCCCCCAAGATTAGAGTTGAGTAGATTTGAACCCAAGAAACAAGTAACATAAAAATATTATTTCACAGAGGAAAAATACATAAGATTGATCCACAGGGTTGGACTACATATCATGAAAATTGTCATAGGAGTGTGTGAGAATTTGTGAAATAATTTTTGATTGCTCAGGTACGAAGTTGCAATGCATAACAACTTAGAGAGTCTGATCTGTAGGCATATTTGAAGCTGTCACCTCAAAACAGTCTGATAACTTTTAATAGTTTATATGGACTGTGATCCAAAATGATACCACCAGTCTGGAAAATGATTATAATTGTTCCCTGTGCTGTCGTTCAGGAAATGAATAGTGACCACCAGCAGCCCACCCCACTGTTCCCAGGGGCAGGTTACACCTGACAGAGGCTGCATCTATCTCTATGTAGTAGTGTCCATTTGTCTATAGAGAGACCTGTCCAAACTGCACTGCATCTCCAACCCACTACCCAGTCCTAAATTTTCTTTCCTTGGAAACGAGGATGTGAGAAATCAGAGGAACAGATGTAAATGGCTCTTGCTGTGATGTGACTATGGCATAGCCAGCAAGAAGCAGAGTGATACAGATGTGATTTTAACTCTGTCTTCTCAAAGGAGAAGCCAGGAAAAAAGATGCCTTCTCATTCTTTCATCTGATAGAAAGAGAAGGGAGGAGGACAACCAGCAGAAGTCATTTAAATTACTTTCACCCTGCAAGCAACGTTTCCTCTTTTGGGCAGGCACAGATATGCACTGCCCTAGAGACTCAAGATACCATGCTGAAGTTTTGAAGGCAGGAGCTCATGTATTCACTTCATGAGTCCTTCAAGATGAAGTCATTATTAATACATTGCTGAGTTTTTACAAGCATGCCTATTGCTTCCTCTTTGCAAGAAATGTTTTTTGGGGGGAGTTTGTTGTGCTTTTTCATGGCAACTTCATGTTATAAAAACTGCTTAAATATGTAATCGTTTAAATTGATGTTTATATAGTATTATACTTTCTAAGCCCATGCTTCAGGCCCTTTCCAAAGTCACTTATGACATTTTTTTTTCCTCTCAAATGTAGAAAACAATTAATTCCCAGAAGGAGCTAATCACTTGTCAACTTTCATTTGTGCTGCTGACTTAAACAAGTTTGTTCCTTTGAGTTTTTTATGACACTGTTATTTAAAAATGATGGAATTGAAAACTCTTGTATTTGGAAGAGATTTGCTCATCAGCCAAAGCCTTTTATATCAGCATTAAGCCTAGAGGAAAGCTACAATTAATTTCTTTAAAAAAGAAGAGTGTAAAATGGAATTTATAATGCAACCAATGACATGGCTTTTTAAACGAGTGGATCAAATGATGCTGCAGAGAAACAGTTTCCAGGAAAATCACTTAATTTTGAGCTTATCAAGCTGAGGAATGGCATCCCATTACAGACAGTAGGTATAGTCATGACTAATGACAGTAGCTTCAATACATTAGGGTGCAGTGTGTTAGTAAAGGAAGGGGGTCTTAAAATATTGTAGCTGCATTTGAAAAAGTCCACTTTGTATAGGGAAATCATTTATAATCAATGTGAACCATAACAAGCTGTATATTTGAGGTTTTTCTCTGCTGCACTACTGCAGTACTCCTTTTTTTCTCCATATGCAGTAGAAAACTGCCCAGTATGTTCTTGCACTGCTACATTTGAGAATCTCTGTTTTTGCTGCTGTCAGACTGATACTGTCCTCCTTACAAGGTTGAACTAGTCAACAGAAGGACTTTTTCCATATAAATTATCAGAAAGATAACTGTCCAGGTGAAAAGGAAGGAACAGTTTGGCAGGGGATTTGTTTTGAATGAAGTCTCATAGATGATTTTTGCTCTAACAAGACGGCAGGATTATATGGTCTCAGCAGGGAAAGGGTTTGAATCGGGAGAAATTCACACAGGATTCACTCTGAAAATAAATCTGTTGAACTGATCAGAAAGTGAAGTAGCACACTACCCACTAGCAGCACTTCAGAGGAGTGAAAGGATACGGTGAACTCAGTGTCATGCATAGTTATAAGTGCTTTAAAATAAAACTTCATAATTAGGACCACGGTTCACAATAATTAGGGCAACAGTTCACCATCTAAGCACATCTATGTAGTTTTAAGTCCTGTTAGCTTCATACGTGAGTTTTCAGAGTAACATAACAGGCACAAAGGAAAAGGGTTGGAAATTCATCTTTAGGCAATGGCAGGCTGGTACTTAATCAGTCGCTGCTCGACTCTGCACTATGATTGCCCACTTGAGATGCAGAGTGCCCTCAGGTCCCAGTGTACAGAGAGGCTCGAGAGAACACAGCGCTTGGCAGAACGATGCCCTTTTGTTCTCCTTCTGGAAGGAGCTGAGACACTTTGGCTCTCAGCAGTGAAGAGGTTGTGCCTGAATATTAGCAGGGAAGCATCCCACAGCCCAGTCCTGCTCCTGCTGTGGCGTTGTGGAGATTCCTGTTCCCTAGAGCAGGATCAGGTGCCGAACCTTGGCCGCAGTGGTGCAGCTTTGGATTTTGTGTCCAGCTGTTTCTGTAGAGCAAGAGCAAATACAGGCATGTCCTCACCAGCACACCGCTAACAAGTACACCACCCATTTTCCCATGTGTTTCTCAGGTGTGGAAGTAGCATGAACACTTTTCTGTCAGCTGTGGACTCAAATGCAGGCCTTCATTTATGGCCTGGTGGAGTGTGAATGATTGAAGGGGATTGCACAGAAATCCTTAAACTCTGGGAAATTTCCACACATCTAGTCTACAGTAGATCTTTAAAATCCTTTCTATCCCCTGCCAGACCCTTTAGAAAGGAAAGGTTTTGGCTTAGCTCCAGAAGTGTTAGATTGACAGAGTATCGTTGTCCTGATTTCAACGCCTCCCCCCACTAATTGTGCATTATTTTAACTGCTCCCTACTTCTAGAGCATGAAGGCTTTTACTCATCATGGAGAAGACACTTTCCTTATCTCCTTTCTGCATTACAGAAACAAAACAAATAGGAAAGGAGGATGAAAGTGGTCTCTACAGTTGATTGCTTTTTCTTCTTCACACCTGCCGCCTTTTTAGACTTAGTATTTTCACAGGGCTTTATACTGTATCCTTTCAGAAAGATAGCTATCTGTCAGAAGGCCTTAAACACATTGCTGCAAGAAGTGAATTCAACTCCTTCCTAAGCACTTGGAGTAGGCTACTGGAGACCAGAAGGGCTTAGCACACGGCTAGGGTAGAAATAGAGACATTCATCAAACCTATTGTTTTAAATAAGATTTATTTTAAAACCTATTTCTGGATCTTTCAATCAGCAAAAAAATATTGTGCCTATTCAGTGTAAATTGGTTCTTTGCCAAATTAAGCTCTGTTGACATAAGACAGTCTCAAATCGATTTCGGAGTGTCCACACAAGAGCCTGGACTGGTTTAGCTGAATTGATTTAAAAACACACCTTTAATTAAACCAGTGCAACTTTGTGTAGATAAAGCCTCACAAAATCAATTCCACATTATGTTCCATGACAGGGACTTCTGAGCTCCCATTACTTCAAAAACAGAGGTTCCTTTGAAAAGCCAGGATTTGCAAAGGGTATCCTTCTCAGATCAGCCTTGCTTACTGTCACTAACAGCAGTGTGTCGATAACAGAGTTTAAAGAAGGCTCCTTCGTGTAGCTTTAACCTTAAAGCCTTTCCCCCCACTGTCTCTTCTCCTTCCTTCTCTTCCCTTCCTGTCGCACATCTTCTTTCTCAAAGTTTTGTGGCAGTTCAGCTGTTTCAGTCAAGAAACAATTTGATACTGGTATCATTAAACGCGTACTGTTCTGAATTTTGTGGCGTTATGTGCTGTCAAAATTCACTGTACAGATTGTGCCCCTTTTATGCTGCATGGTCTCCACTCCGAGGGGTTGCACCAATGTAACTGTATTAATCTCTAAATCACTGCAGTTAAACAGACGGATACCTATGTGGATACAGGCTCAGAGGGCCTATCAAGGTCAGGAACATGAAATATATAATCTAATATATGTTAAACAATTCATTTTCTTTTAGCGCTTCTTAACACCTATTATAGATGGGTAGCAGTATTTTAAAACAGGTTACCTGGTCATAGTCACTGTTCAGTTTTACCTTGGGGGATTGTGGTCAAAGGTGATCACAAAAAATGGATAATTGAAGAGGATTTGGAGGTGAGTTTTGAGAATAATGGATGATATGAAAGAAATCCTGTCTTCATAGCAACATATTCATTGAAATGGAACTTCAAAAGACGCACAGGTAGATGTGATGACTGTCAATAAAAGCAAAGAGTTTTTCACTCAGTGTGTTGCTGGTCAGTGAAATATCTGGAATAATAAGAAAACAGCCTTAAAAACAGGAAACAAAATAAGAAAGAAAAAAAAAAGCTCTCCAAAAACAGCATAAATATTGGTGTTTGGGAACAGAAAATATTTCAGGCAAGTTTTTCATGAAGGAAGGTTTCCCCATAGTTACCCACTTAAGATTTTGCTTTCTTTAGACAGACCACTGTTAGATAAATGTCTGACATAAGACAGAAACCTGATAGTTTCCTTTTTTTTTTTTTTTTCCTGTCATTCAAATGCACAACAGACTTGAATACTGTCACTCCCACCCATTCTTCTGCAGCTTTTCTTTCTTTTTGGTTCCAGCTAAAAGACAAATGCCATGCCACATGGAACTTCCAAGTCCTTTGCTTCTGGGGCCCTGTTCTGAAATCTTGGGAATAGTAGGAGAAATTAGTGTTTTGCTGATGTTAGGTTGATATTGCTACTGAGAAAACCCAGTTGGTGCTGTTTGTTCCACGTGCGTTCATTGAGCCTGCATTCGGCCTGTTTCTCCTCCAACCTGTACATTTTTATCATGCCTTTTCCCTGATTTTATTTGATATTCTGCAACACCAGCTGAGGCAGTCAATACCAAAATCAGTGCAGGTTATTTTCTATCCTGCAAGACACAAAGTACAAAGAAAGCAAAAAGGCTCTGGAACATTGGGTGGGAATGGGGGCATTAGTACACAGTTGAAATACATGAAGGACATCATCTGTGTCCTTCAGAGCTGGGAGAAAGGTAACTGTTAGTTTCTCTTTCCTTTGTCTTTCTGTTTTTGTAATAATGAGAAAAGTCATCAGAAACTGGAAACCTAATAGAAATCAAAACATAAGTAAAATAGTGGGACTTTGTCCTGTGAAAATGGTGCGGAAAATTGTTGGAAATATTCATCTGTAGTGATAATTACTATTATTTTTTGTGAAGTCTCATCTGTTTAGATGGGGCTGAGAACAATCACCTGAACGCCCAGTGACATCTTTAATACCAGGAAGTTGCAGTGGTGTGATTATAGGCCACACAAGTATTCTCTCCCATGCACAATGAAGGATAACCACAGCTTATGGTGATACAAAGGTTTTTATGTGAGATGGGTATTCTCTTATCAAATGACTGTGTTCAGAACACCCTAGGTATTTCAGATTGTCACAGGATCTGCAGCAGCCTTCTATGAATCTCATGTAACTTGTTCCTGCATGAGTTCCAGACTCGTGGACCTTGGAAGCCTCAGCACTGGAGAGATCACACATAGGGATGTCAAATGCAATAGTAAAACCGAGAAGCCACCATGTCCTCAAACCATGTTTTGGTTTGGAAATACTAAGATACTTCAGATCAACACCCAACTGTTGAAATAAAGTCATCCCAAACCAGAAGCAACGTTTGCTAATAAATAATTTGCATAGTTAGTGACTCAGCTTCCCAGTGCATGCAATATTCCTTTAACTCATTAACAAAGGTCACAACAGTTCAGTTGTTGATCTGCAGGAATCAACTGATAACAATTTTAGCTGGATGGCAGCTGATAAGAGTTTGTTTCAGTTCAGAGGCACCTTCATTTTGCATAAATATGTTGGTTTCTAAGCCATTTTTATGTGATTTTTAATCTATCCTTAATAGCTGTGAATTTCTGCTTTTTAACAAATTTTGAATGTATGAAAAGTGCTCTCATAGTACTTAGTATCACTCACATAGCACTGCCTTCCTGTGCTGCAGTATGGCTCACTGCACAGTGATCAAGGTGTCCCAGGAGTTTCTAAATCTCGCTGTTCTCCCACTCTTCCTAAATGCCTTCTCCTCCAGTTCAAATAGATGTGCATGTATATGCAGAAGCAGCTTTCTGGTTTGTTTTTGTTTAAGCAGGCTTAATTAGAATTTATTCTTACCACAGATTATAGATTTAGGCAGGTCGTGGCTTCATTACAAAGGCTTTAGGGTTTTATCTGTTTGAATAATAAAATTGCGGAGGAGTATGTACTAGAATGCTTCCATATCCTTAGGATTACTTTCAGTGCGGTGTAGGCGGCTGTTTGCTCATGCTGTGACATGGCTGGTTTTTGGTACCAATTACTCTGTGAGTTACTTGGGTGTGGACCTCTGTTTTTCCTCTCCTTACTAGCCCAAGCACTGAACTGTGTTATATGATCTCAGGCAGCCAAGCTGCCTAACAAGAACAAGGATACCTATTTCATCCCAGTGTTTTTCTCTGTGTGGTTCTACCAGAGTCTTGTACGTAATGTATAGTTTAGGATGTGTCCAAATAAAAGTTTAGTAGCTTTTAAGTGCATCTTTCATAACGATTGCACCCCTTTAGGCAATGACAGTTAAAACAAGGCACTAATAACTGAATGCAACTTGGTTTTATGTAGGAGCTCTGGCAGCTATTTTAATAGCAGTCTCTGCCCCTGCTGAGTCTGGTGGTCCTGGTGCATGCGATGGTAATCACATAATGAACAAATTCAAACACTATCAATAAAAAACAGGGTGTATCTGGTCAATGTATTGGTAGTGAAGATGCCCTGGGACTCTCGTCCATGTTTAGGTGTTTCCTTTCATGTGTCAATATAGCTGGCCTCAACATCAAACAATGATTCAAAGCACGATAAACACCTCTGATGCTATTCCTGATCCTTAATGGGTGAGTCTACTTAAGTATTTAAAATGCAACCACTTTAGCTGTTGCATGCAGTTTTGTGGATGTGCCTCTTGTCCTTCATTATCACATGGCAATAAACTTTAAATCTAATTTAGAAGGATTTTTTAGTTGTTGTTTGCTTTTTAGTAGTTTTTTCCCCATCTTCAGTCCAGTTGCCACAGCAGCCTTTCAAAACTTATTTTACTTTTGCACCCCTTTTCCCTGACCTTTGACTCCCTCATTAGGATCCTATATTCTCTGCAGGCATTGCAAGATCTTGCTCAATTTCTTCTGGCAAGATTTGTAGGCATGTGTAGTGCCAAATTGGAGCAATAAAAGAAATAGCTTCCAAGTTTTGCTGACTGTTGTCAACTTGGCAGCAAGCAGAACTTTTGAAATCCAGTATCCACATCTGATAACTCCAAGTAATTAACACAGGGGTTATGCTTTTTTTTTTAATGGAAAGAATCAACATTTTCCGTTGTGCTGCTTCCTCGTGTGTTTTGGATGTATGCAGATGCATATGTTTATTCTTCTAATAACCCCAGCGCTTGCACATCACTCCACTAATTTAGCATGTAAAATCTGTCACATCGTTATTCTCCAGCCTGCCTCATCTTCTTCCCCTTTGGCAGCCACAGATTGAGAAACTGTCCAGCTGTACTAAGCAGACTTCTCAGAATATATTTTGCTTTGGTTGTCTGTTAGGCAAGTCATTTTTACTGCATGATCTTGATACTATGCTTTTCCTAGTATCAAATCTATGCTGTGTACCTTTTCAAATTAGGGTTTAGTTTCAGATTTAGCCAATCTATGCACCATTATGGATTATTGAACACCATGGTAGGAAACTAAATGAGGGCATTGAACTTAATTTCACTCACAAGATGAGATTCCAGAGGGAAATCTGTAAGAGCAGCTGTAACACTCACAGCTCTAAGGTGATAGGTTAAACTTTCTAAATGCTTGTGACAAGTAGGATTCAAAGGAAATAAAAGTTTTTGAAACTATGCTGCATATTTGCACCAGACTGACTTATTAATTATTCAGATAAGACATTGAATATTTGATCAGAATCTGTAATCCCTTCCTCGGTTAACATATTATTTACTTTTGAAAACTGCTGATGTACCATACTTTTCCCATTGCACCTGCAAAAATGAATTGGTCCAATTTATGTGCACAGAATAATATATTGTGCTTTAATGTTCCAGATATTATTCATTATTTCCTACTCATAGAAGCCTCCTTACCTCCTTCATATTTTATTAGTGCCCTTTAAAAAGACATAAAAAATGAGTCATGTAGTTATTCCATTTTAAATTATGCAAATGATGTTAAATGCAATTATAATCTATTCTTTATTAATTATAAATACACCCTATGTGTTTTCTGTGTCTTGTATTTATTCGCTACAAATAATTACGCATTTTAGTCCATTGCTGGTTTCATGACCAGATCATTAGTATTGGCTGTTTGTAGTGAGAGGAACACTTTTCAAATCAAGTTAGCATAATTTAGCTATTAGGAGTTTTAATTTAGCATCAGTTTATCCACAACATACCTAAAATATGCATAATTTTCTATAAGGCATTTGTTTTAAGTAAGTTGAGATAGCCATTATGAATTTTTCAAGAATTGAAAAATGGTGTTCTTCTGTAGCCTCTGGCTTGGTGCATCTTTTAAAGAAGTTTACTAGCTAGAACACAAGACTTTTCCTTATACTTTTCCTGTAGTGCTTTAGTAATTGTCCTGTTAATGGAACAGGTGATTCTGCATTTCTCAGCAGGAATGATTTCTTTGTTACAACATACTTGATGGGCCCAGAAAACTGTAGGATTCATTAAGTGCACTGAAATTGTGGCAGGCCATACATAGGTGGGCATGGCACGGTGGGTTGGCAAGCCTCCTTTTTTCTCTCTGTTTTCTTGCCATCACCTCTGTCCAGCTCCCGCATGTCTCCTGAGATAAAGATGAAGAAGGCAACTGTGGAACAAAACTGGCTCCTGGGCCAAAACTAGTGGGGATACCAGAGCGTCTGTGGAAATAAAGCAGCTCAGGAGGTGGGCAGAAGAAAAAGCAGGCTGGCTTTGGGGACTTGCTTAATGCTGTCAATGAGAGAACTCAGTATTTCTGAAATGAAACGGTGGCAGCATCAACCATGGAGAATTGTCGGAGTTAGTGGGTTTGCAGCTTCATTCAGGACTGATGAAAATTCCTAATATTGACACTTCTTCACAAGACAGAAGCAGCAGGTTTAGGCTTAGAGCGTGATTTGCAGTCCAAGGCAAGGGAGTACCTTAAGCATGTTCAGTTAGTTTCAAACAGATACAAAGGACTGTTTAAAAGTTGCTTTTATTTTATTTATTTATTTATTTATTATTTCCTTATATTTTACCGTTCACTTAAATGTAAGCAACGCCAGGGGTGTCTTTTGTTTCCACAGGCATTGGGCACAGAATCACTTGGACATGTTCTTGCAATAGTGACAAAGCTTGAATATCTGTCTACCAAGACAGTGCAGTTTCTTCCCCTTAAGATCTTAAAAAGATCCACAAATGACAGTGCTGTGCTTTGGTCTACGGAAAAAATAAACAGCTTGTGTTTATGTAGGGTTATAATGCATCTGCCAGCTGAGCTCAGTTGTTGCCCATCTAGCTTCCTAGTGCTTGCCTGTGCAATAATAACTGCTCTTCTGTAACAGAAAAGAAGGACTTTTATTTATGAGGGAGATATCTGAGTCTCCACAAGACAGGCAATCTCCACTCCCAAAAGGAGACCACGTGCCAAAGGGAGGCAAAGGAGCAAGGACCTTTCTTGATGCACAGGGTGGGACTGTTCAGAGGCAGGCACAGCCGTGGATGTCTTTGCTAACAGAGGTAGCCTGCAATGAAAGGGTTATAGAATGTCCTCTTTTTAGTGAAATTATAGATTTTTTGTCTTTACCTTAGCCAAACACAAACACAAAGTTTCCTATCTGAATGCCTCCTAGCGCTTGCTCTGGGCTGGTAGAAGCTCAGTGGAGTGCTGGCTCCTGGAATAAGCATAAAGTTTAAGCTTGTAATTAGTCTGGGTGACAGCAACAGGAATATTTTGCCTTTGATGCTTAAATACCTGGCTGTTATCACAGAGCTTAGAGTTTTGACATGAGAAAATATTACCATTCTGATTGTTTACGGTAAATAGCTACACATGAGCGATCTTTGTGGTTTTGCTTACCAAGAATGGTGACGAAGCAACAAAATTCTGGTATAGCATAACAAATGTTGAAAAGGTAAGGTCAGATCCTGCATCTTCTAATCATGAAAGAATATTAAAAGCAGCCATCTCCAATCCCTTATGAATAATTAGGAAAGAAACAAGGCAATATAAATGGATGGGGAAGAGCTTGTAGCACAAGGCTCTTTTTAGATCTGTAAGTCCTTCCAAGATCCTCTGAGTCTAGGCAACGCTGTCGAGTTGAGACGTATGCTTTGTAATCTTGAGAAAGACTGCACACAACTGTTAACTCAGCCTATTGTGGACTTCCAAGTGCTGTCTGCCATTTTTCATTGCTAGAAGGGTTTGGTGTGGTGTTTGCATGAAAAGTATTTCAGCACATTGTCCCCTGCATTAGGCTATGATATCAGCTGAGCTTTCATTCACGTAGCCTTGGTTTTTATCTGTGCCTCTTTCTGTTTGTCATTGGTGTCTCTGGTCAATTTGGACAAAGGACTGGAGTAAAACTAAGTATTTCTGATTTGTAGTTTTTCTCATTCACCCCCCATTCATACTTCAACTTTTATGCTCCATGTAGCACCGCCAGTAAGCAGCTTCCGTACAGTTGGCATAATAAACCAGGTAAGGAGTCTGCGAGTAAGGAAATCCTCAAAGTGGCACAGAGCCACTTTATCAGCTCCAATACCAAGTATCTACCTTGTTTCCAGGATAGTGAAATATCACTCATTCCTGGCTGCTCTAATACCCCCTCGGGATATTCTGAGCTGTGCCAGAGATCAGTGTTACTTCTGCAATGCCAACAACTATTATTCATTATTTCTTATAATACATGAAATCAGGAGCACCCAACAAAGCTATTAAGCAGCAGGTTTGGAGTGAACAAAAGGAAATATTTTTCACACAGCACATAATTACATCGTGGAGCTCATTGCCTCAAGATGCTGTGAAGCCAGAATTATAAATGGGTTCAAAAATGGGCTAGACAAATTCATTATTAAACACAATGGCTGTGTGCAGTCTCTGGCTGAGGAAGAGATTGCTCAGGAAAGCCATTGATTGCTAGAAGCTAAGAGGGTATGGTGGAGAAAGACTGACTCTCTATTTGCTCTATTCTTCATACTTTTTTGTAAACATCTGCTACTATTCACAGAAAAAATAATTGCGTGTCTGGACCTCTGGTTTGACCTAGTATGGCTGTTAACACACATAAAGGAGAAGACATACACGTAGAAGAATGCTTCTGTATAAACAAAGCAAACAATATGTTGTGAAATGGTTATTTATTTATTTTTTAACATACTGGTAGTCAATTTCATATCCCTAACATCACTGTAATTTATAAAGAACATAACAACTTCTCTAAGTTACCTTGCAACCCCTTGTGTTTTTTAGTCCTTCACTTCAGCAGCTGTTCTGACCCACTGTCTTGCTAGTGGGCTGTGAAATGCAGGATGATGATGCTGTTAAGGAAAAGAGGGGGGAAAAGAAATTCAACTGTAAAATCATTTTTATTTAAAATGCATGTAATTGCTATGCTAAAACCTAATCCTTGAGCCTTTATTCTGAGGAGTGCCTTATTTCACAAAGAACTTTGTTTACATTAATTAGGCCCTTTCAAGAAAGTGGCGTGACTTACAGTGCACAGAGGTTGGGGAATTAAACTCCTAGTCTAGGCAATAAACCACTTGTTGCCTTTTGGAGAACAAATGGGGGACACTTGCATGATTTTTGAAATTTAACAGATTGAGCTTCCAAACCACACAAAAGCAGTTGCTTTCATTTTGCACTGGGACAAACATTTCAAATTCAAGCAAGTTTGGTATCTTGCTGCTTTCCTAGTCGTTTCATACACATTTCAGTTTTACCTCTGAGTTTTTCATTGTCTCTTCTTTTACAACATCACCAGCTTGAATTTTACGTTTTGATGGTTACATTGTGAATCAAGTCTATAGAACCGACAGTAGGTAGAACATACAAAAAGGTTTGAATCAAGGAAAAGTCATATAAATTGCTCATGCTTTTTATATGTTTAATTGTAGATCTTGTTAAAGATTGACATATTTTCCCCCTATTTGTCAGTTCTTTGCACAGCATTGGTGTTTATTTTGCTGATATTTACTACGCACATGTATCTCTGCCACACAAAGAAAGCTAAGAAAGGCCAAGTTACCTGCAGCATTTAGGGCTGCTATAAGGTTTAACTGTTTTGTGGATTGCTTTGTGTTTTCTGTAACTGGGGCTATTTATTTGGAATTTTGGAGACTTTTTTCAAAACTGTCATTCTGCCATAAATCAGTCTTTTATGTTGCTGAGGTAGAAGGACAGCCTGGTTGAGGAGAAAATGCTTTTCCTCTTCATATACCTAGGAGAATGTTTTCGTTTAGCTCAACCATGCGGGACTGCCTTAAATATCTTAAAAGGGATCTGGTTGTATCGTGATGAAATAGCTGTGTTCCAGGGGGCAAGAAGTGACTGAAACAACTAAACTTTTGTCCAGCTGCACACAGACACTTGTGCTTGCTCAATATTTACCCTCATTCCCCAGAAGTGCTTCCTCCAATACTAGGAACCTTCCCCACAGACAAGACTTTACCTTCCACAACATCCCCTCCTATTTGTGGGGACTCCACCCGCTCACCTGCTGACTGCCATAAGAGGGTAAGGTGAGCACATTTGTTGTCCCATAGCTACTGCAGGAATATTTGAAAGTGCTGAGACAGTAACAGTGATCATTACACAATTACAAAGTATGCCACAATTTTTGTTTCTCCCCACTTGGTCCAGCCTAGCCCTATCCTGCTTCTCTCACCCATGCTCTGCCATTTCCACCTCTTTCTCCTGAGCACAGTGGGCAGGACAGCATGGGGGGGACCTCCTCCCTAGCACTGGGAAAAGTGAGGAAGAAGAAGACAAATTTTACCAGGGCAGGAAATTCTGCATGTCTGGGATTGAGGGAGAATAAGGGCATCTGTTGATGCGTCCTATTTTCCCAGTTTTGCAGAATAGCAAGTCCCAGAGTCCCTGGAAGCCTGACTGACTAATCTGGAAGTTTAACAGTAACATGATTTTTTATGGTGTCACAAAAGATTTGAGTGGTGCTGCCCACATGACTGCTTTAGAGTGGGGGAGCCATGTGTTGGAGTCCTCAAGGCAAGTAGTGCAAGTACTTAAAAATAAGCAAAAAATGTTGCTTTCCTCTGTTATTTCCTTAGAAAAAAGGGGGGGTGGTGGGGAAATACTATAAAAAAGTATCGTTTTCAATGCCACTAATAGAACTGTATCTTGAAAAGCTGGAAATGCATGTGCATAAATCACAGAATCACAGAATTTCTAGGTTGGAAGAGACCTCAAGATCATCGAGTCCAACCTCTGACCTAACACTAACAGTCCCCACTAAACCATATCCCTAAGCTCTACATCTAAGTGTCTTTTAAAGACTTCCAGGGATGGTGACTCCACCACTTCCCTGGGCAGCCTTTTCCAATGCCTCACAACCCTTTCGGTAAAGAAGTTCTTCCTAACATCCAACCTAAACCTCCCCTGGCACAACTTAAACCCATTCCCCCTCGTCCTGTCACCAGGCCCATGGGAGAACAGACCAACCCCCACCTTGCTACAGCCTCCTTTAAGGTACCTGTAGAGAGCGATAAGGTCGCCCCTGAGCCTCCTTTTCTCCAGGCTGAACAAGCCCAGCTCCCTCAGCCGCTCCTCGTAGGACTTGTTCTCCAGATGAAGTACTCAGTTTGGTCCTACATAAACCATACAGTTCATCCCATGCATGCAAAAATTTAGGTATCTTCTAAAGGAAAACAGGAAAGTCACCTCACTTTGTGTCAAAGCTCATTTCATTTGGTGTCAGATCAAGTACTGCTATTTTAAGTAAAAGAGCAAGTTCAGATATCAGCTATCATGATTACGATAAAGTTACTAGGAATGATAATTTCCATGCCCAATATGAAAAAGGCAAATCATGTTTATTCTGGGTGTTGTCTCACATATGCTTTTAAACATATCCTTATGTAACCAAGCCTCTGGTTACAGGGGTTGACTTGAGGCTAGGTAGGGAGCCAGAATGTGACACAGAACCACCGCACTGACAGATTTGCACTAAATCCAGGCAGCTTGCAGTTACTGAAACGTTTCCCCTGGAACCTTAAATGTTGTTAGCAGTAGGATAATGTAAGTGTGGCAGAAAAACAGTTTTGGGTTCACTGAGCCTGAATCAGTTTTCATGTTTTTAATATCTTACTAGCTTTTGCTATCTTCACTGTTTTTACCATCGTGGTGTCCCAGGAGCCTATTTTGTTTTCAAAGACAAATCCTTTATTGTAACTTACATTAGGTAATTCTAGGACATTTCTAGGTATGATGCAATTTAGGCTGAAACCTAATTTTGAAGAAGACCTTGTCCATTGTCCAGCAAATCGTTAGTATTGGGAAGGTGTCCTAATCACCAAGCTGTCAGGTAAAATTGTACTACCACAAACTGTGTTCAAATGACTTTCATAACCAGCATTAAAAAAATTGAGAAATGCAGTTCCAGAAGTGTCAATTTCAGAGAGTCCTCAGAAGCAACAGATGCTCCTTTACTTCCTAAAGTTTGATTCTGCTGGCCCTAACAAGGATTTTTTTTCAAGACACGTCATAAAATCATAGAATGGTTGAAGTGGGAAGGGACCTCTGGAGGTCATCTGTTTCAACACCCCTCCTCAAGCAGGGTCACCCAGAGCAGGTTGCCCACAGCCTGTCAAAGTGGCTTTTGAAGTTCTCCAAGGACAGAGACTTCACAGCCTCATTGGGCAGCCTGTGCCAATGCTCGGTCACCCACACAGCACAGAAGTGCTTCCTTATCGTCTTCCTCCTGTGCTCCAGTTTGTGCCCACTAGGCATCACCGAAAAGAGTATGGCCCCATCCTTTTGCACCCTTCCACCAGGTATTTATATACAACAAGGTCCTCCCCAAGCCTTCTCTTCTCCAGGCGGAACAGTCCCAGCTCTCTCAGCCTTTCCTCATAGGGGAGGTGCTCCAGGCCCTTCATCATCTTAATGGCCCTTTGCTGGATTCTGTACAGAGTGTCCACATCTCTTTTGTACTGGGCAGCCCAGAACTGGACCCAGCACCCCAGATGTGGTCTCACCAGTGATGAGTAGAGAGGAGGGATCACCTCCTTCCACCTTCTGGCAATGCTTTGCTTAATGGATCCCAGGATGCCATTAGCCTTCTTTGTGGCAAGGGCTCACTTCTGGATCATGTTCAGTTTGGTGTCTGTCAGGTCTTCTTCTGGCAGCCTGCTTACCAGCTGAGTGGCCCCAGCGTGTCCTGCTGCATGGGACTGAACCCCAGGTGCAGAACCTTGCACTTCCCTTTGCTGAACTTCATGAAGTTCTTTCCAGCCCATTTCTCCAGCCTGTCCAGGTCCCTCTGGATGGCAGCACCTATCAGTTTTGTGCCATCTGCAAACTTGCTGAGAGTGCTGTCTGCCCGATCATCCACATCATTAATGAAGATGCTGAACAGGTGTGGAGCCAATATTAAACTACCCTAGCACTCCAGCTGTACACTCCCTAGTATAAGACCTCGTTCGTGCTCCAGCTGGCAAGTCTAGTCCCTCCTGAGCTGAAGTCTCTGAATCTCACAGCAGTAAGTCCTGCCCTGTTGTCTAAGTGTTTAAATTGTTGGGGCTTCCAGCAAGGGTCAGGACTAGAAAGCTTAAGTGCCAAATCACTCTTGTCAATCTAGTTCAATCCTGGTAGTTTTCTCTGGTTCTCCTAGCAGAATTTGGCTTATGGAGTCTAACAATACTTTTATTAATAAGAAATCTGGATAAATATGGACTTTATTGGACAACTAGTAATTGGCTTAATGAGAGACAGATGCGTGGAATCTTTGTATTGTCTTATAAGGGAAATATTTATACAGAGACTCAAATTTTAAAAAGTTGGGTTTTATGGAGGGATGCAGAGAATAAAGGCATCTGCTGCTATTCAACAGAGTTTTTATAATGTTGGCTTGCCTCAATTAATCTAGCTTGAGCGCAGTATTCTAATGAAAGAAAATGTAGAATAAAAATGTAGAACTGCAATGTATATAAATCTTGAAATGTCCACGAAGAGCTGATAAATTGCTGTATTTTGCTCAGTTTATGCAAAAGAGAAAATGAAGAAGCAGATTGCAAGAAACAAAATTATACATCAAGCCATTAAGCCTCAATCTTCATTACTGAAGAATTGTTTTGATATTCAGCAAGATCAGGGATTGAACAAAAGACTAGGTGACATGTTTGCAAGGGTCCTGCACATCAGGAAGAATTCCACATAATAATGCCATAGATGTGATCTAAGTTCAGAACTATGGTTATTCCTTTTCTGTTCTTAGAGCTGTGAATGTAAACAGTATCTTGCACTATTTTTCTCTGTGACTAACCCTTCATTTGTTTGTTGAGTTTCTTTCTGGTTTTCACAATCCATCTGCATTATTGCATGGACTTCATAGCTTTTCAGTTTGCTTCCTTACTGTGTAAACAACTCACCTTTTTGTCTTTGCTGTATTATGCTTTTGGGGAAAAAAAAAAAAAAAAAAAAAAAAAAGAGGCACTTTTTCACTTTTTTTTTCATAGAATCACAGAATATCCCAAGCTGGAAGGGACCCACAAGGATCACTGAGTCCAACTCCTGGCTTTTATATGTTTTCAGCGAATCCTATATTTGGTTTGTTATTTTTCTAAAACTGTGCTGTTACTTGCACATAGAAAGTGTGAAACACTACGAGAGTAGAGATATACATCCTTGTTGCACATCCGTCCTGTAAGTAACTAATAACACTCAAGTTGCCATCCCCTGCATTATTGTTGGCTATTGATCTTTTTCTGTTAGTGCAATACTTATTTCACTGGCAGAGGATATTGAAAGATTGTATGCTGTGTGAGTGATACAGAAGAAGAAGGAAGAAGAGAAATTTGCTCTGGGACTTACAGAGATCTCCATTGTATTGCACATGGTCAATACATGTTTGGAAGTCTTCTAAAAACTCCTTAAAAATTTCTTTCTCAGGCATCAGGAATATACTAGCTGATTCCATGGAAATTTAGGTGATTGTCAGTAAGCTTCTGTGGATATGTGCCATGGTGAAACTAGTTTGTGTATCACATGTTTTTACTGATCCGGTGGCAAAATACTGGCATGGTGTATGTGATGTTAGATTAATGATGTAGAAGTGGTCCTCAAGTGGCAGTCTTTAGGAACAACCCCTTTTCCCCTCCTTCATTGTTAAGCCTGAGAACTTCCACTTCCCTTTATCCATTAGCTGAGTCTGGGTCATTTCAGTAGCCTGGGATCCTATGTATTAGATACTTGAATGAACTGTCTGTTTTCTAAGCATGGTTGATAAATTGTTTCAGGGATACATCTCTTGGAATTAGAGATGTGCTGTATATACATTTCAGATATCAAAATAGGAAATTTGAGTTTGGCAAGCTGCTGCTACTCATTAGTGCATCTAACCAGGCACTCTTCCTTCTAACAAGTAGTCTTGGGGCTGTATTGAAATGCTGCTGTCTGTCAGCATGCAGTAAGCATGCTAAAAATGATTAGGTTAACAACTGACAGCAACACGTGTCATCATTGTCAATTCCATTACTACCGTGACTATTATTATGCTGTTTATATGCTTTTAAATACTCTGCATTGTACTTGCAGTATAGTTCCTCAGTGCAGCGTGAAATTTTCTAGGACCACCAGCATTTTTTTTTTCAAAGTTTTTCCCCCCTCACTCCTTTCCAGTAAGTATGGAGCTGTGCAAATGGAAGATGACTGGCAGGAAGCAGTCACACAGCGGCAACCTGCGGAGGGATGTTTGGGAAAAAAAGAAGCATAGCTTTAAAGCCAGAGCCAGGAGTTCCAACTAGTGAAGGAACGGGAGCTCCCACCACTGTGGAAACCCTCAGTGGCTCTGCTGTGATCGATCTATTGCTGCACTCCCCTGAGCAGAACAGCATAGCAAGCAATAGGCACAGGGGCTGGATGCCAGCCAGGCAAAGTGGGAAATAGACACATAGCTTTACACGGAAAATCTTCTTCTTTAGAACAAGGAAAATGATGGATTAAAAGTCGAACTTAGAGGAAGGAAAAAGTATCTTTGTATTCGCTAGCAAAGACTGTGTTTGCAAACAAGCAAAGCAGACACCAAGGCACCAAAGTTTCCTGTGAAGATCAAAAAATGTAATGAACCAGCACAATGGAGTGCTATCATTTTTTCGAAAGGGCAATGCAAGCAGACCCTTATTATCTATTTTAGCCTAGCCTAGTAGTCTTATTTCCCTTGAAAAGTGTTATCTTATCCACTGGGAAAAACAAAAGTTTGTGTTCCATCTGTGCACACCAGTGTACTTGGACTTTTATCTTGTAGCTTATGAGGATATAATGGTTGCCCCTTAGCAGAATTAAAACCTTATTATGTGAGCTTTGTTTCTTTCTTATCTTTTGTCCAAACTATATGAACAGGAGTGGCCTAGATACACTCATGAAAACCCTCGAGGCTCACTTAGTGAGCAGACTCTGAGGGGTGCTTTATCACGTCTGAAAGGTTAGATCAACTGTGTGTACATTACAGCTTGGCTAAAGATAGGAGGGGGTTTGTTCACTTTTCAAATTCAACATTGATTTGCTTTTGTTTCCTTGCCCCACATGCTGCTTTTTGTTACATTAGGGAATATTATTCCATTCAAGGCCTTTCCAAATTGTGTAGTTCTAAATCAGAAACAGCGTGTCTATACAGAGGATTTTTAAATGTTGCCAGGTTTTCTTTGCTTGGGTCAGTTGATAATTTAAAGAGTCAGGCATTTCTTGTGAATTCTGAGCTTGGCTCAGACTGCCTCAATTATAGTGATTTATTCAGATAAAAACAGGAAAAAAATACTACTGGTTTTGTTATGAATGTGTCATAAGTCACCTTTCTTATCACTGTTATGTGTCCACCAGTTCAATGTCAACCACCTTTTATTAGAAATAATCTTCAACAAGTGGATGACAGAAGTACACAGGTATTAAATAAATAGTATCTACTCTGATAATACAGTTACTCAAAGAGTAGTCTCCTGGCTTATAGTGTTGATCAAGTCCTTTTGCCATAAAAAGTATTTCCCCATAATCCAGCAACAGCTCCTTAGAATCCTTAAGCTTTATTTTATTCATTACATAGAATATGTAGGCAATGAGTAGAGTAAGTCTTATTAATCACTACCTAAAACATGAGTGAACACAAAGGTATGATTACTACAGAAAGCTTACTACTGCAACTAAATGCATTTGTTTAATGACTAAAAATATTTTCACTTCTTTTCCTCTTCTTCCTCTTCCCACTTCCCTTCTTTTTATCTTCATCCTTTTCTTTCTCTTTATACTTTTCTTTTTCTTTTTTTCCTTTTTCTTCTTTTTCTTATTCCTCTTCTTTTTCCTTTTCCTCTTCTTTTTCTTATTATGTTTTAAACCAATTGCAAACTCTTACTATAGGAAGGAAAAAAAGCAGTAGTTCATGCCTACTGTTTTCATTACACATTGTATCTTTATATTCTGCTTTAATAACATTTCATTAGCTCTTTGAAACTGTTCCCTGGGGCAATCTTTTATTATTTGAAAAGTAAATCAAACATCACAATGATAATTTTTAGGAGGAAAATGCCAGAATATTTAAATCTTCAATTAATTTTTGAGTTAAAACTTGAAGCACTCAGAAAGATCCAAAACAGTATTCTCAAAGCTCTATGGCACCTAGAAGCTCTTTCTAGAATCTACATGCTTGCTCACACTTCTGTTTAACAGAGAAAATCAAAGAGTGCTGTACTTCTGAGTTCCGAGTAGTGTTGTGGGAAAAACATTTTGCTTGGCATAAAGGCACTTGAAAAATAGTTTCTTGATTAAAAATTGGAAGTAAAAACCAAGCAGTGATACAAAGAACTCATCAGAAATGCACTTTTCCAAATTCTAATAGAGAAGTGATGCACAGGAATATAGATAACCTTATTTAAATGAAAGTAACTCTAAACAGAGGGAAAAGAAATTTGATTAAACTGAGTTTGGCAGCAACTCTTCAAAGCACCAGGTAATAGCAACTCCCCTATTATTAGAGATAAGATATCCTTTAATGGAGGAAAGTAAGATAACTTTTCAAAGAGGTCGAAAGAGACAAACAGTAATAGTGGTGCTGGTGGTAGTAGTAGGAGCAGTAGTTTCATTAACCTCCGTGAATTAAGTCATAGTTAGATGCCTGCATTAGCAGAGTTGATGTTTCCAGCCTTCATCCAGTATCTTAAGATACTTCTCCTTTTTGGCCTCATTCATCATAGTGATCAGGCTGAATACTTTTCTTTTGTCCCAGTCATTTGAGGCATTCGTGTTACCCTTCCAAAAATGGTATAAAAAGTTTAGAATTTACCATAAAACCCTTATCCACACATTCAGTGCACTTTGTAACCTTGATTCTTGCCACTTTCTGTGTAAATACCTGTGTCTTGGTAAACAGGAATTCTCATTAAGAAATAAAATAACTCCATGCCATCTTTTAGTCGTGTAATGTGCAAGTGACACATGTAATTGCATCCTTTTGAACAACATAGAGAGCAGAGAAGGAGATAGCAAAGTTAGTGAATAATGAAGCAGATAATTTTGTTCACAAAAGGATGGATAGTGCCTTTGTGGTGATCAATGTTCTCTCTATTTTCCCAGAAGAGGTTTCCTATCAAAGCACAGAAGTAGTTGGTATTCAGTGTAGCCTACACAGGTTCACTTTATTTTTTTTACAGACATTACAGTCACGAATGTTGCTCAAGTTCAGTCTTCTTGAAAATGTACAAGGTATGATAGTTGTGGACAAACCTTTTAATTATGTGATGTTTTAAAAAAGTGGGGTAGTAATAGGGAAATTTACTTATGATAAAGACATGTTGTACATAAAATCTATTTATTAAATCCACTAAAGCAGGAAATCCATTTTCACAAGAGGAAATAAGCACTTCTTGAGACCAACTTTAACTGTTTTACACACAAATTAATATATCCTGCGCATGATATACAGTACAAGTGTGCATATTTTATCCAGAGGGTCCTTTCTATAAAAAAGGATCATAAAATCCCATCAACATAGGATATTTTTCTGCTGAAGATAAATCAGGAAGATTAATGAGGTTAAGTTATTGATATCTGGTATGCCAGGGAATAAGTTCTAAATTAGAATTTTAATTGTATGTTCTACTAATTCACATTTCACCATATTTCTAAAATCTTTCCTTATAGGGAAGTCTTAAAGAATTTTAAAGGAATTAAAGTAATGGAGTTTTTAAAACTTAAGTAGGTAGAATAGAAATGGTTCTGAAAGTATATAGAATCTAGGTTATCTATCAAATTTTTAGATGAATCCACAAAATCTTTAAATATTTATATTCCTGCTCTTTAATTGTGCAAGTGAACTTCAGGTGTAGCAGTGTTAGATAGGAAATTACATTGATGTATCTCATAAGTAGTTTGGTTTTAAAATTGTAAGGAAGGTAACTTGACATTTGCTTTTACACTATTGTTGTTTGAGACCAAATGACAGTGTGGAGACAAAATTGACTTAGATATCAAAATACTTCAGTCACAGATAAATCCAATTTTATAAATTACATGACTTCGCTGTTCTGCAGGAGAGAAGACGTGGTCCAGTAGAGAAGTCGGGTGAGTCTGCGTGGTTGTTGCAGCCATGCCATGCACCCTACTGCAGCATCTTGCAGAAGGTGCTTCCCTTGTCCTCTGAGTCCTTGCCCCGAGACATCCTGGCCAATGCCAGATATAAGCCCAGGCAGAGAATACCCAGTTCTTAATTATCTTGTTCAAATGTACTTGGTGCCTGAAAACTAGCTGTCACCACGGCTGACACTCATGATCTGCTGTTCCTGAAGGTGTTCAACAGCTTCTTGACTTCCCCAGTGATTGGGGGTCACTTGCATTTAAGTTACCTTTCTACTCTTATAACTCAGCTACTCTCTTACCCTGTAGCATTAACTAAAATTCATATACATTTGCTAATGTGATAATCAGCTAGGGCTAGCTCATGCTAACAGCCACAAGTATATCAATGTTATTAAAAACAGTATGCCAAAGCAGTTTAATCATTTTAATATGTTTTCATTATGCAGCTACAGCTTAACTAGACTGGCCAGCTTTCAAGGGAGTACCAAAGCCTGTGACTTCAAAAATACAAATGTGCTAGAAAGTATACTAGTTGAAACATCTTTCCTCTGAAAAATGAGCACACCAATACAGCTTGTATCATATTTTGTCTTACCACATGGTTTTGTTCCTGTTTTTTAAAATCTGAATTGGTAAATCATTCTGCAATTGGAGGAGGAGGTGACAGTTCCCCTTCCATTTCCTCAGCATTTAATGTAGGCAATGACTATGATGTTTAGTGCCTCAGAAGACCAGAAAGTCCTTTGCTTTTCTACTTTCTCTCAGGTGTTCTGTAAGCTAACCTAAATGCACCTAAGGAGGAAAAGACTGCTTCCTACTTTAGCCAACTCTTTATGCAGGCATTTATGCATCTGTTAATTCATGAATCTTTTTGTTTGGTTGGTTTGGTTTTGTTTTTGGTTTATTATTATTATTATTATTATTATTTTGTTTTGTTTGGTTTTTGATTTGTTTTTGTTTGTTTGTTTGTTTCACATTAGTTTAAGAAGTCCTAACCACATAAAGGAGCAGCAATCAGGAATAATATCAGAGAGTCGCTGTAGTTAGGATAATAATTGTGTATCTGCTTTAGGAGTGGTTTGAACCTTTAATCTCACACTCAGAAAATGTTACGTACGCTATCAGCCTAATTTTTCCAGAAAATTTCTAGCAGAACAAGTCTAGGAGATAACACCAATATATTCTATTTGCAGCATTCTTTATTTTTTTTGTTGTTGTTGTTTGTTTGTTTTTATTTCTTCCATGTTCAGACCTAGGTTACAGTAACACACTGATAAATGCTTTATAAATGCTGAAGGCAGTTTACATTGATTAGATAGATTTTTACATTGGCTCCTGCAACAGACAGTTTTCAAGGGCAGGCATAGTAAAATGTTTTTTAAAATTCCATTATTTGAAAACTGGACATAATTCTCAGTGATTGAAGCTGACAGAGGAGGAGAATCTGATAGTGAATATATTCTCTGGTGACATGCTGTCATCCACAAATTCTTTCAGTGACCAAAGCAATGATTGAAGTATGAAGAGCTGCTTGCATACAGTGAGTTGCCATCAGTGAAATCATTTACCACTGCTCACAAACACTTGGGGTGATCTATTACCTGCAGGTGATGCATTTTCAATGATAAAATCTTCCCTCAAAGTGACTAGAAGATTAAAAACGTTCCATAGCTTGGACCTCTCTGCAGTTTTCTTTAATGTAATAATCCCATGACTCTTCCTTCTCAGTTCCGTAATAATCCAGATTCTCAGTTATCATCAAAATGAGTGTAATGATTTCACTTTTTTGTTTCAAAATCCATTTGACGTTTTTAAGTAACAAGAACATCCTCATGTGCCAGATAGTTTTCAGGTTCCAAATGAGAATTCAAATAATGAAAAAACAATGAACTGACAGATGTATAGACCTTATAAATATTACACTGTTCATTAAATGAGCTTGAAGGTCTTTGTCCTCCAAACATTTATGGAACTACTTAAAATATAGGGTGTATTTATTACGGTTTGTAAATACAAAGAAGAGTCTAACACAACAATAGGATCTTAACTCAGAGTTTAATGGTTGCATTTTCTCCATCTGCAATCTCCACATATAAACTGGGCACAGCAGCAGTAAAGGGTGATAAATATTTGGGTAAAACTAGTAATGTATCTTCACTATCCAATTCAGGGCATTTTAGGGATCTAATTTAGATGCGACTCTAAGGACCTGTAGTAGAAATGCGAGTTTCTTATATAGCTAATTCAGTTTAGACAAGGACCTCCATTAGGACCTCCATTAGTTGTCTGTTCTGGCCTAAATTAGCGTGCATAACTCAGCATGTAGCTTGGAAAAAAAAACACCAGAGACATTTAAAACTTAATAGGTCAAATTACTCATTTTGTTAAAGTACATCTCAATCTGATCATCTAGAAATAGAAAATGGAAAAATGGACAGTAGCAGTAGAGAAACTTAGGGTCATTCAGGACAATCAAAAACCATACTGACAGCATAAGAAGTCATACATTTAAAAACAAATCCACATATCAGACTTATGATTGTTACACAGGGATGTATACATTTATTTGTACCTGTGAATAATATGCCTGTTTATTAAGTAGGCAGAATAAGAGTTCTGATGTCCTTAATTTCTCATTTCTTTGCTGGTGATTTTGTAAATGACATTGTAGGAGACTACACCGTTGTCACCTAGCAACAATGAAGTATTTTTTTGAAAAAGTTGTCTTGGCTTTGGATTAATAATAAAAATAGTAATTGCACTCAACATTTTACATTTATAGACCTTAAAATGCTTACAAAGATGCATTATTTTTATTATCCTTAATTTGAAGCATGAAAAACTAGGGTGGAAAGCATGGTACCAGAAATGACAATCATCAGAGCCACAAATTGTATTTTGAAGATCTCACCCATAATCCAGACTTTTTGAACTGTACTTTTATATAGGTCCCTTCTAATATTTTCTGGTCTTATGAATTTTAAATGAGAAAAGGGAACCATTTTAAAAAATCGGTATTTGCAATGATTATCTTCCCCTCTTATTTGAGATATTGCAGTTATTTTCTAGTCTGAGGGTCACAGTGAATTAGCCCTTGGCAAATATTTAATTTTTAATGGAAACCACTGCAGCATTGAGTTAAAGCAAGTAAAAACTTCACATTCATCCTAAGATGATCCTGCTGCTGCATCACTGACCAGTTCTCATGTTGCATGTACTGCAGTTCTGTATATTTCAGTTGTTTTCAGAAACAGTGTTTTATCTTGATTATTGAAATATTTTCTAATAACAGAATGACAGTAGTCATTGCATACTGAAATGCTTGCTACAACAGCTGGTTTGAAAAGTATTTCATTCAGTAATACATCATGGGGGCTGGGTAGCCAAGACTTTATGTGATTTGAGTTAAAGAAATATGTATTTTAAATCATTTGAGAAATGTCCTACACACGTTTTCAGTTGTCCATTGCCCTTGCCAGGCATTTGGTGGAATGAAGCTGTTTGGGAACGTATTTCTTCCTAATATTGCACATTTTTAAGAAACTTTAAGGGATGAATTAGAATGAATAGCCACTAAGATAACGTGTGGGCTGCTGTGCAGCAGTGTCCCCAGAGAGTGATATGTCAGGAAAGACATTAAAAAAAACTCTGCAATGAAACACATATTTCTCACAAGTAAGGAAAGATCTTGACAGATCATCTGTTACGAGGTATCTGCTGTGTTCTTTACTTCTGGGACAAATGGGATTTCTCCTTGTAATTCATTGTGGATTATGGTTCTGTTGCAGTTTGTGTAACAGTAGCACATGGGGAATTTAGGAAATGACACTCCAGCTGTCTTTTACAATAACTGTTTCTTTTTATGCTTTCCCACTGTAATACCTCTCCTTTCAAATTATCCTTTCTGTATACTTCCCACTGAAATACCTGTGTATATCCCAAAAAGAATTTTTTAAAATGGATCTACTTAAAGTCTATTTTCCCTATGTGACAGATTTTATTTCAGCCACTAATTTATTGATATATATATATTTATATATACACACACATATACATCTGGAGTTATTTTTCTATAATATATGTTCAATAAAGAAAGTGAAGTCAATATATAGGAGCTGGAAACGTAAATCTGTCTCCTAGTTTTCATTACAGTGTAAAATGTGATACAGATGTATTCTAAAGAACAAAATTATCTACACTGCAGATACATTATCAGGAGATATTTTATCTGTAGGGCTCATTAAACCCTACAGATTATTTTCTGAAGTTCCAAACAGGTGAGATAAATTGAACCAATACATTTGCAGATGAGAAGCAGTTGAACTGCCCAAATCAGTACATTTCCTATCATGTATCTTCCCTGAATTTAACACCATACAAAAGTTTCCTCATTGTCTCTAGAGATTTACTCTAATCGATTGGTTTAAAGCAATTTCATGAAAGTTCATTAGTGGGACATGGAGAAGCGGGAAGTCCCTGGGAGTATATTTGGGCCCTCCATGTTTCAAGGTGTAGACTTGGAAGCTTTAGTAATAGGACTCTTCCTCTGTAACAACACATGTAACACTTAGTAATTTAAAACCAAAACCACTTGCTGGCCAATATCTTATGGATCCATTCTGTGAACTAGCCTCTAGGAGAGGGACTGTAAGAATACTAGAATTTTCTGCATGTTAGCTGTCTGAAAGGCAAAATCCTGAATAAGATAGCTGGCCAAGGTCTAGATAGGATGAACGATTAGTTTGTAATGTCTTTGGAGCTTTGTTGCTGAACATTTCCATTTCTATTTTGCCTAAACTGTGTTAATTATTCATCTTCCAGTGTTGTCTGAGAGTATGAACTTTGCAAGAAATTGTGACATTGGTCATTGTCTTTGCCCATGGAGAGCAACTCCTTGTTCAGTGTGTCCTGGCTTGTTGCAAAAGTATTTTCCATCTAGCTTGAGTTGAGGGTGCTCTGGGGTTGAAGGGCTTGCTTAAGACACCATTGGCCAATAAATAATCACTGACATTTTTTGGCAAACTGCAATGAAGTTGTAAATCATCTTAAGATTTACAGGGTTCCGCTTCTCTATACTGGCAGGTAACTGCGTTTCTCAGAGCTATACTCAATAGCAATGTCCCATGGTTAAGAAGAAACTTACTAATAGTAGTGGGTTTTAGTCATTTCAATTTGTAAACCTTTAAATTTGTTGTAAGGAAGTGCAAAGGGATGTAGGGCAAAGCAATTGTAACCATTTGGCAAGGTTTCTGTTTTTCTCAAGTTATTCTTCACAAATATTTTAAAAGCAATCCTTGTATTCCCAGGAGTTTTCAACTCATAAGTTGGAAATCACCACTCTAGTGAACATATTAAAAGAAAACTTGCTTTAGACATCAAATGTCCCCATGTTCCATTGACTTCAGCAAGAGATCATTTTGACTTTTATTCTCTTTACTAAGTGTATCTCTGGGATTTGAGCAACAATGCATTTTAAGTATGAGGGCAAAAGACACTGGTACTCTATTCACAGGCATTATCTATTTTAAACCACTCAGAAAGTGTTGAGGACTTGTGAGAGGCACAAGCTTCTCTACATTTTCCCTGTTTAGTCGAGAGTTAGCTGTTTCTGACTTCTGATACTGAAAAAGTAAATGATGTGCATTCATGTTCCTCTTGAATCAAACATGAAATTTTACTGATCATTCCAGTGGAAATACCAAAACATGAGTTACCTTCTGCTATTGTCCTTGTAGAATTCCACTGGTTCATTTGGCAAGTAAATATTTTTATCCTGGAACGAGTGTCTCAATATGAAATAATAAAATGCATCTGTATTAAACGACTTACAAGTGCAGTGCATAAATTAAGAAATTGTGCAAATGCTATATGTCATAGGCTTGCTTGCTGCCCCTTTGCTAGCTTCTTTGTTTTATTAATGTAAATATCTATTTTGAGCACCTTCAACTTTCTCATTTTTATTGATTGTTAACTATAGCACAAAGTTCAAAGTTTGTGTGAATATGAGATAGATTATATCTTTCACAAAATCGTATTTTTATTCTCTGAAAAAACAAACAAACAAACAAACAAACAAAACAAAACACAACTTTCTGGTATAAATTGTGTTTGTAGAAAAGACACATATATGGTAGTTGAATCCAACTTTTTAAAAATATGTTTAGATGCATGAAGTGTCTGCCAAGAAGTAACCAAAAATTGTGGATATGATGAAAACTAAAATATTTTTGTACAGTGTGTAATTGTGCACTCAAATACTGGAGCAACTCCAGTACTGATGATGGAGCTATTTCAGCTTCATCTGTGTGTATAAGAGAACTAGGCAAAGAATCTGGATAGCACAAGTGAAGGACTGCTAGTGTTGCAAGCATGCAACTTTGGAAAGGTTCAGTAGCATTTCACATGCAAATAATTCTTGCTGTTACACAAATAATCTCATATCACATTTTAGATAACATTTGGAGCTATGCATAAATGCCATTTAAATAGGAGAACTGTATTTTTGCTCAATAAAAGAATCAGTTAAATGACAATTTAACAACAGCACCCAGCAGTACTGTTTGTTCTCCTTGGTTTATCCATAAGGCAACTGTTGCTGCATGCATTTCTTAATGTTACTTTCCTTCCTTTTTTTAGAGTTTCTTTGAAGGACAGTCTGCACCGTGGGATTCAGCTAAGAAAGATGAGAACAGAATGAAAAATAGATACGGGAATATCATTGCATGTAAGTGTTGACAACATAATTGTGCACTGTGTTAACTTCCTTTCAGAACTGGATAAGAATGGCCACCAGCCTCTTGCTCACATCAGGCTTATATTGCTTTTCTCTAATTAAGAACATAAAAGTGAGGGAAAAAGTTACATTTTTTTTTAGAAAACTGTCAGATTTAATGCATTTTCTCCACTAGCCCCCTATATACCTCCCATCCTGTGATCTACATTTGGCTAATAGAGAATGACATCTTTAAGCGATACTCAGCTCTGACAGCTCCCAGACTGCTCCTGGCAGCTTAGTGGAAGGGTACCCATGGTCTCATGGGCTGATCTCTTGACATTGGATGTTTGGATGATTGGATAGTTCTGAATGTTGTAGGAATGGACAATACTGCTGCTTAAGTGTTCCTTGATGACAGAGACAGCCATCCTGACTTACCTTCCTAATCCTATACGCAATGTAAGGGGAAAAAAAAAGAAAAGAAAAAAAACAACAGAGTATGTTTGTTTTACTTGAAACTGCTAAGTTTGATGAAGATTAGGTATACTGATAATCGAATAACTTTAGGGGATGATAGTGTGCTTTGGCGAGTGATCCCTAAATCTAGCATTATGTGATTGCAAAGCACTGTGGCAAGAAATGCTGTAAGTGAACACCAAGGCGGAAAATATCATGCTACTTACTGAAAAATAAATAAATAAATAAATAAAATATTCTAGGGAAATGTGAATATTGTGATGGGCTGTAGTATATGTAAAGGTGTTTACTCTTCATGGTTTACTAGGCATGGTTTTGTCTTCTATGCAAGCAATCGTTAGTGTAACTATCTTGTTATTCTGAGAGGATATAGCAATACATTAGATGGCTATCCTCATTTAAGTCAAAATACTGAAGGCATAAAAAAGAATATGAAAGAGCGTTCTCCACCTTTATGTTTACTCTTCCTTTGAGAACTTTTATTTCCAAACCAAGCCTGTGAACAATAGGTCTTCTCTCTTAGTCAGTGTTTAGCTTTGTCAGTCCCCTCTTTAATGTCACATAATACATTGCCTTTCGCTTTGACTCCCCTTGGCTGAAGTAAACAGAAGACTGATAGTGCTATATGTCTGAGGAAAGGAAGTGATGAGTAGCAGAGGGAAAACAAGTAAAAGATATTAGATACACAAATCAATGGCAATTACAAGTAATACTGAAGGCTCTCTGAGAGGGCAAATGTTACTGTGATCATTTGGATCTCAATTTACTTTTAATGTCATCAGTATTTAGCAAAGGGAAAGAGTTAAATGGAATTATCAATAACATTTCCTATTTACGTCTATAATACAAATACAAATTAAAATTAATTAGAGTAAAGGGCAGTATCTTAAAAGAGAGGCTGAAACTGCCCACAATTTGTCATCTGTTAAATAGATGTATGCAAATGAAGTAGTTAACTGTCTAATTACTTTGTGTAGTTTTCTGCTGATAAATGATTGCTTGGCTTAGAGTCTAAGAGTACAGTTTTAGCAGTCCACTTTTGAAAATTCATCCCAGATAGTTGTTTAAAGTATTGGCTTTAGCTTTTAAAGCATTTTACTAAATTGCCTTTTTATGCTGTGTTTAAAGAATTAAAAATACAGATAGTTTAGATGCCACAGATTATGGCTATATGATTACAGTTAAATATATATTTTTTTTCTGTAAAGAGTTTAATGTATTTTTTTCTGTCCATTTATCCTCTTTGTTTAAATTTTCCCCAAGATACTGTTGTTACATTATTGCTTATAGTCATTATTGTTCTCCAAGGGAACTAAAACAAAAGCACCAAGCTACCAGCAATGCACAAGCTTGTCAAAATGGCAACATGCTTTACATTACCCAAGTGGTGTGCATTTAATTGGCTACAAGCATGCCCTACCCACTGTATGAAAGTAGCTAAAACTTGTGAGCCTCTGTTCAGCAAGCTGAATCATGACCACAGTCCAGTCCCCTACACAAAACATGTTCCTCCTTTATTGAACACAAAAGACTTTGTGTTTTCTCATTAACAACTAAAAAAAAATGGCATGAATATGCTAAATGAATCTTTTTTTACTCAAGAAAAAAATCTGTGTCCGTCCTAATAGTGTAGTGTTATGCATGGATTTTGGTAAAATCTATAATTTTTTTCCTCAGGAGAGATCTTCAGGTAATTTCAGGAAGGGGTTATGTATTTATTTTTACCTAACTCAACATTGACTAAATGAGAAGAGGATATTGATCACAGCTTTTAAAAGCAGCTAAAGATTTTAGCTGAGACATTTCTAAAAGGCTTGATTTGCAAAGAATCAGCAAGGCACTTCCCAAGAAAGTGTCATTGGCTAGGCATGCTAATCAACTGGCTACTCAAGGGGCTTGTTAGAGTTCACAGTCTTCAGACTGGCATACACATGTTGTAGGTAACATGATGGAAGCAAGATTAAAATGTGCATATTCATTATCTATTATCACTTTCTATAAAGACAAATGAATTCTAACATAACTCATTTTGAAAGCTTAAGTGATCAGTGCAAAATTAAATTTGATAGAGTGGTAACAAAATAACAGTGGAAAGTAGAGTATTTAAAAGCTACAAAGAATGTTAAGAGCAAGCTAAATTAGAAAGGAACAAAATAACCTAAAAATCTACACAATTAACATAGAGGCTATTTAAAGTCATTGTACACGTTTGAAGAATATCTGGCTTTTTTACCCCTTAGGCTTACTAAGACATAGACTTGGCATAAGCATGAGCATAAACATAGGAAGAATTTTTTGTTGTTGACTGAATAATTTTTTCAGGTTAAAAAGTGTTGCCATGGACCAAGGAGTTAACTGGAGTTTTCAAAGCAATAAAAAAGGGAGTCACTCCAGCTCCACTGCAAGTGAATGGGTATTGAACTGTCCATTATTTGAAGAATTCCCAGAAACTTAAGTGAGAATGCAGGATGTATGTGAGGAAAAAAAGGGGCAGAAAGGTTTTATGAAGATACATTATGAAGTAACTTACTTAGTTTTGCAAAATCTGAAGCAAAAATAATAGCAAGGAAAGAATAGAGTAAATAATAGAAGTAACAAAGTAATAATAATAACAAAAAAGGATAGTGCTGAGTATTATTCATTGGTATAAATCAGCCTAAAAGAACTAACAGGAAGTTGTCATTTTTAGGAAGTTACTCAATGGGAAATTTAACCTTGGTTTGCCCAATATGGAATTCATTGATGCACAAGTCATCAAAGACAGGATTTAATTGTCTAAACATAGTAGTGTCATTTCAGGTGACCTAAGACATCTGTGCATCTGTATATCCTGGGCTATGTAAAATAGAATGAGTGCTTGTTTTTGGACAATTAAATCTGACCCTAAGTACTCCAAGCAATATAAAAGTGGAGATATTTACTAGCCTGAGTTGTTCTGCTAAGAATGCTTTTAAAGAAATGATGCATGAAATGATGAAAATATGGATGAACAATGAATCCAATCTATCTTAACTTCTGGAGTCTGTTGACTTCAATAGAAGTTGGATCAGGTCCCAAAACCATAAAAACAGCAACCATGTCAGAAGATTAGAAAGTTCCTAATGTAGTATCTTTCTTAAGTAAGATGGACTTTTAGAATTAAGGACCTGTGAGCTGAACCTCTGTTCTGAAGAAACTGATAAATAGCTTAATTAAGCAGAGACTAGCACAGCACTTGAATAAGAGTAGCTTGATAAGGTCAGGCAGCCATGGGTTATGTAATGGAGGATCACATCTCTATAAATTTTTAGTCTTTGAAAACTGAATAAAAAGGCTGAAAAGGATGACCTGATGAACTTAATTGATTTGAATATCCCAACGTCTGTGGAAAAACTCATTCTCAAAGACAGTTGGCTGAAATAATCACAACAAACTAGCGATATATTAGGTGTGCAAAATCTAGAGCTGCAAAACTGCAAAAAATATATTTACTATATTTGGTTTACAGCTATGTATACCCTTTCTCTCTCCCAGGGGAATCCCAGGAAAACAGACTAGGCTCTGAGATCTGTAGTCAATGAGACTTAGAGCATAATAGAGGTCGAAATCAAGAATTTTCTTCTTCCTTTCCTACTCATCCATTTGAAAATCTTCTGACTTGTCATTCTCAAACAGTGTTATTCTAAGAACCACTTGCCCTCTCCTTCCTCCTCCAGAACATGGGCAAATATTATGCTACTTCTGAAAAAAAAAAAAATGTTTTTTAAACTCCTTCATGTTCTTTCATCGTTTTTTGTTATTATTTTGGACTTTTTGAGGTTAAAAAAAATAGCTATTGAGAACATGGGTGGCAGTTTCTCTTGTGCTCTAATGCTTGTTTCATTTACAAGAAAATAATGACAATCAGTAAGGTCTGTGGTCAGTTTTAAGTCAGCTAACAAGTGCCATTCAAAAACAATAATATATAGGTATCTAATTAGCAGAAGGAACTTGTAAATAAAGCAGCAGTAAAGAGACTATTTTCTATGTCTCCGTCCTTGGGATCATTGTCATGAGGCCCTTAAATTTCTTTAAAGTATTGTTTCATCAACAACTTGTGCAGCATTCTAGAGAAGCCACTGTGCTTGGTCACTTTTGAACCAAAAGAAGCATGTTCCAAATTCTCAGAGAAGAAAAAGCCCTACCAGCATACTGAGAAGCTTTTATGAGGCGGATGTAGCCTCTAGCATTTCTTAATCACCGCTGTGGCATCATAAAGTAAATGAGGCAGCTGACAAGAAATAAATTCATGCCCTGGTGTTTTGTACTGGAATTTGGAAATTAGAGTTGGAAGTGTTTGCAAACAGGTAGGATTCCTGGATAGATACAGATGGCCACCATGGAGCAAAAGTCAGTGGCAAAAGTCATTATCTGACTGTGTGTTTTCTGTCATTATTTTATTTTGCTTTCTCCCTTACTGTAAACATAATGAGTTTTTCTAGAAACTGTGAGGTAGCAGTATGTCTTGTAGAATGACTCCAGCTTATTTTGGGTACTGGCAGAAACATTTCCAACTGAGTAAAACTTAGACAATGTTAATTATTTTGCTTACGAAAGGTATGGGGGTTATCAAGGCAAAATATAATAATAATAATTGCAATGGGTTGTAAATTAGAAATATTTAAGGCATTCAAATTGAAAATCAGAGACAATTTGGAAAGCCTCATGAATGACCAAAACGAAGATTTGTTGTTGATACAATTTTTTCATGGCCAACAAAACAATCATGAAGTTGCCAATAACAAGATTGTAGTTTGACTTTATTTTTATGTCATATTCATTAATGAATGTCTTTAATTACTTTTTTTTTCTCCCATTTGTTCCTGTTTCAGATGACCATTCTCGAGTGAGATTGCAGCCCATTGAAGGCGAAACAAACTCCGATTACATCAATGGAAATTATATTGATGTGCGTATACTGATGTAGTCAACAAACTTAGCATTGTGTTCAAAGAGTCAGCTCTTATTATTCTCGCATTATTCATAATTTGTATTAGTAGATATCACAGCTAATATCAGTTGCTAAACATTGTCAGAAAGTGTTCTCTTTGAAAGCTAGGTGTTCACTAAAGGAAAAAAAAAAGGCCTCAAAGGTTTTGTCAATAGGCAAATGAAAGGAGCTATTTCCTCAAACTGCCAATAGACTGAAATCTTGCCAGCAACGCTGTATGGCTACTTTGCCTGCTGGTGCTTATCTGGGCTAACAAAATGTTATTTTCACTTTCTGTCAACAACTTGGCATCATTCCACATTTAAAAGAAAGCTGTTTGCATATTAATGTGACAAAACTCTGTAATGCCTAATGCAGGGATTTGCAATCTCTTGTCATCTCTGCACTTTTAAGTTGCCTTCAAAGTATATTCTGCAGCTGTTAACCAGTACTTCTAATGCAAGCAAGACATTTCATTAAATATGTAGGCTGTTTAATTATTGAAGGTGGCTTCTTTGTTCATTCTGCATCGTGTTAACTTAATGTTTTACATTAGAATAAATTCTTTAAGAGACAAGGTGTTTTCGGTTGAAAGAATGAACTCAAAAGTAGAATTGAAAATCATTAGAAAGTCAATACTTTCTAAAGTCAGAAATCTGTGAATAGCAAAGATAATTATTTTATTATTTACATGGAATGCTAGATGTTTGGCTAACTGTTGCTTCGTAAGAAACAGTGTCTGCTAACGATTTCTTGTTCAGCAGTGACATCTTTCAAAAATGGTGTCATGGTTCACAGTTAAATTTAGTCACCAGTACGAAACAGAAATGTAAGTGATGTTTTTCAGAGTGCTAGAGGAACTACAGCTGTACAAGAAAAGTAGGTTTACTTCAGTTTTAACAATCTGAAGTTGTAAGTCTGAGGATAACTCCTTCTACTGATGTTTGTTAGTATGCTCATGAACTATTAAGTGAAACTTAGATTTCTGCTCAGCCCCTTTTTGTATGAAGGAGTAGCATATTCACCAGAAGCTAAAGGCAGATAGGGAAATGCATTTAGTTAGACATATCACTAAAATCTGAAGGGAGTAATCTCTGTCATAAAAAGAAAGAGAGAGTTCACATTTAAGAGCTACATTTGAATTAACTTTCAAGCTTTCTTCAACATTGAGGATTGTTCTCATTTTAGGCTACTAGCGTGTTCTTGGGTCAGATTTGTTTCTCATTCTAAAATATTAAAAAATGTGAGGAAGAAGAATTTGCACAATAGCCTATTATAGATACTGATAAAATAGCAGCATAGCAACCCTTTTTTGCTTATGGAAATAATGAGGGGAATAGAAAAGAAGGAGTATGGAAAGACTATGGCCCTAAAAGACATAATGGGTGAGGAAAAAAAAATCTCTCGCTCATCCCAGCAGATGGCTTCATTGCAAAGTTTGGAGGTTTGCAGACATCTTTCAAAAGCAACTTGAGCATAAAACGCAGCATTTTTCATTTATAATCTTGCTAGTCAGGCTTCCATTGGAAATGCTTGTTTACTACTACAGAAGCAGATGCTATTTTTCACTTGCATGAGGTTATTGTTGCTGTGTTGTCAGAATAAATGTGTTAATAAGAGAATGTCACTGTCACAGACACTATGATTTTTTTGTGCATAAATGAGAGGGGGGCAATGGTTATACACTATTTTTACCAATGCTTTTTTTTTTTTTTTTCACTGAGAAACTGAATCATTTAATCCAAGCCACTAGAGATATTAGATAACACACAGCAGAAAAAATAATAATAAAATCTGTAGCTATCCGAAGAGTTCTCAATTTATAGAATTCCAGATTTTGCTTCCATGACATGTACAGAACTCAGTTCTATAACTTTTGTTGTTTTCTGTAATATTCAAAATATTTTCAGTTGCTTTGAGTCTTTCCCACCTTGCATCACTACAGTCCCTCCTGCTTTTTTACAAAGAAATTACAGTGGCATGAAAGCTTCAGCTTTAAATTCTTGCCTTTGTTGACTGACAATGGAGCCTAACCATTACAGAAAGATTAAAAGTGGTATAACTGAATTTATCAACATACTAGTGCATGATCTGGACCTTTGGTGACACTCCCATCACAGCATAAACTCAAATACAATAAAAGTGGTATTGTTCCCTATTGAAAACCTATTCAATGTTGTGAAGATCCATGGAGTATTAGACTTTATTGCACAGCCAGCTTGTGTTTAAGTTGCTCTTGCCATCAGAGAAACAAAGAATTGCTTTGTTTTTTCTATGTAGAGGTGAACAAGTGTATTCATACCAAACCATTTAGTCAAAGAATTTGCCCTAATGTTCAGGAATAAATCATAAACAAATCACAGAGGACAGAGTGAACATCCTGCCACCCATCTCAGGGCTGAATGCAAATCAAGCATTCTTTAGCTGTTAAAACAGGGATAGACTTTGCAATAAATAGCAATAGCTTGAAGGTATGTATCAGCCTACGTGAACATCTCACACCATTAGCTGCAAGTGCTAGAGAGGATTTCATGCTGTTCATGTTCAGCAGATCCAACTGGAGACTTAAAGAACGTATTACTTCTGTCCCCTAATGTACAAGGATGCAACTTCAATATCTTGAAGAAAACACATTTGCTTCTTCTTCCCCTTCTCTCTTGCTCTTCCCCTGCTGGGAAAAAAAAAAAAAAAAAAAAAAAAAAATATGTTACTCTAATTGTTGTGATTTTTATTCAAAACTACCCTAAATGAAGTTTCACTAATAGCAACAGACAAGGTGCTTATAATTCTTTTTCCAATTTATTTTAGGGTTATCATAGGCCGAATCACTACATTGCTACACAAGGTAAGTGTCTTACCCTTTGGTTTTTGCTATGAGAAGCTAAGAGGTCAGTATTCAAGACAAAATAGTTCAAACATTAGGTAAAAGCAAGCAAACTGAATTGTTACTATCTTATTTTCACGTATTTCAAGTAAGTAGTCCTTTATGTTTATATTCAAGTAGGTTTTGTGTAGAAAAGCAAAATACATCCTTTTTAGCAGAAACTACTCAATATCTTGTTACTCATGAAAAAAGAATTAAGTCAAGGTAGAAATACTTAGTAAACTTCAGAGTGTCAACAGTGATAAGAAAATGTATATTTTTGTATTCAATGATATCTAGGCTTCAGGTCTTTGAACTGGGAAATACTTTATTTGGCAAGTTTTAGTAGAGGACCCAAAGACACATTGCTCTTGCAGGGGGATTCTTCAAAAGGATCTAGAGAGAGAATTTTACAGACCATCTTTTAAAAGTTTGTTTGTGAACAAGAACCAACAAGATATAATTTGCCCATTCTGATGCAGTTCTTAAGGATTTTTTGGTCAAGTTCAGAGCTGGAACAGGTGGGAAAGATGAGTCTTCGGTGACTGTTGGCCGTGTCAAATAAGAGCTCTTACTGTGAATTCATTCGCACCCTAAGAGGGGCAAAAACCCCACTGCAGCCCCCAGTCCCTACTTTTACCAGTGGAGGCAACATATCTCTGCCTTTCTGTACTTCAGCTCTGGCTAGTCCCAAATGAGGTGCTCTTGCTTCAGATGACAGTGGGGCAGGATGCAGAACTGCCTCACAACCATCTTACACTTTTAGACCAGAATTAGAATTGGAGATCTTAGACCTTGAGCTATTAAATGTGCTTCATCTTTCACTTTTGTTACCGACCCACCACATCTCTCATTCCACAGTCTTTCTACATGTAAGCAAGAGAGAAAACTGGGACAGAAATAGAGCATGTGTTTAATTCACTTTAGGCCTTTACAGTCTCCTTTTCTGAGAAGTAGTGAATTGTTCCATTTAACCTTTACTTGATGGTGCTGTTGTTTTTCACCTTCAGCTGAATCCTAAAATGAAAAGTTACATAGCTGGCATTTTACTTGCAGTGTGTAGTGCAGTTCTTTTCATCAGGACATTCCCCAGATCCTTCTGACAGCTTTCTGGTAAACGTATGTCATTCCTATCTGAAGCAGGTTTAAAGGCAGCTTTATCACTCATCACAATACTTGAATAACAAATACCAAGCTTGAGGGTTTTATACTTTAGGTTTTAAAGACAAGTATTGGATGCAATACTATACTAAAAGTCGTTGTACCAGATCCTCTAGCAAGTCCCAACAGGTTCTTAGCCACACCTTTTTCCTGTTGTGGTGGCAAGGAGAAGTGTCTAGTCAAAAAGGAGAATAAGAGAAGTAGAAACAACTCATCCTCCATGATGTAAAGAATATGTGGCTGTCTGCAATGTTGTGGTAGGTGCAGTTGTGTATCCCAGCTTCTTGACAAAGCTTTTGCACAGCAGTCTCTGCATTTGGCAAAGATAATTAAGGTAACTGTGAATAATCCCTAAAACTCCTTTATGGCTCTATATTAACTATGAAAGGAAAGATATTTGTTTCACATGCCAAAAAGACTTTGCCTCTGTGTGTCTTCCATACTAGTAAGCCTGTCGTGAGCCATAGCTCACAGATACAGCCAAAGATGTTCATGCTCTGTTTTAGAACACATTTTCACACAGATATGTATAAACACATCAATACAGCACAACAGTGAAGCTACGTGTTTAATTCCCTTGATGTCTACTTTACAACAGTCTTAAAATAGCTTTTCCCATTCTTCCTTTTCTCTTCCACCAAATCTTTCACAGGTGCACATGCCTATTGTTCTTTGAAGGAAAACATCATTACATGAGTCAGTTTTAAATCTCTGAGGAGTTAGAATGATTGATATTTAATTTTCCTATGTTCTTCTTAAGCTGCGTTCAACATATCAAGTGTTAATGAGCAAATATAATTGTTTGAAGTGAAAAAGTGGCAAATTTAATCAGTTTGTAATAGATTACCAATCTGCTTTTAACAGAGCTGGGAGTTGCATAATCACCTGTTTATTAAAGTGTTACTGTCTTCCATACTAACTAGAGTTTGACACACAGACTGGTGTCTTCCACCTTGGAATTCGTAGCAATCTGCTGCTAATTTGAATAAGGGAGAGAAACGTTTTTTAAAAGACATACCTAATGGAGGCTTTCTCAACTAATAATCAAAAATGTTTTGCTTCCACTGTAAAAGTAATGTACACAAAGTGTGCGATTTGGATTGGAAAAGTAACATCAGTTTTCTTTTATGCGGTAAGTATAATGTGGCTGATAGACTGAATTTACAGCTAGTAAAGACTCTTGGTGATCTGCTATAATTGGCATCAACAGATGGGATCTGCACCTCAGACATCATGATTAAAAAGAATCCCTTGTCACAAGCCAGAATATTGGGTCATGCAGAACCAGCAAGCAGGTGCAATTTAAAAATCCGTGCTTTATTTTACGTATCCCTTGTTCCCATGGATATAATTCTTTAAAATTATTTTATAGCAGAATGTCAAGCTCTTTTATGATCTGTTCAATTTACTGGTAGCTTTCTTTTTATTTTTCAGGAGTTAGGTAATCAATGAATTTTAACCAGGTCCTTTACTGGGAGCAGTATGTTGAATATCTATACAGTACTTATTTCCACACACACTGCTAGATTTTATAATTAACAGATGGCAGTTGTTGATCTTGCATGTCTAACCCTGATTACCAAGCAGAAAAAAACTTTTTTTGTTTTTACATGTTCTCTGTCCTCTGAAGTTCACCTAGTTAATTCAGCTATGACTTAGCTTCTTCTAGCAAGTCTCTATCAACGGTTTTGTAATGCTTCCTCCATCACTACACCAGCAACTGTAAATTATGAGTGACAAATGAATGTTAATACAGTGCTATAGCATCGCTCATTGCCATTTCTACCAGGGCTAGTTTTCAAGCAGATCAATCATGTGTGAAACAGCAGATACTCACATGCAAGCTGCATGTCTTTATATATGAAGTACATTCATTTCAGCGTCTCTGACTTTTGAATAATCCTCATGGGTCAGGCTCACTGAATCTCTCTGCTTGCTGCAGCACACACAGGAACATGATCTAAGATGTTTTTTGCAAGTACTTCAGAGCATATCTTAACGTCTGTAAAAAGTTACTTTCGAAAATAAATCATCTTTAGATTTAATACCTCAATGAAGCCTTTCACCTTCTTGTCTGTATTTAATTGTAAAGCAGATACTGAACTGTTTCACTTTCTATATTGCTGGTTATAGAGACAGACATCAAGTCAGGTTCCAGGCAGAAGTTTTTTAAGTACAAGTTACAAACTTCTGAAAATAAATATTTACAATGGAAGTGTTTATACAGTCCTCACTGCAGCAGCATAAACTTGCCACTGTAATAACCCCTTTCATTTTCTTTCTCTTTTCTGCAAAATGCATCTTTCTTCCACACACTACTGTATATGTTGTGTGAACATTTTAATAAGGGTTTTCAGAAACAAAAATACATTTTCTTTCGAACTGAAAGTTCCCTTTCAGGCATCTGAAGCAGAAATATTGCTTTGAATAATGGTACTCAACTTCCTTGGCACATTTTTTGTTTTTATGTAGCAGAAAGTTGTCAGAACTACAGCAGTGTGGAAGCTCCGTGCTTATCTTTACAGAGAAACTTTTGCTGCCATGGTTTTAGCTTCCAGATGAAAATTAGCATTTGAAATTACTTGAGGGAGAATTGAAAAACAACAGAGCAAGATAATTCTACACAATTTTTCAGCTTTATACATGCTGTCTTTTTTCACAGTGTAGGATAGTCAGACTGATTTTCTGATGTATGCACAAAGTGAGTGAATTCTGTACCCCTATATTAATCTTGAAGATTCAACTGTGTTTAATGGTGTTCTTTACTTCCTAATCATCAAAACATTAAAAGTGGTTGAAGCCATACATCTTCAGTGAAGGAGATAAACCCATTCTTGAGTGCTGCATTGAATTGGCAAGGTGTTCTGAGCCATGTCCTTCAAAGCAGTTACATTTTCTTCACACCGAAATGCATACAGAAGTAATACACCCTTTCCATATGGAAGTGGTATCTACAGGTTATTCTGTGAAACCATATGGCAAATTCACCAGAGCTGTCTTTCTACCATTTCCCAGCAAACGCTGATGAGAACTATCCCAATTTTTCAGGAGCATTTGAAGTTTGATACTTACACCAGTGTTGAGGACGAAAGGAGACAAAGTTCTCCTTTCAGATGAACCTTTTCAGGTTCATCTGTCTGGACTTGTGCAAGATGTTTGACACTGTTCCACACAACATCATTTTCTCTGAATTGGAGAGACATGGATTTGATGGATGGACCACCCGGTAGATAACAAACTGGTTGGATGGTTGCACGCAAAGAGTTGCAGTCAATGGCTCAGTGTTCAGGTGGAGACCAGTGATGAGTGGTGTTCCTCACGGGTTGATACTGGGACAAGTATTACTTAATGTCTTTGTCAGTGACATGGATGATGAGATTGAGTGCACCATCAGGAATTTTGCAGACAACACCATCCTGTGTGATGGGGTTGACATGCTAGATGGAAGGGATGCCATCCAAATGGACTTTGACAGGTTTGGGAGGCAGTCCATGAACTTCAGCAAGGCCAAATGCAAAGTCCTATGCCTGGGCCAGGGCAGTTCCAAGCACAAATACAGGCTGGGTGATGAGCAAATTGAGAGCAAGTCTGCAGAGAAGGACTTGGGGATGTTGGTGGATGAAAAACTGAATATGAGCCAGCAATGTGTGCTTGCAGCCCAGAAAGCCAACCGTATCCTGGGATCCATCAAAAGAAGAACAACCACCAGGTTGAGGGAGATGAATCTGCCCCTCTACTCCACTCTCATGAGACCCCACCTGGAGTACTGCATTCAGCTTTGGGTTCCCAACAGAAGGATGTGGACTTGTTGGAGTGAGTCCAGAGGAAAGTCACAAGGATGATAAAGGAGCTGGAGCACCTCTCCTATGAAAAGAAGCTGAGAGAGTTGGGATTGTTTGGCTTGAAGAAAAGAAGACTCTGGGAAGACCTTACAGTGGCCTTTCAGTGCTTAAGAGGGGCCAACAAGAAAGCTGGAGAGGGATTCTTTATAAGAGAGTGTACTGACAGCACAAGGGGAAATAGTTTTAAATAAAAAGGTTTAGATTAGATATAAAAGAAGAAGTTATTTAATCAGAGGGTGTTGAAGGACTGAAACAGATTGCCCAGAGAAGCTGTGGATGCCCCATCCGTGGAAGTATTTAAGGCCAGGCTGGGCAGGGTTTTGAGCAACCTGGTATAGTGGAAGGTGTCCCTACCTGTGGCAGGCAAGTTGGAACTAGGTGATCTTTAAGGTCCCTTCAAATTCAAACCATTCTGTGATTCTGTGATTCTCACAATGTGTAGTAAAAACTGGTAACTATCAAAGTCAGCACTTTCCAACAGTTGCCACATTGTGGTACCTGAGAATAGCTGAGTTTCTCTCTGCCTCTTTGCTTATTGTAGGAAATTTAATGATAACTGTGTTAGAACAGTTGGTCTTTCAACATTTTCAGAACTCCATATTTTTCTGTCTTCGTATTAATCAGCTCTGTAGTAGTTTTCACAGTATGAGTTGCCCTTGTTGATTTCCATTCAGCATAGAAGGCTCTAAATGCAGAGCTGGCATGGTTTTCTAACAGATCCAAAGTTGGCTTAGGCTCTGTTGCAGTGTGTCATGTCTCGAAGTTTTTGTGTGGTGACAAAGTGGAACAGGATGATCTCAGGAAAAAAGCTGATCGATCCAATATTATGCAGAGCCTAGTGCTGTTGATTTTTATGTCCATTGTCAAAGCTGGAAAATAAGAAAAAAATGATCTTTCTATCCTCTCCCACACAAAGACTGAGCAGCCAGGTATCAGATATAAAGGTCTACAGAGCTTTTTTAGAACTCTATCTCAAGGACAAGATACTGGTTTAATTTTTGTGTTGTGAAGTCAGTCCAGAATACCTATGACAGACTTTTGCATATCTGAATTAAGTAGTAAAAAAATGAGAGACTACAGTAATTAAGTAGACAAATAGATGAATTGTGTAGGCAAAAAGAAACGTTCCAAGGTTGTATTACAGAAAATAGAACATTTCATGAAAAGCAATATATTTGTCTTTTTAAAAAATAGGATTATAAAATATGTTCTGAAAACAAGGAAATTATGATCTTTCTAAAACTCAAGAGCTGTGCAAACTGTTTTTGTGAGCCAAACACACTTTGGACATTCAGGAAGTTGACATTTATTGGTATAGCTGCTCTTCAAACTCTTAATTATTGAGATCATGCACTATCCATGCATCCATTTTTTGTCCAAGGAAGATTTATACAGTGTCAGCCTTACAAATCTACCTCATCTGTCCATGTTTTTAGGGGATGCAAATTATGAAAAGCTGGTGTTTGATTATGGGGTGTCCATCCTCAATAAGGAATCAACCATAAATTGGACTTGATGGGGCAGGTATCCAGCACTCTTGATGGAGTACTTTTAACATGCCTGTCAGTCACAGAGTCTAATGCTAAGGCAGAAGAAGGAGCAGAGAAATGCAGTTTGTCAGGAAAATCACACAGTCAAAGCATCTTTTTGTCTATGAAATCTATTTTCCAGCCAGTCTTCAGCAACCTAGAGGAAGCTCAGCAGCAGGTCTGAGAAGGCTTTTGGTCCTCTCATTTGCTGAAAGAAAAGGATGCAGCAAATTAGCAAACAGAATGTATTTCAGAAACAAATGCATCCAGAAACAAATAACACAGTTTATTTTTCCCTTCACTATATCAAAATCTTTGAAACCTGTCATATTTTCCTTATTCTGTATCCTTTGGTGGCAACTGAAATCTCTACATTGATAATGCCACCAATGCACGTGACAGTCAGGGTGATTTTGAAGCACTGCCATTTTGAAAAAACAAACAAAAAACAACAAGCTTATTGGATTAATTTCTTTTCCTGTGCATCTGTATTCTTCTGTGCAGTTGCATATTCACATGTACATTTTGTGGCAATTCTCTCTGCTAAATCTCATTCTGTTGCAAGCACATTAATGTTATTGCTTCTGTACTAAGCATATATCCAGACCGCATGTTAGAATTGCTTTCCTTGTTTACAGTATACATCGCATATTGCATCCCCCCATAAAATATAACCAAAAACAGAATTAAAACATTATTATTGCACTTTCCTACATGAAGTGCTGAAAATAACCAATGTGCTCCTCAAAGTAGTAATAAATAACAGTGCTGAGAGAATTTGTCAAGCAGATTTAATTTTTACTATAATTATCCTGAAGTTAAAAGAAAAATGAACCAATACACATTCATTTGTTAATGACCTTCACATGCATCTTGATACATCTAGGATATGTTGGGTTTTGAGTATTTCCAGTATTTCCATGGCTTCTGAGATAAGTTAAAAAATACTAGGCTAACTGAGGAAGAAATTAAATTACCAATGTTCTCCAGACTTAACTAGAAAAATATATAATGAGTGGTATATCTCACTCATGAGATACATATAAGGATTATAATAGAAAGAAAGAAAGAGAGAGAGAGAGAAAAAAAAAAAAAAAAAGAAAAGGTTTTGCTTGCGTTTTTTACTTAAGATTTAATGTGGATTAAATTGTCTTGTTTTTTCATCTGGGTAGACTGTTCGTGTTAATACACTTAAACTTCCAGCACAAGTTTAAAGAATACAGCATGTGAATATCTTACTCAAAAGCATGAGTAACATTCCTTCACAATAAGTTCCTTGGGGAATAATAAAAGAAACAAGTAGCCAGAATAAACTCATATTTTTGAGCTGAAGAATAGTGATGATTTTATTACGTCCCGATGCTTATGATTGACTCAACATGAAAATAGAAAGTAGAAATGGAAAAGACTAATTAGGTTCTTTTGTCCATTCCCTAAGGAACCTTCTAGTGAAGGGGATAAAATGATCTTAAGTTCTCATCCATCGTCAAAATTGATTCCGCATTACAAGTTGATATGAAGAGCCCAGTCCAACAAATCAATTACCTAAGACTTGCAAGCTGGAGAATGTTACAGGCTGCATATTTTTTTCATAAAATAATTCCATATTTGTTAGTCATCCCAAGCTCAGATGGACTATTTAGTGATTTATAGGTATTTCTATTTCCATGTAAGTCACCCTTACTGAGAAAAAACACAAATTAGAAACTCGAAGAAGAATACACTAGTCAGAAACTAAAGTTTTCACACTGGAAAGCATTGATTCAGCTAAACTGAAACTTTCTGTTGGACTGCTTTGACAAAGATCAGGTTTTAGGCTCAAGGCTCCTAAAATAATCCTCCAGTCAGAGGTTTGACTTCAGAGGGGGAGTCAACATCTCATGTTTTTATTTGATCTGATTCAATTTGAGCGTGTGTCTCAGTTTCCTAGGAGTCCCCTATTGTTTTCCTGACATGCTTGACTGTACTTAAGCAATTAAATGTCAAAAGGGCATAGGGAGAAAGAGAGTCCATGTGTGAGTGAGACCAACTTTTGCTGTGTAGCCAGTGTACTCCACTGGAAAGTAGATCAGGGCCTCTAGTTACAAGTACAGTTACTCAAAGTATTCCTGCTTCATAGTGAAAAAAAATAAAAATGAAAAAAACATTTTCTGCAAGTCATTGCCTAGCAGTGCTCCCTTAAAAAGCTGTGCAAGGTAAAGCTTTAAGACTCTGGCCTTATTCATGTAACCCCATAGCCCTCACTAGGGAAAACCTAGCCTCCAGGGCTAGGTCTGTCCTTATTGCTGTGATGCAAAATTTGGAAGATACTGGATTTACTGTAGTCTGAAAAAATGTTAATGGAGAATGGACCATTTAACATCCCTGTTGTGTAGCAAACAAATAATATGAAAGAGGTTTTCAATTATACTGGATAAACATTAATTTCTTTATTTTTTTATTATTATTATTTTTTAAGAAAAGATCAGAAAAAGACTGGAAAAAGCAACTTTCTTGAACGGTATGATGACATAGACACAGCCAGTAGTACTATGTACACAGCTTTTATTGCATTCAGCTTTGCCTAATCTAAGGCTAACTGGATAAATCTGGACCATTTCTGTGGCCAGCAGTTGCTCTGTTCCTAATCTGCAGTCCTTCTGTGAGTAATCAAAAGGTGTTATGGGAACATGCTATTTATTCTTTGAAAAATCATATGACATTTTCATTTTACTTTGTTGATACAGAACAAACTGAGCTAGTATTGGAAATTCAGCCACGGAGAAATGTCAGTCAATAAGTGTGTAACACTTTATTAGATGGAAAGTTAGCTGGTAGCATTAGCTACCAGTGTTATAAAAATGTCTTAAATAGCACCTGCCAAACCTGGTCTCAGATTTAACAACACATTTAAGTGCAACAATGTCTTGTGCCATTGGTGGAAATACTAATGTGGAGAAGGAGCAGTTAGGATTATTCAGAAAGGGCAAGGCAGCTAGCATATTGTGATTGCTGGGTATTATACCAAACCTGTCCAATTCATTCTGCCCCTACCTTGCTTCCCGTTGTCTCTCCAGGCATGTTTAGACTGTGACTGTGAGAGACATGAACACCCTGTCTGTATTTAATATGCAAGGCAGTTCCCACTACAGTGGAGCTCCAGTCCCAGACTAGGATTTCAAGATGGCACTGTAACAGACAAAATAATGCATAGAGATGTGTGCTGTTCCAGCCTGGTTGGTTCTGTATCAATAAATAAAACGCTGTGTGATATTCCAGAGAATAAATACCACATGCCCATAAAACTTTCTGACTACTCACAGAAGCACTGCAGAGTAGGATCAGAGGAGATGCCAACAAGAGAAATGATCCAGCTGTAGGCAATGGTTGGTGTGTATACACTCATACACACACATATATAGAATGTCTATTTTAAAGCTGATTATCTAGATTTTGAATTGAACAATTTCAAAGAAAAAATTCTCTAGAATTATCAGCTTTGTCATTGCTCAAAGGTTGTTTTTGAAACATCTCCATATTAAACTGGGAGTTTAGTGGTTTTCTTTAATTTCAGCAATCTATGAAGCATTTGTATGTATTTCATGAAACAATGGTGCTGTGGCTCATGACTACTCTACATTGTGAAGGGCTTATTATCAACCAAATGTTCTTATGTTCTTTTTACATTTGGAAAGAGATGGGGAATTTACAGGTCAGTCTCCTCTGTTTCTTCATCCTGTGGATGATCTAGTGCTTACTCCTCTAAATGTAGGAGGCGGTGGTATAGAAGGCCAGTCAGAGCACTGGGCAGTCTCATGGGAGCTATAGATAAAATTTCTCCATGCACCTCAGTCACTTAGCAGTCTAAGCCTCATTGGAAGCTAATGGGACTTGAAAGCACTTCAAAAATTCCATTTTGTGAAAGCCAGTTTTTGCAGAGAGCGATCTGCAGCCAGCAGTGCTTGCTGACTGGCTGGCTGGAAGCAGGTAGCATTTAGTTTGTGCTTGAAAATCAGCCAATTACTATTCACTGTGCTGTCCCTTAGCTGATAATGAGAGAAGGCTGCATTTTTCTGAACGAAGGATACAGTAGAAAGCATCTACATTGCCAGTAGCTGTATTGGGCAGGATTTGTCCCGGTAAAGTATTTCAGCTTGCTTTATGAGCAGTGTTTTCCTGAAATGTCAAGCTAACAAGATTCAGTCAGATCTGTTTCCTATTGACAATCCATCTAAGGTGAGGAAATCGTGAAAAACACATTTTAAATTCATAGCTCAGCCCTGATTAACCCACCTGAGTCTAGCTGAGGTGGTTTACTGTGGAATACTGTGGCTGCCTACTGTTCTCTTTCTTTGGATTGCAAGGTAGTATTACTGCAAAAGGCCAAAATAAATAAATAAATAAATAAAATAAAAGAAGACATGGAGGACTAGGTACGACTCAAATATAGGGAGTGCATGTGATTGATATACACGTTATGTTCTGAAGTGGGGTTTACAGTTGGTGTTAGGAGCAACTAAACATGTTGTTGTTTATTATTAAAGTCCTGGTAAATGTGGTGCTTACAAAGTGGTGTTCTTTGCTACCTCAGTATCAGTAAATTACTGCCTTTACAAACAAATGGCTTCTTTCTGCCCCATCTCTGAATTTGCCACCGTGGAGGAGGAATCAGCTAAAATGAGGTCTAAAATGGAGAGAGAGGTTTTTTTCCATGCTTCACGTAAGAGTGACTGTTGCCTCAGGCTTCGTTGCTTGGGCAGCCTGCTGGCTTAGCATACTTAATGGGTACCAACTTTGTTGAAAGCTCATCTACAGCTTTGTTTATTTGTATTTTTCCAAGGCAAGAGAGATTTCCAGGAAGGCTTTATCAGGAAGGCCAGCATAGCTGTATAATTACGATATAGCCCCTGCTGAAGATTACCTAATAATTAATATTTGTAAGGCTAAAATTAGAAAGTGCATTTCGTATACCGTCACAGTCTGCATCAACACTATAAATCAAATAAAGTCATTAAAGCAAGATTGTGTTTCTTCAGCTCATTACAGGGTCTTGTTTAATTTCATTGAGGTTCTCCAGTGCACAGAATGTCTGGGGCTGGGATATGGAGAAGCGACAAATAAAAATTAATACTGAAATATGACAGCTAGAAACCGGCAATTAATAAATAACACTGAAACATTTATGGCCAAGTTCAGCCAGTACAAGTGTCTATTGTGTTTTACTGTGCTAATTCTTACAGTGGCAGGCCTATAGGAGATTTCACTGAAGGTGAATAGATGTGTTGCATTGGGATACTTTTTACCCTCTCCCCTGCTTTGGTTTCTTGAGCAGACTGGCAAGGATTAGCCAATTAAATTAATTATTAATTAATTTAATTAATTAATTAGCTTAAAGCATTAGGTTATATGACCTCATTCTTTTTTGTCATTATTTTACTGACACCTTAGTCACGAAGGACTGATCTGTATGCCTTTGGTAGCTATTGGTGAGTGTTGGAACCACAGGGTTTAGTGATATCTCAACCACAGTTTTATCTCAGACCTTAAAATTATCCAGTGTATTGGTAGAAGCACATACTGTGCCTATAAAAACATACTCTTGTACAAGCATTTAAAAATAATTAAAGTCAATTGAAGTGTATCTCTTACGGCAGAGAACAAATGTCTAAACCTACTTTGAGAAAAGCTATTGCAGAAAGACTGCGTGATCACTACCTGAGGAACTCCTGGAAGGGTGAGGAAAAGTTAAATACATGCTAGCATACATATTTAACAAGCATATGGTAAAAGCTTGACAAATCAGATTATCAGCAACTGAGTATCTTCCGTTCAGAAACTAGCTCATCTGGGGAGGGCACAAATGACCCCAGCGTACAGCTGCACTGCTGCACAGCAGTGGTTCTGCAATTAAAAAAAAAAAAAAAAAAAAAAAAAACTGAATGAGCTTTTTATCTCACTAGTTGGTGTCATTGTTCTGACTAAATCAGCACAACCAGAATCTATAACTTTTCTTTCTAGTATGCTGCTTTTTAAAATATATATATATATATAATATATATAAAAAAATGAGACCTAATCTTATATACCTTAGTCTAAACCTGGTCACATAAAAGAGTGTCCATGTTTTTAGAGCTGCTGACCACTGAAGAACGTCTTATAAAGTAACTGAGAGACTGACAGAGCTGAGTGCTCATGACTACACGATCACATAATAATGTGCCTATAAATTCCTGCTGATAAAATGTTGGGCATCATGTTGCCTTACTCAGTAGAGAAAAAAAGTATTTCAAGTAAGAGAGATGTACTCTTGACTGCAGTCAGTGATATTTATAGTGTAAAATAACATTTAACTGCAGTATTTTACATAACTTTTTTTTTTTTTTCTTTTTTTCTGAAAGGGAGTTCTGCTCTTAACTCCAAATTCTAGCATGGTTAAAAGAGCAAATAGCATGTACTTACAGATAATCAGATCACTGGACTGGCAGAGCATTAGTAACCCTGTAATTTTGCTTCTTGCTGTGAAACTCTCAGTAAGTTATTCTACTAACAGCTTGTTTGTCCCATGTAAATGGGTTTGCTAGGAAAAAGAGCATTCCTCAACTTTTTAATCTATTTAGCTTGTACTGTGTTTTCATAGTAATTTGTTTTGTTTTATTTGATTTGATTTTGCTCTTTCTTAAGTATGTTGAGTGACTTCTGCTACATAATGGGCTTGCAGTTTTTTGACAGTGTATTTTCAAAATCAATCATTGATTTTGGGCTTTTTTTTTTTTTTTTTTTGCCACGCAACCATATTTGTTAATAAGAAAAAAAAATATTGCACCCCAGGTTCATTTTGAAGGGACCATAAAGAATGAGGGCTAAAAAGCAACTCACTCCATGCAGGTATATTAACTAGTTGCCATATTAACTAGAGTGCCAAGGTTGTACACAGGTTGTAGGCAGTCACAGAGGCAAGGAGTAAGTTTTGCTTCAGTAAGAAGGGAAGACAGTCCTCATTGCTCCTGGAAACTGCAGTAACCACTAGAAGAGGAGACCATTTTACAACCTCATACTCACTGGAAGCAGGTTTATTGCACTCTTTATCAGGATCAGCTTTTGCTGCTGCAGTAAAAGTCTTGCACCTTGTTAGTCCATTGCCTCTGTCATCACCTGCTAGTGTCTATCACTGCCCATGGCACTGCCCTGGGAGAGTAGTAAAGGTACCTGTTCATTTTCTGCATGTTTCTAGCTCTAATAGCTATCATTGAATTTGGTATCAGGAGTACCAACCATTTTGCTGAGGATTTAACATTCTGTGCTGCAAAAGGGTTTCAGAACCTATTTGCTCATTAAGTTGCTTGCTTTTGTAGGAAATTAAAAATGCCCATAGATTTACAAGCCTCAGTCTGAGTAAGTGTTGGGGACATTTCAGGGTTCGGGTTTTACTTCTGTCTTTGAGTGTTAGCTTTTTTTCCTAAACATTTACACTGTTTTTCTGAATTCTAGGTTGGTTTTTAATGTTCAAAATGATCACATATCCCAGTAGTAATGCCAGTTGTTGGAACTGGGTCTCACAACAAGCAGAAAGCAGATCCAGAAAGCTCTGCGTACAGAAGCAGCCTTTTAAGAGTTTAATCCATTCTTAGAAGCTGTGTGATTTTCCATTTCCTAATATGTTGGCATTCCCACAGCAGCAACTAACAACTACTAGTAATGCAGCTAAGGGTTGTAATATATTCCACTGATCATTTCTTTTGATTTTTTTTTTTTCGATAATGCATTTAATTAGCTGGGGGGTTGCAAGGTTTATTTCTTTTTCTTATTTTCCTTTGCTTTGCTTTTCATCTTCAGGAGGCAGTATGTTGTTGATTTCTTTTTTTCACAGCAGCAATCTTTGATACCAACTACTATATTGTGTAGCTAATGGGGTATGCCACAGGCTCGCTGTTTAGCAGCGCAGTACCTTCTCCTCAGACCTTTTCCTCCCGCAAGAGGGCAACTGCTGAGAATAACCTTCCTGCCTATTGTGCACACATCTGTTAAGCTGATACTTAGAACAATTATAGGCTCTTTGTCTCCCTACCATGAGTCTCTGGAATCAAATTGTTCAGTTCTTCATGACAATAAATCCTCCAGCCCTACCTAGAGCCTCTAATGCTTTTCAATACTGGCTGGAGACAAGTAATAATTTATTCATATGTCAGAAAATAATTTGAAAAATGTCAAGAAGAAAAGAAAAATGGGGTGGAAAAGAATTACTTTCTGAGACTTTAAGGTAGGTTTTTGGGTATTTTTTTTTCCTTTCAATGTCCTGAATGTCAAAGAAGTTTGGAGGCTAGATATAAGAATTGGAGAGAAAAAGCAGGAAAAACACTCGAAAATACTTGAGGAAAGTAGGAAATCCTGTCAAGCACTTTTAATTATCATTGTCTTATCAATTGGATAGTGAGGTTGAGAAGAGCATACTCAGCACTGCAGAACAGGACGTTCCAGAAGAACATTTGGAATCAAACTTGAAAGACTTGTCAGAGCCCAGCTTTTTCTCTGGCCTGAAAAGTGCTATTACTTTTTTCTTATGATGTTATTTCTCTCATAATTTATTATCTTTTTCTTTCTTTCTTTCTGAAGAATGACAAACTCAAAATATTTAGGAAGGAAATAGTGTTTAGCATCTCTGCCCTGTTGTGATTTGTGACTTAAGGATCTGAAATGTAAGAATCTTTAAATCACAACACAAATTATGTTGATTGTGGAGGACAAAAATCAGGAATGAATTGTTGCCGGTTGTCCCAGAGCTGTCAGAAAGAACTGACTGTTACGAAGTAGGGCCCAACCATCTCTCTCAAAAGAATCAGTAGGAAAGAAAACTGTCTGAAATAATACATAGAGAAACTTGCTACATTGTCCCTTAGTTTCTGAAGGATTCTGGCTTCTTGCATGAGGAAAATAACAGGGCTGTGTGGACAGGATTTTTTTTTCACCTTTCTTCCAGCTTTGTGAAAAACATATTCAGATGAGCAATCTTAATTCTGTGGTGACAGAATGTAGTGGAGCCATTTAGATTTTCTCCATTAAACCAGGCTGTGAATCAGGATTCTTGAAGTCGTCCTGTTGTTATTTTTTGTCCTTAATCAAGCTTAAATAATCTTAATAATGTGTCTTGAACTTGCAGACTCCTTCCAGGACATTACTCTGTGGAAAATTGCCTCTCCCTAATCCTATTTTTAGCTACATTCCTTCAAAGGTGACAGCAATAGTAATTCTGCTGAATATATTTTTTGAGATTTGAGAGGAAGGAAAAAGCTATGCAGAGACAGCATTTTCCTACAGTGAGTAAAATAGCCTCCTTTCTTCTACGTGTAGGAGAGGTTGGTCCAAAACCTTTGTAATGCTGTTGTGACTTGAATTGCCAAGAAAACTATATTGAATCTGACATTATTGAAGCACAAACAAGCTAAACATTCACTATGATATATATTAATTATCTTACTGTAGCATCCAAAATTGTGCTTGGACAACTTTCATATTGTACATCCAACTGATGTAGAAGTAAAATACTTATTGTACATTCCACTGATGTAGAAGTAAAATACTTATTGTAGATTTTCACATGGAGGAGACTGACTTAAAGAGTGACTTAAATCTGTCATGTTTGCAAATTAAATCTCTCAAAAATATCATCTCTTTTGTTTTGTTGTTTGTTTGATTTGTTTTTTTTTTGTTGTTGTTGTTGTTTTGTTTTGTGGGTTTTTTTAATAGTCTCAAGCTTTGCAGTCACAACACCAGCTTGAGTCTAGCTAGTAATTTCAGAAACGGTATTTTTAGATTCTGCTATTATTTCTACTCTGTGGCTTCTGACATTTCTTGTGTTCCAACAGGCATAGCTTCCTATTGTTTTAACTGGCTTTTTCTCCTGTTATGTGAGCTACCTAAACAAACAAAAGACAAGTTGACCGACTTTAGGGAAAACAGTGAAACGAACTATATATGCAGCATTTTTAGAAACAGAAGAATTAAGTAAGGGGGAGAATGCAGAACATTTTAAAATGGTTTGTGCAAATTGTGGATGATAATATGTTTTGAAATTGCCAAAAATCAAAATATTTTATAGAAATTCACAAGTTCTAAACTATTACCATCCTTTTACTTAAACGTGAGTTCTAAGTTACATCACAATTATGTTAAATGCCTGATGAATTGGGTTTTACTTGCTTATAATATTATTACATTGTTCAGTAAGTACTTGACTTTCGGAGTAAAATCGGTTTCCATTTCCATTTGGTTTCCATTTTTAAATGGAAACCAAAGTAACAAAACTTGGGTACCAAACGACCCAGATGTGTCAATGTAAGGTTTTGTAGTGCTTTAAAAGTGTTGGTTTCTTCACTTGAGGAGCAATTATGCCAGTCTAATTGCTTACTGCAATGTGGCAGTTCAGTAATGGATTCAATGTGGATGTTAAGTTTGTAGTTCTTGATAGTATTTTGCTTTTGTTTGTTTTTATTGGCCCAATGATTTTAAACCAGTGGTTTCAAATCAGGGTGGCACAGTGGATGTCATGTAGACATGCGGAGCATCACATAGGCACGTGGGCTAGAAACACACATGACCAGGCACGTGTGAAAGCTGTGCTTGTTCTCAGCATTTTACATTTCTGCCACTGACATTTCCTATGCTCCTGTGGGCTGTTGGCCAGTCTCAGCATGATGTTGAAAGAAGCCCTGTGTCTACAAGAGAGCTCAGGTTGTTCAGAGACATTTTTCTCTGAGAGTACAGCAGAGGACATCACTGCCATGACACACAAGGGTTCTTTACCGCTTTCCCCGCTGCTTTGCAAAGTGATATACAGCAGCAAGAAACTATAACTTCTGTCTCACTTCAGGAAGTACAATTTAGGAGCTGGGGTAATTTGATGGATAGTACATACTAAGAAAAATATTAGAAACCGGGAAAGGCCACATAGTCCATTGTGGCTCATTTCATTCCAAATACACCTTCCCTAGGTTATCATCCAATTGTTAAGAGAAAGAGTAATGTTATCCATTTTTTATAATTCCACTTTGGGGTATTACGGAGATAAATACCTGGATGTTAGAGAACTAACTTTCTTTCAGAGCACTATTTCAGGAGAAAAATACTTAAATGCAGATAGGTGAGATGACAGAAAGGAAATTGACCCTAAATGAAAAATATGATGATAGTGATATGAATATATGTGGATAACCATGATTTCTCAAGCTTCCCCAGAGACAAGCTTCCAATCATGAGACTTTCAGAAAGTAACCTTTCCTTTGATTTATTGTTTCAGGACCAATGCAGGAGACAATATATGACTTTTGGAGAATGGTGTGGCATGAGAACACAGCCAGCATAATCATGGTTACTAATCTCGTAGAAGTGGGAAGGGTAAGTGATTTTTGTACTTTAAAAGATGAAAGACTTCCAAGGTGTTTGCTTTTGGAAATTAAATAGCAGACCAACAAGACGCTTATATACTGAGTAAGGCACATAAAATATTTATGACTGCCTCTGCTAAGAAGTTCATTATCAATTACTTTTAAGCATGCTTTGGATGCTTGGCTTTGAAAATATTAACACAATGAAAAAGTAACTGATAAAGTTGCACTCTGTACAGCAGAGTCTGCAAAGACTGCCAAAGAGGGAAAGTGTCATATCTTTGTGTATATCTCAGATGTGCTATTTCTGTTAAAGGAAACCAGGGAATGGGTTACAGAGCAAGGTATGGAGTCACCTATTTTTTTAAGGGTGGGGCAAAGACGAGGAGTAATTCTGGGACAGGTTTCTTTAAAAAGTATTTAAACTATGAAATCGCATTTCCTTCACAGTATCTTAGTCTAAATCAACCTGGTTTGTCTGGGTGTTCACTTCCAGACTAAAACCAAAGAAATTGGCATTACTCATTTGTCCACTGTTCAAGGGGCATTTAGATAATTCCCTCTGTAATATGCTTTACCTTTTGGCTAGCCCTGAAGTGATCTACATGATGGCTGAAGGTCCCTTCCAACTGAGCTATTCTACTGTTCTATTTTACTAAACCTGTTGACCAGGAGGTCTTCTTCAGGAGCTGACTAGTAAAGGAAAGCTTGATTTACCTGGTTGATAAGGTGTACTTTTCTTTCTTTGTTTGATAATGTCTAAAGAAGGTCTCCTACTCAAGTTATTAAGGCTAATTTTGTTTTCAACAAGTATTGAATGGAACCCTTTTCTTTGTTTTTTTTTTTGTTGTTGTTGTTGTTTGTTTGTTTGTTTGTTTGTTTAACAACCATCAATAACTGAGTCTTTTAATTTACTACTCTGTCTATGCATGATGTCTTAGTCTTCACCTGGGATGTTGTTTGGGAACTGGGCATATTGCTTTCATTTCACATGGGAGAAAAAAAAAAAAAAAGTCATTGCTTTTATTGCAAGTACTGCATTATTGTAAATCAAAACATTGAAATAAGAAGTCAAGTACATGAAGTACATGTATCTTGGTGTGAGCCACATGATTTTGAGATGTGTTTTTAATTTCATGCTGGTTGAGTGGCTGATATCCCTCTGCCCTGTGGTGTTTGCACCAGGAGAGAGAGCACTCCTTATGTAGAGTGAGTCAAAGGGCTGTATCTTGTCTCCTTTTTAACAAGTCCAGTTTTACAAGCTCAATTTATCTTTCTTTATGTCCTTGGTTGATTGCTACTATAAATCCTAACATTTAGATATCTGTGTGACCAAGCCTGCCAACAGATCAGGTGCAATTATTATTTTTAGATATTAAAAAAAAAAAGTAGGATTTGTGACGGCAATTAACACCTGCTGCAGGAACAAGTGTACAACTAATTGCAGAGACAAAGAAGGATCATGGAGGCTGCTTTAAAAATTCAGTCCCTTGATTGAAAAGGATGGGAGAAATAGTTGGGTGATCACATACCAATTCAACATGGATGAATCTGTACAAATAGAAAACTCTCCAACAAATTTGTTAAAGCTTTGTACACATTCATAAATAACAAAGCATGCAAAAAAATGATGCTCTCAGGGGATGGATGAACAAACCTTAGAACAAACGTAGCATAGTATGTGAAACCACATGCTGTTTTCTTGAAGTCCATATCTGAAAGCATCAATTAACATGACCTGTCAGGTGTCACCCAGGGAGGTGCCAGTCTCAGTGCCAGCACCGTGGCCTCCCCTCACAACATTTAGTTGGGTCGCACATTCCCTTAGCAGCAAGCAACAGTTTGTGCCACTGTGGAGATTTCTTCAGGGTGCAAGAGTCTTAGTGGGATACCGATCTGCAGCTTTCTTGTTTTCTTGTTTCTGACAGTGGTAGAAATGACTTTGTTCTTGCTTTCTCTGGTGGCCAACATAGGTGAGATTAGAGAGCAGAAATTAAAATGAGCTTTTAATGGAAATCAGATGGTATGAGCCACAAAACAACACAGTCACTTCCCTCTTGGTGCTTCTGTCCTACTCCCAGGGTGGGAACCATCATTACTAACACACCATCTCTCCCTCAATCCCAAACACAAGCTCTGTGCCACCTTGATTAGTAATGATTTTAATGGGCTTTTTGGTAGCATTCCTGCAGGGCAAATCTTGTAACCTTCCTGACCTTGAAGTTTTCTATTTCAAGAGTTGTTGTTCGTCTAAGATTTACAGGGGCTTATTATTTTATATATTTTTAAAAACTCTTGCCCAGTGTAAGTCAAGGAGGAAAATGCCTTTATGTTTTCAGAAAAGAGGAGTATCTATTTAACATGTTTGCCACACAATGTATGTCCTTCATGAATTAATCATTGAGGGGGCGTATGTGTATTTGTTTACCAGGACTGGCTGGGTAGTCATTAAATCAGTGCTAGGAACTTGCTTCTTGCCCTGGAGCATTATGCATCAGGACTGTTTTAATTGCGGATAGAGGAATCACCATGAGGCTGTCCCTAATGCAAGCACCTGCTGCAAATGACTCAGTCCCTGCATTACCCTCCAGCAGGGTCTGGGTACATCTGCCAATATCTGTCATTATCTGAGGCATACTTGTCAAAACCATGCATCCCTTTAAGCTCTTGTGTGTTCCAGCAAGGGACCCTTGTCAGTGTTTCTGGCACCTGCAGACTGCTGTGCACCTGGTATTTAAATGGCACAGAAATGTGTTTTGATTGTTTTCTCTCTTTAATGAACCCACCTGAGGGACATTTAGCTCTTTATCTAGTAGCCTGTTACCCAGTCACTCACATTTACACTGCTTGTGTGGAAACTCAGAACTCACTTGTGCTGTTATACCAATCCATCTGCCAGAAGTCTTATCACAAAATCTGCAGGGCTCCCTAAGGAGACTTTTGTACTGGTAATTTAAGCTAATGATTTCTAAACATATTTAGTCAGTTTTATGAAGACCTCATTAGAATGTGACTGTTTATTAAAAATCTAAATGAGGTCTCACAGTCGTTTAGAAAAATCATTGCTGAGTTGCATGAACAGTTCTTTGATAACAGCTGATGAAGGGGTTTTTAGTTAAGATTGGTCTAAGTTGACTTAAGAACTTTTACAGAAAAATGAATAAGTAGGCAACCCTTGTAAGATAGATAAAAAGTCTCTGTCTTCTTCATGCTGGGGTCAACAACTTCCCTCTCTCAATGAAGTCTGCAAGGAGAGCATGATAAGTAATTAGCGGTATAATACACCTATATTTTAATGCAAGAATCAGCGTTTTCCAAACCACAGACTAACAGTTAAAAAGCAAGAACAAGACTCATAAAAATAAATCAGTGTGACCATAGGCCATTTAAAAAAAAATGTATTTTAGATTACATTAATGCAAGAGACCTTCATGTTCCTGTTACTAATTGATAGAGCAACTGAAGATAGTAGTGTAATTTCAGACATCTTTTCCCAAGAGGTTTAGCATACTATGGTGGCTTATTGTAGAAGAAACAGAGCTTTTTTTATCCAACCAGTGTAGGGATGTTTGGTTTCCCAACAAGAGACACATGATAACATCTGGTTTATTCCAAGAGGCTGCTCTTACAGCTGGATCCTTGTGTGGGAAGCTATGGGAACTGGATCAAAGTCTTTATGTACTGGCCAAAGTCTCAGGTTGCTTCTTGAAATGTTTCAGTGTTTGTACACATAAAAACTTTTCTTTCCTCCTTAAAGAGTTACACTGGATTTAGAATATATTCAATTGTGTCATCTTGCTGTCACTTCCATCTTTGCTCTTCTTAGGCTGGTAGTGATACTTGGTTGGCGGAATCAAACGTGGCATGTCACATCATTTATCATTTGTCAGTAGTCACTTTCTCTCCCACTCCTTGTTTTCGCTTGAGGCAGGAGGAATTTAGTAATATCTGATTAATAAATGGTGAAGTGCACTGATGAAATTGGGTGGAGGTGGTTGATATATAAATGCACTGCTAGGACTCATGATTGTCTATCATGCTTTTAATATAACGAAGTATTTACAAAAAATCACTAGAAATGATTATAAAAAATAAAACCTCACCCCAGGAGCATCATAATTACAGTAATTAGAGTTTCACAATTATTATCCAGAATTAGAAAACAGCCAGTGCTAATAGTGTTAATAAGCACACAAAAGGCCCTTTTCTTTGAAAGGAGGCAAGGTTGACAACAACAGAATGGATGTGAGGCAAACAGGGGAATGAAGGTCAGCCATGGGATGGCAAATAGCCCATACATGTGCCTTAGCACTACCACAACAGCCTCTCACCATCATCTTATCCCTGAGGAGTGCTGTGCTTTCCGATAGCCATCTCACACTCCTCTTGGGTGACTTTCCCTACCCAGGAGCCATCAGGGCTGGATATGCACAGGGAAAAAGAAAGAACAGCAAAAGTTGGTGGCATAGCTGGTTGTTTGCTTGTTTGACTGGACATACATGGCACTTTCATCTGCTTTGCTGCAAAAATGTTGATGGCTCTTCATGCGTAAAACAAGTGGGGGTCTACATGACAATGAAAAAACCCATACAGGAGTCAAATGTAGCAACTAGCAGAGAGGGAGCATATCCTTACTGCTTGCTGTTTAAAAAAAAAAAAAAAGTTCTTTGTTGTAAGATAAAATCAGAAGAGTGATTCTTCCCAGGGAAGACTCTGTGTGGGCCCAGTCCTCAGCAGTCATACATGCCTGTGGTTGGGCCTGGCGTGCTCAGCATGTGCAACCTTGGTCAGCACTCAAGAGACATTTCTAAAAGACATACAAACACGTTTCTTCAACAAAAAAAAAAATCCAGAACTCTTCATCTTGAACTGAGTCTTCCTCAGATCTTCCTGATGGTCTATTTCTCAGACATCCAAGAAAATTTGTCAAGTAAAGTCCTGTCCAGAGGCTTCTCACTGAAACATACTGCTATAACCAAACAATAAATTCATAGTTAACTCCATCAACGCAAATGCTAGCACTGTATGAAATTTCCAATGGACTTAACCTCCTCTTAGAATAAAACAGGATTATTTTGATACAAACGTATTATGAAGCTCACAGTTAGGTAATTCAAATTTTTGAGAATCTTCATGCAGAACAACCATCTAATGAACAAAGGTAAATTCAAACTGTATTTAAGATTCAGATCACCCATTAGAAGGATATCGCAGAGGTGAAACAGAGCAACTCTATAACACGTCCCACAAACAGCATGTTTGTGTTTAGTATAAATGGAAGAACACTCCATATAATTGAAATGGCCTCTAAATGTGATAAGCCAAATTACCAACATTGGTGTTAGTTCGAGATACTGACATTAGTGTTCCTTAGGAGATGTGCCAAAGCGTTTGTTAGCACAGTGGTGACTAAGATTTTATTTAAACTTTTCTCCTGAAAGAAAGAAAACACATTTTGTACATGAGAGGGAGAAAGTTTTCTGCATTAAACCCTTCCCTACCTCTAGGTAATGCTAGTGTCAGCTTCAAAAACCTATAAATACTGTCCTTCCCCATATAGAGATATTTTAATTCTTAATTGCAGGTATCCATAAAACCTGGGACCTGTTCTTTTCATACATATATGTTCAGTCATTTTGTTTTACTTTTGCTTTCACTGTAACTCCAGTGTCTGTTGTTGGATACAGTAGAGGCTGTAGTATTACAGAGTATGACTGATAAGAAAGTAAACAATTGTAATTTGAAACTATTCTTAATCTTCCAAGTCAGTGAACCCTTCTAGTAGTCAAAACAGATTTTAGCTTTCTAGACCTCTAACCAGAAATAACAAGTTGGCATTATTCCTTTGTGTGCTGCAGGGGAGGAACCCTTAGGGAAAAATTAATAAATAAATAAAAATTGGCTGTTATCCTCCAGGAAAGAGAAGGAAGAACTCTTTAATCACTTAATAAAGATGTCCCCAGATTGGCAATGTTGATGTTGTCAAACAGGACATCAAACTACGAGTGGTCAGCACTGTCCCGTGTCACTCACAGCAAACATAGTTTCAGGTCTCAGTATTTTGATACTTTCTCTTGTTTCCAGTAAAAGCTATACTTCAGAGAATACTCATCAATGAAGATTAGTATCGTAAAGCTTCTTAGTTCAATCGAGATGATTCATTTTGCAAAATACATAAAACAGTTTTAAGGATACACAAATGCACAGACCCCTTGTTGGGCTAGCTGCTGAAGTACTGCCAGGGTATAGGATGCAAGTAAAAGTACAGTTTGCAAAGAGGTCTTCGAGTTCCACTTTGAAACGCCGTGGCTGACAAAATGGCTTCATCACTGCAGGTCTGCTGAACTCAGTAGTCTCATGAAATTGATCTCTCAGTCTCTCTGTGAAGGAAGGAGTATCCTAGAGACGCCAACACGGTTTTACTGTAAAGCAGCACGTAGAGCTTTCTAACCTGACATCAGATGATCAAGTTTTAGAGCCAGAAGGCAACCAGCTAACTCGGTGGTGCTCTGTAGCTCAACTTATGGCATGATTTTGTCCTTGGAAAGGAAGCATGATTCAGTGCACGGGCTGTGCTGCTCAATGCAGGCACATCGGGTCCTTGGAGCACAGGATCTGAGCATTATGCCCACGATTTCACAGTTGTGTAAGGGATTAAGACAAGCTTGAGAAGCTCCAGATAATTCTTCATCTTGGCATAAGGCTACCCTTCTCACATGCTCTGTGCTCAGCCTTTTTTCCGCCAGGGCTGTACTAAAGTGCACTAATTTACAGCCTTTTTTAATAAACAGTGGGAGACAATTGCCTAAACACAAGGAATGAAATAGGGACAATCCATGTTCTTCTTTTTTACTAGCTACAAAGGCAGGAACACTACAAGCAGCTTTACCTTGGGTCACCTTTACCCTAAAGCAATTCTCCCAGACTAATTCTGTTTGATGGCCAAAGTATGGCCCCACCATCAGCCTGTCATCTTAATTTCACCTAATCCAAGCTGCCAGGCTGATGTTATACTAACAGCACATGTGATTTTTAAGAACAAATGGATTTCATTGATCCTCCCAGGAGGAAAGCAGTAAGTGTATTGCTACAACTGGGCATGTCCTGATAGCCAACTATCCCGGGTAGCAGCTGAATGAGAACCGTAGGCAACCTAGGGTTGCACTGCTGGGGTAACACAGGGCAGCAGGAGGTGGAGAATGATATCAGCTCTGAGTCATCACTGGAAGAAATTAGACTGAGCTAGTAAAATTCATAGGGATCTCTCACCCTCTGGGAGTTGTGAACCACAGAAAGACTTTTGTCTGCCTTTATACAGACCCATTCATCTGACAGTGCAGAACGGTATCCTAAATTTTGCATTGCACAATACTCTTCCATACCTCATTTTAGAGAAGTCTGAAATGAGGTATAGATCAATTAACTGACCTGCTCAAAAGCAAACAAAGAAAATGAACAAAAGGACTGGATTTTATCTCCTGTCAAAGGTGGTTTTATAACTAATAAAATGTTCTTAATCACAATACGTTTTTGTTTGAAAAGTATTTAAATAAAAATACTTTCATTTGTTGGATGTTCTTTTATTTCCAGTCAGCCAAATAAAAGTATATGATGTTATCTTAGTTATACCTGCAAAACCTGTTAAAAGTTTTCACCAGTGAGCTTGATTGGCTATTTCATTTTATATCCTAGAGGTTTCATTTCAAAATTTATGTCTGACTTATCATCATTACTTAGTCCGGGATTAATTTTAAATTAGAATATATAATACTGCTCTTCACTAATGACAATCCATGCAGTGCATAGCCAGTTATACCACCTTTTTGCTAAGAATATTTCAGAATCAAATGAAATTGGAAACTTTGAATAATCACTGTTATTTAAACTGTTCTGTAGGAACTACAAAGTATATTTCACAGCCAGCTCACATATTAATTCAGTAATATTCCTCCTATTCCAAACCTTTAAGTAAATGAATTACTGTCCTGGCTTTCATACTGCCTGTAGCTAGATGTGTCACATTGCCAAATGGCTAAGTATACAGCTTCGGAAGTCACAATTTGTGTTCATTATCTATCTACTGCCTGCATTGTTTGTTATATTTAGAAGTAGCGAGAACAACTTTCCACCTTCATTTTTAATTCTTATTTTCCCACATTAGACAATTTTGCTGGGAGATTTGGGAGAGAGGGGGGGCAGGTCAAAGAAGATAATCATATTCTCCAAATTTCTCAAATTATTAGTAAAATAAACATGTTTGGAACAATTGGACAGTGTACCTTGGGATGAATAGATTAAATCAAAGCATTTTCATTATGTCTCTGGCAATCACCCTTTTTATCTCATCTTGTGATGAACATCTGTATTTTTTGGCAACATGTTAGGATGTAAATGTGGGGTGTATCTGAACAAACTCTCAATTATAGATCTGCTCAGATGAGATTTCAAAATTATGTTTTCTACTTTGTGGCCGGTATTTACAGTTATGATAGCAACTGTGTGGAAAAAAAAAAAATCTAATGCATTTAATATTCAGTTTTGGATTCATGTATCAATTATTTAGCTAAACCTTCTGTTAGTAGTTTTTTTGTAAAATACGTACCAAATGTTTATAAAAAGGGAAAGAGATTAATCAAGACACAGTAGCTAAAGCTGTGCTAAAAAGAAAAAATGAACAAACATATGTTGCCAGCAATGTTTCTCGTATTTGATGAATAAAACCATATTCTATTTTGTTGCAATTGCCTTTCCCTGTACAAACAAAAGCCCTGGTCCAATAAACATTTATAAGTGTGATTTCAGTTTACACTATTTAATCTACTTTTTTCTTTAAGACCCTTTCCTCTTTATTTGAGAATCCCTGGAGGGGATAGGAAACTGGTCTTTAAGCATTTACTTAACTTCTGGCTCATCAGGAGTCCACAGAGTTCCCATGTCTAAAGCTCAGCACGTGCAGCAGCATTGCAGAACAAGAGCCAAAACCAAAAGTAGGAAAAAAGCTCAATTTTTTTTTTAAAAAAAAAAAAAAGGGGGGGGGGAGAAAAAAGTTGTTTTTTTCCTCACAGTGAGTGAATCAGTTAGTGTTGGTCTGTGGCTACGACTGCGGCTCTGGCACCTTTCCCACAGCTGTTACAGCCCCAATTCCACTTGGGAGAGTTTTCAGGAAATTGTGTTGTCATGGATCCTTCTGCTCTGCTCCAGTCTGCTCCGTGCCCCAAATCCCCTGTGCAGTACAGTATCCCCTACGGGCACAAGCTGCAGGAGGCTATAACTTCTGTGCAACATCCCCACAGTGCTTCCCTAATTATTCCATTGGATCGTCTTAAATAAAGTTTTTAAAAAAGGGGGAAACAAATCCAGCAGTTGAGGCGTAAGAAGGTGGGGACTACTGTGCTTTTCTAAATTGGTCTTTCCAAATGTTCCCGGTTCTTAGTCATAATCCAGACTGTCTAGACTTACCAAGTTAGAAACAGGCATGTTTTCCTTCAAGGCTGAACAATTTAATTCAGCTAGGGTGTTGTTGTTTTTTTTTCCCCTGATTGTTTATTTTACTAAACTGGAATTGTTTGAGGATGGCAGGCACCCATCAGAAAGAAACAAGGCTAAAGTTAGCAACAGAAGGACGTGCTGATGAGTGGTGCTGTTACCAGGACCACCGCAGCAGCTGTTTCCTCCGTACGTGCGTTGGCCGTGTTTGCGTGGTTCATGTTCCACCTATGGAAAGGATCACTGAGCAGGCAGAAAGAGGAAATTGGCTCCAGAGACGGGTTGCTCGGTGGGCTGCTCCAGGCCAGAGGCAGCATGAGTCGCCTTATTCTGCATGCAGAGTAAAAAACTCATCTTTAGTCGTAGGTGGGAAAGCCCCATTCCAGAGAGTTCCCAGCAGTGACCGTAAAGGCTCAGTTTGCTGGCCTAAGGGATTTGAACAATGTCAATTGTCTGGATTCTTTTGACAATACAAACAAAACAATGAGCATTCAATGCGTTTCACTTAGCTTCTGTCAGAGAGTTTCTGGAAATCCGTCTAAACAGGATAAGATCTGAATAAATATCAAGTAGACGCAACAATAGATAGCAGTAGCAGCTACGAAACTGCTTGCAGCAACATTTAATGCTTTTAAAATGGTTGTTCATTGCTTATCGCTGATAGATGTGCTTGGGAGGGGAACACGCATTTGCCAGCAATCCTGAGGTTTAGGGCTTGTCCCTCAGTGTGCCAAGGGGCCCTTGGCTGATGGAAACCATCTTCTGCAAACTGACGCCCTGCCTGGTTTTGTGCCCTTCAAGCCTCTCCCTATGGAAGGCAATTGTATAACCCGGTGTTTGCAAATTGTCCTGCAACTGTGCTGAATACCAGATGAAATGTGAAGAAAATAATTGTATTTATGTATTTATTTATTTATTTGTAGCTGATGCTAATGTGGTTACTGGGTCTGAAGACAGGCATAGAGAAATAAATAAAAACCTGCTAATAGCTGCCTGAACTTCAGATTTGCTCTCAAGGAGCTTTCCCTCAGCTCTGTAAGCAGGAGTGAGCTGTCAGGATGCTTGTACAGCTCTGTGGCTGAGAGCCAGGCCTCACAACCAGAGTGTTATGATGAACTCTTTTACCTGGGAAGGATCGTGATGTAGGGCTGTGTTTTTCCATCCCTTCACACAGTTTTATTCAGATTTAAATTTTATCCTGCTAACAAGTCAGGAGAAGGGTCAGAGCTACTTTGCCCTGACAGACTTCTGAGGCTATCAGCTAATGTTGCCTGTTTGCTGTCCTGACACTAAAGAAGGGTTATAGGTGATGATCAGCTACATCACTAGAAACTACTGTGATAAAGCACTTTCTTCTGCCCAACAGGGCAAGGTTCAGCTGCATAATCCTTTATACACTGAACCTGGATTTGGTATAAATAAATCACTTGAATTGTGCTTTACAGTTTTCACTGTATGCTTATATGTACATACTTCAGTTTTATCTTTTATTCATGACTAGGCATGGTAATAACCTGAATATTTTGTCATGAAAAGGGGTTTGAGAAATGTTCTAACAGTTGTGAAGTTTAATTTTTTGTTTTCTTTTGCCATTTTCCATTCAAAATTTGAAGTCTGTGTTTTGACCCAGCAAATTTAAGTGTATATTTAAGCAAACCTGTGTATTTACATGTATTGAAAGATCAGTTTTAAATTTTCCCTTCAGTGAGAAAGAGAGAGGAAAACGCTGCAAGCAGCAGATGTGTAACAGATGCTACTCCTAGCCCATACTGCACTACTGGACAATGGCCAGGTGCAGTGATGATAACATAGCTATTACCGTGATACAGCAGAATAAAACAGATACAAAAGCAATGTGTTAGCTTCCCCACCCACCGTCTTGCCCACCCAAATGAGAAGGAGGAGAATATTCTTAACTGTGTCAGCTAACTACATTGAAATATTCAATCCCCACAGCTACCTGCTTTAGGCAATAACAGAGTCCATGCTTCCTTTCTGAACATGCTAAATATTGTGAAGTTCATCCCATCTAGATCCCACCGGGGGCGCAGAAAATCTTAAATATATTTTGTAAAAGCCACCTTCTTTCCATCTGTGACACGGACTTGGGGGTATTGGTGGATGAAAAACTGAATATGAGCCAGCAGTGTTGTGTTTGCAGCCCAGAAAGCCAATCATATCCTAGGCTGCATCAAAAGAAGTGTGGCCAGAAGGTCAAGGGAGGTGGTTTTCCCCCTATGCTCTACTGTGCTCAGCTCTGGGGCCCCCAGCACAAGAAGGACGTGGACCTACTAGACCAAGTCCAGAGGAGGACAAGAAAGATGATCAGAGGGCTGGAGCATCTCTCCCATGAAGACAGGCTGAGGGAGCTGGGGTTTTTCAGCCTGGAGGAGAGAAGGCTCCAAGGACCTTATAGCAGCCTTCCAGTACCTGAGGGGCTACAGTCCCTCTGGGGAGGGACTCTGTCAGGGAGTTTAGGGATAGGACAAGGCTTGAAAGTAAAAGAGGGTAGGTTTAGATTAGATATTTGGAAGAAATTCTTTACTATGAGGGTGGTGAGGCACTGTCACAGGCTGCCCAGGGAAGCTGTGGATGCCCCATCCCTGGAAATGTTCAAAGCCAGGCTGGATGGGGCTTGGAGCAACCTGGTCTGTTGGGAGGTGTCCCTGCCCATGGCAAGGGGGTTGGAACGAGGTGATCTGTAAGGTCACTCCCAACCCAAGCCATTCTGTGGTTCTATGATTCTATGATGTCCATATCCCAGGATAAGTTTGCCAAGCGCACACAGTTCCAGAAGCCAACTGAGGTCAGTACGTGGGAAAGGGGGTCATCTCACTTAACATTAGCCATCAAGCCAAACACCTAGACTAAGGCAGTTGACTAGACTCTTCTCATAGTTAACAAAAATAAAGGCACCTCTAGAAGGTATTCATCCTACTTCTCCTAATTTGAGCTAAGTGAGATGAATCCCACCAACAGTGTTTGGGGTCATCTAGCAAATTGGTGTTAAAGCCGAGACGTAAAACTCATCTCTTGACTTCATGTGTTGAGTTTTGCCATTTGAACTCTCAACAGGTCCTTCAGAAATTTAATCTGAGCAAACAGATACTTCTCTGACGGTAGAGAAGATCCTTCCTTTCTTAAAAACACGTTTTCATTTTAGAAGGCATGAGGTATTTTTGAAACAAATCAACAACAAGAGACAGGGGGAAAAGGCTTCTTGTGGTAGTCGTCCCTCTACATGTACACCCTTGACGCACCCTCAGTTGGAAAGCATGAAAAATTAACAGTTTCTGTAACTGAGTTATGCACAGTATAAGTATTTCTTGTGTTCAGTACAAATTCACATTACTTTTATAAAACTGAAAAAATCTTACCTGCAACACAAAAATGCTGTCTTAAAAAATGAGCTAATGTCCCTTAAACATGAATCATTTCCACATGTAGAAAGTGTGACTGTTTTGCACATGATTGTATTTTAAAACATAAACCACTGCAAAGAATACAGAAGAGATTCAGTATGAAACTTCTAAAATAAATTATCCTTATTTTTTTTTTCTGATATTTTTTTAAAGGTTAAATGCTGCAAATACTGGCCAGATGACACAGAGATATATAAAGACATTAAAGTTACCCTAATAGAAACAGAACTCCTCGCTGAATATGTAATTCGAACATTTGCAGTAGAAAAGGTAAGTTTCGAAGTTCTTTTTTTCTTAAATATTGTGGTATCTGCCTAAGTGACTTAGATACAGATTCAACATGGGAAAGTTATATTTGTTACCTGACATTCTGGTTTTCATAGCTATTTTTTGGGTAAACTCCTAGCGCCCTCTTATGGTACACTGTGTTCTTCTTTAAATGCAGCCGCTTTTCTGCGTTTTTTCATCACTCTTGGCCCCTGCCTGAGTTAGAAAAGTGATGTTCCTTGTGTAGGAAAAATCGAAGCCTCCCTCCCAGCAATCAATTTTAAAACACATTCGTGCTGTTTTCCCATCTTATGTTCACCACAATCATTTTCTGTCTGTACCGGAGGCTACATGCACCATTATTCAGAAGTCCGTGGTGGTGAATGCAGTGATCTGTTGGACCAGAGTGTTCCTGGTCAACAGTGAGACATTTCTGGAACAAAGTAGTATGTCCTCGAGGCAAATTCATTTGTAATGCAGAATCCATCTTTATGTACAGTTCCAATCAGCATTTGGTATTGCTGTTTATTAGAATAATGTCATGTGTTTGTTTGATGCTTCATAGATCTTGCAGCTCTCTCAAACAGCTCATACTATATGGACAATGTACAATTAACAAATAGGGTACCTGCTGAAAGTGAAAACAAGCAGGGTTACTTCATGTGGAAGAGTATTTTGCATTTTGTGTCAATTCAGCCTTTTTATTTACAAGTTTCGTGAAAGAACAGAAGTGTTTTGATTGTATGTATCAAGACATATCTGAGCTGCAGAACAAGGAGGAAATAGCCTCTTTAGAAGACTTGACATTCCTAATGACATACTGAAGTAATGTTGCCTCATGAGTAAACTTTCAAGTAACTATATTAGAAAACTCCCTTTGATTTCATTGCAGTACCTGGGATATACTGCTTCTCTCTGATGATGAAATAGTATTCAGTTGTGGTGCTGAAGAACTTAATCTTTAGCATCAAAGAATCCCACAGCCAGGTAGATGAAACTGCCAAAAAGATGGCCCAACAGGGTCTCTGTACACACATACATTCACAGTAACAAAGGAATTAGGTTTTTGTCCTGTTTTATTCTTCAATCTAATACTTAAATATGCATCAATACAGCAACCCGAGGGTAATGATAATAGAATTATGCAGTTTGAATGAGCTGAAATATTGTATCATGTTTACCGGTATACATATTGTACATTGAATTCACTCAAGTCTGTTGTTTCCTTGCATTTAGATATTTTTAATAAACAGATGAGAAAGGGTGGCTATACTTTGAAGTAGATGAGGCACTCGTTGATTTCTATTCTGCAAATTTTAAGCCATGCTTTGATGTTAGCTTTTCACTTCTTAACTAGGACTGGGAAAAAAAGACCTAAAGGATTTTACAGTTGATCATAACCAAACTGTCTTGAATAAGTGCATTAAAACAGATAGAGATAAAAGACGCTAAACATTTTATTTCTTAAAAAAAAAAATCTCTGTCTGAAAAGATTTCACTTAGACACTGCTTTTTAATAGTTGGTAGTTTTTTAGCAAGCCTCTGAAAGCAGTGTTAGTGTGGTTTGAGTAAAGTACATTTGTTTTTACCTTACTTTCCATATTTTTTCACACTTTTTTAACTTCAGGAGGAGTGTAGTGCAGTGCAAATTACCCAGAAATGTTTTGGAATCATCATTCTCGCATGTCTTCAGAGCTCAGCTAGACAGAGGCACTGGTGGCATGTTCTAATGTTGGCCAAAGACCCATTCTGAGCAGGAAGTTGGACTGGAGACCTCCAGAAGTCCCTTCTGACCACCTTTCATATTTTTGGGTTGTCATTCTTATACCTGCTTCTAAGATACAATTTCAGTTATTAGTTTGGAGATAAATTGTTTGGTTTTCTTATTTTTATCTTTCAAATGGCTCTTTGGTAATTATAGAGGAGTAGGGGGATAAAACTAAGAAAACCAAGCATGAGTTTGTACTCTGATTCTGGGGAACACTTCCTAGATGTGCTTTACATTGTACACATAAGCAGTTCATTTGGAGTTACAGCACAACAGTTAACTCAGATGAATTACCCAAATAGTAACATACAACAGCACCATAAGTATTTGTTGGATTAAGATCTACATTTTTTAACATCCTAGGGTTTGTTAGCAATGTACACCATTTTCTGTTTGTTTCAGCTGAAAGAAAAAGTGAAAAATATGATCTTTCCAAGCTGAGCATATGCTTTTATGATTCATGCAGTTGTGCTGCTATTTTGGGTTTTGAAACCAGCAGGGAAGCTACAGACATGAAAATCATTCTTTTGTAGGTATAATAAGCAAACTCATTATAAAAGTACCCTATATGCAAAATCTTTTCTAAGTTGCTGAACGTTACCAACAATGATAGACAAAAATGCAGTCAACATGACAGACAGCATTTTCAAAGCTAATGCACAAGATACACAGGACATATTCTGATCTGTGCAACAGCTGTGCACATTATTTTTGGGGGGGGCATTTTATATCTTGTAAATTGCTTGAAAATGAAGACTTTCTACAGCATGAAGGTTTTTATAGGGTATTCTTTTCAGTCCTCGATTCATATAGTCACGTCATGGCTTTTTTCTTTCTTTTTTTTTTTTTTGGTATGGGATCTTTGTTTCTTGAGGAATTGTGAGCAGTTGTTGTGGACAATATAAAAGTGTTTGGGACATGGATAGGTCACCTATGCACAGGTATTTACAGACTTGGAGGCCATACTTACATTAGCCCAAAAAAATAATTGTTAATTAACACACTAAAATCCCCAGAATACAGAGACCAAATTGTATTTGAATGTGTTTGTTAAACAATCCTAAAATACAAATTACTTTGTTCCTGAGCTTCCGTGTATTTTAAAATTGTTCTCTAGGATGTAAGGCCATTTCTGTTCCAAGGACGTGATCTCTTCATTCCACACCAGTGTTGCACATACTCTTTGTCTTCTCCCTTGCTGGCTTTTCTGTGGCACTGTTTCCATGAGACATGAGAGTGAACAGACTCCTACTCTGACCAGATGCCCAGCCTGAGCTGTCAAGGCTCCAAGATACACCACAGCTAACTCCACTCAAGTAGTGCTGGCATGGCCAAAATTTCTCAGCCATTGAAAATCCACGACTCTTTCAGTTTGCATACTAGCAATAAATTAGGGAGTTTATATTACTTTATTACACAAAGAAAATTAGACCTTTTATATGCAAACCAGATCAAGACAGGAAATACATCTTTAAGAAGAAAAAGTATAAGCCACTGGTTATTAATATCATTGACATTTAGTCCAGCCTAGAGATGATATGTCATAATTTTGCTGTTTGCTTATGAAATATGTATGATGGCCTCTGGTCTGTAGATTTCTAATGAGAATGAAATACCAGCAGCTACATTTTTAGAGGGGGAAGGGGAAATACAAGCACTAAGAAAATCATACTTAGCATACACACCTTTAATATCCAGACTGCTCCAGAAATTCACATGGGAAATCACTTATACGATCGGCTCCTCATTCATACCTGTCTCACCATATCCATATCCTTGTAGACTGTGGTAAATCACTTGCAGAGTGAGCATGTGGAGGTCTACAAATGCAGCCCCTATGACTGGACGTGCAAAAAGGTTTTCTTTACTATTCAGCTGTTTCTTTCAGAACAATGAAGGAGACAAAAGATAAGGAAAATTATGCTGAAATTCTGGTTCCCTGAAGTCAGCAGCAAAACTCCTGTGGAGAGCAGTGGGGAAAAAAATTCATCTGTGCTAAATGTTCATGGCCTTGCTGTTGACCTGTTTGTTGATCATGGCATGCATCTTAAGGTTGCAGTTTTCAAAGCAAGCTAGTACTTAAATATAGAGATGAGCCTCAATCTTGTTGCTAGAATTTTCTAATCAACCTAGTGATAAATCACTCCATTTTCTTGTAAGGCTTTGAAATCAGTTGATATGTAACCTTTGAACTTGCTTTCCAGCTAACAGAAAGCTCTCCAACAGTCTTGTACAGATATGGGTATTGGTGGGGGGTGGATGTTTCTCAGCAAGGCTCAGGCTTTAAAAGTTACATTCTTATGATGTCTCTTGTCCAATTTATTACACATTCCAACTTGCTTTTTTACCCTTATTTTTTCAACAGAGAGGTGTTCATGAGATTCGAGAAATTCGGCAATTTCATTTCACTGGCTGGCCAGACCATGGTGTACCATACCATGCAACAGGCCTGCTGGGATTTGTACGGCAGGTCAAATCCAAGAGCCCTCCAAACGCTGGACCTCTGGTTGTTCACTGCAGGTAGGCAGAGCAGAAATCCCTTCATTGTGTTGTCCAGTAAACTCAGAACATACTTCTGCTTCTCCTGTGCTGTGTGATCCCCACACAGGTTGCTGAAGCCACTATACTCACAATAACTTAACGTCTGAAGTACAAAAGAATGGGTAAAACTGATTCTAAAACCCTGCAAAAGCCTGAATGCAAGGCTTGATTTCAGCAGTAATCCCACTGGTCAAATACCTTCAAGAAGAACCCTGGCACTTAAAGTTTTCCAATAGACTGCTGAACATTAACTGTACTCTTCTTTTACTTAGTGCTGGTGCTGGCAGAACTGGGTGCTTCATCGTTATTGACATCATGCTAGATATGGCAGAAAGAGAAGGTGTTGTAGACATATACAATTGTGTGAGAGAGCTTCGATCTCGGAGAGTCAACATGGTGCAAACAGAGGTATTGTTAATCTAGAATATTGCCTTACATTTTGCAATAAAAATTATTATTCTAGCCCATAAAACTAGAGCCTGTTTGTGGTAAGCACTATCCAGAAGGTAGTTTATTCAATCACATATAGGAAAATAGTTCACACGTAAATCTGAAGAACTTCTGTCCAAACAAGGGCACAGTTATGCTGCATTTAAGGTTGTGTTTGTTTTAGTTTGTTTGGTTTAGTTTGTTGTTTGTTTGTTTGTTTTGTTTGCTTTGTTTTTGTTTAAAAAAAAAAAAAAGTTTTAAATTTTTATAAAAAAGGGAAACTCATGAGGGTTTCCTTTCCAGAGAGAATTCATTCTGGATTCATTCATCTTGTTGAGGCTCAGTTATGTAACAGTACCTACAGAACTGTGCAAGGGAGTGAGGAAACCAGAAACAGTCAGAGTTCATTACATTACTGCACTTCTGTTTGTAATTGTGAATAGTTTCAGCCAATCTTTCTATATTCATTTCTAACTGAATGGGATACAGTTTTGTGAATTGCTATTGTTCTTTCTGGACTTGCTTCAGTGCTTGTAAAGTCAGTAGGAATTAATGGGCCAACCATATTAGTTGTTACTTTTTATTTACCAAATTACTAATAGCATTATCTCCCATCATCAGTAATTATTTTAATTGCTTTACCAGGAACAGTATGTATTTATCCATGATGCTATCCTGGAAGCCTGTCTTTGTGGGGACACGTCTATTCCAGCTTCTCAAGTTAGGTCTGTTTATTATGAAATGAATAAACTGGATCCTCAGACTAACTCCAGCCAGATCAAAGAGGAATTTCGGGTAAGTTGTGGCTAGCAGTGCATAGAAGCTACACTTTTCAGCTATACTAAAGACTTAAGTGCTGACTTATAACCAAGTGAATTTGAGGCCAACCCTGGGGGGAAAGGCCACAAAAAAGGAAAGATAACTTGTCACTAATTGCTATTGAATTATGCTAAATCATAAAAAATTCAATGAGGTAGTAGTAAAATCTTCATTTTACTCACAGGAATTATGTCAATTCCTTCCGCTGTCCTTTCTCCAGAAAGCAGAAAGGTTACTCTGCAGTTATCTTTGAGGTTGTTTTTCAAATATGTTTGCTTCCAGGATTCTTGCTTCCAAACCCTGCTGACTGTGATGTGTTTTCATTTCTCTGCATATTGATTCCCGCTGAAACTGAATGCTGACTTGATCTATTCTTAAATACTTGGGGATGCTTTCACTGCTGTGTTAATTTTTCTGTTGTATTGTTTACTCTTTTTGAAAGACTTTAAATATGGTGACTCCAACGCTGCGTGTGGAAGACTGCAGCATAGCACTTTTGCCACGAAATCATGAAAAGAATCGCTGTATGGATGTTCTGCCTCCAGACAGATGCCTGCCTTTCCTCATAACGATAGATGGGGAGAGCAGTAACTACATTAATGCTGCACTGATGGATGTAAGTCTCCACTACATCATTAATAACTAAAAGGGGATAAGGAGCCCTCCAAACTGAGCAATGCCCGAAAGTGGAGTCAGCACAAGGCTGAAATCCTTCTAGCTAATTTTCCAAAAACATGGCACAAAATCTTTAAGCTCCCAAGCACATTTAGGATCCCACATATGTTATGTCAAAGCCAAGGTTCCAAAGCCATGCTCAGAGAGCAAGTCAGGGAGTTTTGATGAATTAGATGTATCTAGATTTCTCCCTAGTGCTTGAATTTTTAACCATCTGGCCTAGGAAAAAAAGAGTTACCTATTAAAACTCTAAGGCACTTAAATGGGATAATAAGGTTTCCAGCAATATTTCAGTTCCCTTTGTTTCTAATTTAAACAGTAATTAACAAAAAAAAATTGTCTGTCAGCACAAGATAGTACACAAGCCATTACTTCAGTCTTTCTGTTTATTTCTGTTTGAATGAATGGTTCCTCTTCATGTGTGTGTGGATTTTTTTCCTAATGCATCTAGAGTAATTCTAATCCTGCTAATAGAATATCAGTAAAAAGACACTTAAACCTCCTTCAGAGTCTGTAGATATTTATAGCCTATCTTTGACAATTTAGAGCTATAGTAATTATGGTTGTCACACACACATAAACAACAAGAAAGCAGAGGTTAGAAAAGAATGAGCACATTGTAAATGGCCTTTTCGAAAAGTGAAGCTAGAGTAATAACAGTTTATATCATTTTTTGCATTTCTTTCTTTCCAAGTTCTCAAAGCATTTTCCTAAAATAAGCCTAAGTTCAAAACACTCCTGTGAAAAGGTAAATGTATTATCTTTATGTTTATCTATTTAGAGAAACTAAGAACAAAAGTTTAAGTGACTTCTCTTGGTTCTCATCATAGGTCAGTGGTATCTTCATATTAAATGTTGCTTCCTTGATCTGAAATTTGCAATCTTGCCTTTGAAGTGTCTTCTTTCCCAGAGAGTTCAGTATGGTTTTGTTCTGCAAAGTACTGCTCAGGAAGAGCAGTGCCTCGGTATTTGCTTTGAAAACACTTGCCTTCTTCACTCTTGAAACAATGAGCTGGATCCAAGAGTGTGTCTGTGCAAAAGGCTACAAGGAAGGGTGACTTTCTACCCAACGTGCCCTGGTCAGGCTCCTGAAATACACCCACACTAAAGGAAAAGAGCAGACATTTGTCCCTCTCTCTAAACTCTCAGTTTCCATCAGTTTCCACCTCATTTATGAGCCTTTAAATATGGTCACTTCAAGTGAAAGGGGCAGAAAGCATGGTTTTCATTATCCAGGATCTGAATGTTTGAAAACATTGCAGGACTCTGAAAGATGCAAATAGCTGATCAGTTTGCACCTCTGTTGCAGTACAACTTCAGTTCAACACATGTAGAGGCTTCCCTGCCCTCTTTGAAGGCAATGACAACCCCTCCCAACAATTGCCCGAGATGGTCACGCTGGCCTTTAACACTGGCAAGGACATACCTGAAAATGCTAGTATGAGAATCACAATTTAACAGTTCCACCAACAGCTTAGTCAATGACATACTCTGGTACTAAAAAAAAAGAAAGAGTACAGAAATGCATCCCCTGGGTATCTTCACTGCTGTTGCACAGACCAGAATTTGAACAATGTTTCTGAAAAATAACTAGATACTTCCTTTCATAGGAATCATTCAAATTAACAGCTCTGTGCAGACGGCCAAGATTAATCTGTCCATTAATAGCTCAAACCAAAACTGTAGCTCAAAATGTTGTAGAGGTTGCATTGGAGGCAAAATCCTCTGATGATTTTATTCTATGCCTGTGGCATAAAATAAATTCCAGAAATATAACATCTGCACAAGTTATGTTTTGCCCAAATACAGTTCATTAATTTTCAAGTATGTAAGATCTCAGCAAAGAACCAAAAATAATGTATGAATTATATTGAAAATAGGAATAATGCTTTCAGTCCTAAAATTTGGGGGCTCTTAAGGGCATTCTGCTAAACAGTTGTTTTTTTCTCTTTCCATTCTTCTCTTACCATTTCTTGTTATTTCTTTGCAGAGCTATAAACAACCATCAGCCTTTATAGTTACACAGCATCCGTTACCAAATACTGTCAAAGATTTCTGGAGACTGGTCCTAGATTATCACTGCACTTCAATAGTTATGCTGAATGACGTGGATCCAGCACAAGTAAGTTCAAAAACTGCTCTGTTCAACAGAGAAGTTCCAGCGCCTCAGCATTGCAGCACGTGTGCGCTTCAGAACAGCTTTAGGATGTAATTAGTTTTATAAAATTACATTAAATACTAACATACTAAAAAATTGATTTGTAGCTTACGGATACACATAGGGAAGGAGGAATAAATCAGAACATCACATCTTCTCCACCAAAATATTAATGCACACACACATAAATGCATGCACCCATAATTTATTCTGATAGCAAAACATGCTTTGGGAAGAGCTGTTAAAAAACAAAACCATGTGGTTGTAGATTTCTGGCTCAAGCCTGAAACACACTCATAATAAAAAGTCATAAACAGAAGCCAACAGCTACTCATTAGCTTGCCTGAAACAGGTCAATGACCTTGGTGTGCTTACCAGGAATCGGTGTTCCCAGCTTGAAAATCTGTGTTATGTTTGACACAAAATTACACTGTTAGCAAGAAGATAAGAACTGAACAAGATTGGAGACTACGCATCCTTCGGAAGAGGAAATGGGACAAAGAAATGCGTGCTGGAATGTAATTACTTTACAACAAAGTTGTGCATGCTGTACATGTTCTTTAGAAAATTGGAAAACCGTACCTACTGGATTGGCAATTTAATCACTAACATTAATCACTAAGCATCCTAGAGCCTGAATGCAACTGTGCAATTCCAAGTTTTTATATAGATATAATTGCCTTGGTTTCAAAGAATTGCACTGGCCCTCTGCTGGATTAAGGTGGCAGTAATCTAGATCCTTAACATGTAAATGTTCGCTAATTTTTGGTTAAAATAAGAGCAATTTTTTTATATAGCAGACTCCATGTCATTTTTGTTCTTGATATTACCCAGAATCTTTTTAGTTTGGTTGAGTACTGTTCATACCTAGAAGACTGCTTCCTTTATTTCTTTTTAACATGAAGAATTTGTTTTAAAAACATACTAATCTCCAGTTTTGTCTTTCAAAGGAATGTGTAGGAATTCCACACACTATTTTAGAGACTGAATTTCTGATTTCAAGCCTTTAACTGTCTACAGGGAGAAAAATAGAAATGAAAGACAAAACTTTTATTCATGAGTCTAAGATTATTTTCTGAGTGAATAAGGAAAGACTCAAGGGAGTCAGACTGCTAGGGACTGCTGAACAGAGTTCTTTTAATTTGTGGGCTGTGTTTTGAATTTACAATAGTTCACGGCAATTTCAAGCATTTATTAGCCTCACAGGCTTTTAAAAGCTATTGGGATATGCAGTTAATACACCTGCCTCTGCAGTATGTTAAACCTTTTTCTTCTAATGTGAGTAACAATCTTTTCATTAGGAATAAATCTCAAAGCCCTCAGAGCAAACACAAGTGGAAAGAGGGCAGAGTTTATTAAAAACACACATTCAGATTTATTAATAATTACTGTTATCATTATTATTTATGTATATATGAAGTGTTTACATTTCTATTTAGATATTACAATTTATGTGGATTGTTATGCTCTATTGGGAAATTAAATTCAACCCTTCACAGTGACTCTGACTTAAAGAGAGTCGCTAGCATCACATGCATGCAAAATGCTCAGACCTAAATGCTTTTGGATTTCTTTAGAACTCGAAAATCTTGGCTTTCTAAAACATCACTGGCAAACAGCTCTGCTTATTATCATTTAAGCATTTTTCAAAGATCTGTTTGAACAGTATTCCTATGTATCTGAAAGATGTGTACGAAATTGTGCATATGTTAAATGATGTGAGCACTGGCATTTGCATTAGCTGTATGCATGTCAGTATTGTATTCTGCTATCCTGTACACTAGTGTATTTCATAACAAAAAATTGTGTAAGGTTTAGGCAATATTTGGAAAGTAATTTGCTCAGCAGACTGAATCAAGTGGGGGGTTTAAAATAAATGAAAATAGATTTTCCTACTAGAAAATTCTGTTTTTAACTTGTTAAAGTGAACTCCTGCAAATCAGATTCTGTTCTCTTTTTAATTGATGTAGTAAATGACTATGTTTTCCTAAAATGTAGTCATTTCCAAATGGCTTTGTTGAGGAATAAGTGTTATAAGAAATGCAAAACAACATCTGGAGGAGATATGATTTGTCAGCTCAGCTCTGGATCACCAACAGCAATGCAGCAGAATGAAGACCACAGCTGTTTTACCGAATGAAATAAAGTTGAAAATATGAGATCAATGCTTCTGCAAGCAAACAAAATTTCATGAGTTCATACTTAATTTCGGTGAATGCTTGCAAAAGCTATATGCTTGAACTGCTCTGGATATCCCTGGAAATAAATCATCAGGGTTTTTATGGAAAAAATTGGAAAACAGAGTCTAGCTTCAAGTAATTCCAAGCAAAGTGTTGTTTTAATCTTTAAATTATTAAGAGAGAGGATAATTGGTTCCAGGATGGAGGCATTGTGGTTTTATTAGACACTAAAACTGTGCAAGATAATGCTAATGTTAATTTGTGATCTTTAGATAACTAGAAGTAATGTTTTCTGAGCGCTAAGGAAAGCATAATTACTATTTTCAGGTGGCGTTTGTAAGATGAAATTAAGCAGTTGCTGAAAATTCAAAGCAAAGCTTATATAATATATATAAATGCCAATATCATCAGTTGCTCATGAAATAGGTGTGAAAGTTAGATCCTGAGTTCTGAGAATTGATGTACCCTTTGTAATATAAAGCCCACATTCTGATGTAGTTTGACTTACTATCAACTTTGGGGGATAGTTAGAGATACCAGGCCTTTGGTGTTGGGCTTTACGCTGTCTCCAAGATATGGTAATATTTGACAGCATTCCCCTGTCCTGTCATGCAGTATTGAAGAATTGATCTTGAGTGTCAGAAATGTGCTACTCCAAATAGCAGAGAACGGCAAGTAGAACAGCATGCAATTGCATGGTCAGTTAAGTGAAAAGACATTTGTTTAAACTTGTTCTGCACAAGTAAAATCAGAGTGCTTTAAACTAGTGGAGGATGGTGCACTGCGTATTTTATAAAGATAATGTGTAAGAATTTCTGCAATAAATGTAGCACAAAAAATACCTAGAAAAGTATATTGAGGAAGCATTACATTAAAAATAATTAACTCTGCTTTTTGTGTTTGTGGTCTTCTGTAGTTGTGTCCTCAGTACTGGCCGGAAAATGGAGTACACCGACACGGTCCTATTCAGGTGGAGTTTGTATCAGCTGATTTAGAAGAAGACATCATCAGCCGGATATTCCGAATTTATAATGCAGCCAGGGTAAGGATGTTACTTGCAAGACAATTCTGCATCAGTATTTGAGTTGGCTGTACTCAAGTCACACAAAAAAAGAAAATCAAACTCACATAAAACCATTCGCATTTTTCAGACTACTTATTTGAGAGCATCAATGGGATAATGGGTCACACCATTATCATTGGGAAAAAGGCCTTGTGTGTGTAATTACAAAATATTTTAATGAATATCTCAAGTGCGTGAAATGCAAATGGAATAAGTGCAGTATTCAGATAATGTGGTAGCCAAGAAACAGTGCAATCAGTGCTGTTTTAAGAATTTTAAATTAGTCATCTTGCATATTTGCATCCTGTGTCATGCAAAGGCCGTGCACCAATACCAGGCATGCTTTTCAACACCAGTCTCAGGCTTTTAGTGAAGATCTTATCCCACTAATCACATTTATCACATTTTATAATAGAAGTAAGCACTTCACAGGGCCAAGTAAGTTCTCATATCCAGCTTTTATGCTACTATAAAGTTGACAGAAGAATCATCTCTTTAAGCTGAGTGGGGAAAGAAGATTCAGCCACAGACCAGGCAGATCTTCCCATCCAGTTGGAGAGAGCTTTTGCAATGGACTGATATTAGTCACTGAAGAACCATAACTAGGAGTAAGCAGCACTCTACTCAGAAACATCGGGAACTGCACTGCAATCCGGGAGCTGTCAGGACAGTGAGAGAAAGGCCCCCAGAAACACTCCCAGCGATACTAATGTCCAAACAGGGGAGCAGACTGTAAGCTTCAAGATACATCTTTTGTATTATGAAGGCCTTGCATTGCCAGTAAATGTGGCAACATAAAGCAACAGACTCCAACAGTGTTAATGGGAGCTTTAGCAGGCACTGGGCCTGGCTGATGCCATCTGGGGAGAGGGGCATTCAGCTGAAAGAAACTGGCCAGGAAACCAGTAGAGTCCAAATTTTGACATAAAGCAGACAAAAACCATTGAAGAATACATCTAATGCTGCTTCCACTTTGGTTTATTCCTTTATTGTGTTAATATTACATTCTCTCTATTACCTCTTACTCTAGAGGAAAAACTGTACTGTCAAAATTTCTGTGCATTGCTCATTTTAAAAGTGGCACTAAAATGCACTCACGTTGCACAGAAGTGAAAGTAGCAAATCCTAGGCTACAAAAACAGTTTTCATGTGTGTGTTTATTATGCCCTTTTCAAAGGACTGTAATTTTCTGCCACCAACACTTGTTCTATGCTCCTTTTTTATTTTAAATCACCATAAAGCAACTGTTCAGTAACATCTCACCAGAGGGGTTCTGACTATTTCAGTAGCACACAATAAAGTAAAATGTAGTTAGGTTTTTATAAGCAGGAAAAATCTGAGGGTTTCATTTGCTTTTTAAAATATTTCCTACTTCAAAATAATCTTGAGAGGTTTTGACCTTTCTGTAAAAAAAGACAGAAGCACGCAAACATTCTTCAAAATGCTGAAGCATATGAAAAAAAAAAAGAGGTTATATAATTGTATTGCAGTGCTCTCTTTCCTGCTATGATATTAATTAATTATTTGCTTGATCCTGCAGCTGTACTGTTGCTCTCTTCTAGACTATTTGTATAGCCCTCTGTTTAAAACCTCTTGTTCTAATAGCTCAGTTGGAAATTAAAAGTCATAACTCCTCAAGGGCAGTTGAAATTGCATTAGTAGTTTGTCAGCGGTGATCTGCTGAACAACTTTCCTCGCGGATGCAAACACCTAAATTACACACCATTTGAATAGACCATAAGTAATGCTGTTCCTTCTTTTTCCTGCTCGTTCTCTGAATCCCTACAGCCCCAAGATGGCTATCGGATGGTGCAGCAGTTCCAGTTCCTGGGATGGCCCATGTACAGAGACACGCCAGTTTCCAAGCGCTCCTTCTTGAAGCTCATCCGCCAGGTGGAGAAGTGGCAGGAGGAGTACAACGGGGGAGAAGGACGCACAGTTGTACATTGTTTGTAAGTACTGGAACAGACGAGAGGAAGTAGGGGAATGCCATTATCATAGTATTTGTGCTAGGTTTTAAAAGATGTGTGAAAAGGTGAAGAGGTATCCATCAGGAACTGAACAAATAACACAGTTGCTCATTTAAAAGTTTTGAAGACACAAGAGATTGTACATTTTTAATGTAGATTCGTGAGTTTCCCTTTCTATCCCTTGGTAGACCCCTGTGAAAAGAGGATGGGTACAAGTTAACTTCATTTTATATAAAGATGTCCAGTGACTTTTGCAAATGAAAAAGGTGTGTGTTTGTTCCAAGTAAATCAAAACTGTACCTTCAGAACAATTAAATTTTATTTCTACAGGTGAGGAGTGTATGCCAGCTACAGTTCCTTAGTGGAAGAAATAAATAGTATAGGAGGGAGTGATACCTCTTCCAGACATAATTCACAGAAGTAAAAGTGTTCTGATAGACCAGTTATGATGAGCCTTACCTTTCTCTAGTAATGGTATATATTTTTGTCCTCCTGGTACCTGTGTGCTCTACTGGTACAGATTCTCATCCACCATCCTGCCTTGTGATATGGCTCTTTGCTCTCGGCAGTATGCAATCTTTTGAGACTGAGTCTTCAGTGCTTGAAGTTATATCCTTCTCCATATAATCCTTTCTCATAGAATCCTTTGGGTTGGAAAAGACCTCAAAGATCATCAAATCTAACCTACCACTGCCAAGTCCAACATTAAACCATGTCCTCGACCACCACATCTACACATCTTTTGAAAACCTCCTGGGATGGTGTCTCAACTACTTCCCTGGGCAGCCTGTTTCAATGCCTCACAACCCTTTCAGTAAAGAAAATCTACTTAAAAGATGCTGCCATGGTGGAGAAGGGACATGTTAGTGGGAAAAGCACGTGCCAACGTGCTTTCAAAAGTTAGAACCCAAGAGTAGGCGATAACTTCCTGAATTTTGGTTTGCACTTAGACAATGTTACAACTATGGAGGAAAGTGTATTAGTAATTCCCACTATCGCTGACCTTGAACAAGTCATTGCTCTTCAGTTTCCCCATCTGTAGAATGGGGATAATAATACTTTCATCAAAGAAGCATTGTGCAGTGTGATTAATTAATGTTTTGAGATCTTTAGCTGAAAAGACCCTTTTGAAGTGCAAATTACTGTTATCTCTGAGGTGGCTGATGATATTAAATAGTTGTACAACATCACACATGCGTCACTTCCAGGCAGTAAAGAAAGAAAAAGCTCTAATATAATCCTTTTAAATGACTTTATTTTAATTAAAATTCTCAAAGAGTCCCACAATATCGGGCAATGTTTTGGCAGCAGAGAGCATTCTTTTCATACTGCCTGGATGTGACAGATGTGCGACGTTGTAGCTTCCTTTGAAAATCAGCCATTTGCGAAGCTGGTTTGAAAGACCTGCTACCTAACCAGGCTGCGCTCTGGTAATTATTAAGGTTTATTATTTTCGGTGAAGTGCAGCCTAAAGATTCTGATTAGAATAGCTGTAGAAATAATAGGGTTTCCAGAAAGAAAGAGATTATCTCAAAGATTAAAAATAACCGGGGATAAAGTATTATTAAATGCTGTATTTGATCATGCATATGAACACTTGTGCCTGGCTTCTTTGTTAGCAAGTCACTTTGGGTTCTTATCCTCTGATACTGTGGGTGGAGATGGAACACAATCACTTTCAGAAGCAGTCATTCCCATGCACCCAGTCCCTCTGCCTGCCGCTGCGGGGTGAGCGCATCAGCCACTGGGACATCGCAGCACCGCCTTGTGCCATGCTGAAAGCACAGCCACCAGAATGGCTCGTAGACAGATTGGACATCGCTTTTGCTCTTCCTCTGAAACACCTGTGGATCCAGAAAGAAGGCACTAGGGTCGGAAATAAAAAAACTTAACAGATCCGCTTTCCCTATAATATTTCTAGCCCGATACTCATCACAACCCTATGCATTAACAGTGCATAGGGGCGTCGAATTGAATCTAAAAGAACCTTGTCCTTATTTTAGCAGTCTTTTCGTGCTGCTTCAGAAGTTCACTAAAAAGAGTGGCACAAAATTTGTCCATTCAATTACCTTCAGGCTTTCAGCCTCCTGGATTCTGAATGATAGGTTGGAGATCATTCAGCCCATTAATTCCAATTAAAAACAGTGCTCTGCTTAGAGTTCAGCCGCCTTTAGGGGCGTTAATGTTCAGTGGCTTCTCCCTGGTGGAACTCATACCTTCTGTAGCCATTCCTGGTGTTGTAAGAACTTGTAATATGAAGTCAATTGTAACTGAGCCATTTTATCACTTTTATTGTAGGAACGGAGGTGGCCGCAGTGGGACATTTTGTGCAATCAGTATTGTTTGTGAAATGCTTCAACATCAGAGGGCTGTTGACGTATTCCATGCTGTGAAGACACTGAGGAATAATAAGCCTAACATGGTGGACCTTCTGGTATGAGCTTTTTAACTGCACCACTAAATAGGAAATGTTCCTTTTTCTCAGAAGACTCAGTAAGATTTCCAAGATTTGCAGTGGGAGTTGTTCACAAAGCAAGCAAGTCATTTTCAAAGGGGATAATGAAGTCACTTCACTTGTAAGAGTATTTTTACACTACTTTCTTCCCAAGGAGACTTTGTCTCTGTTCATTTGAATTTTTTAAGAGTTTTAAACTTTCAGCCGAACATCCTTATTAATTTTCTTTTCTAGCAGGCTGAGCCAAGTGGAGAGCAGCCCTTGCAAGGGGTAGGAATAATAGTTATGTAAAATGAAATGCCAGATTTTCAAATTATGTATTTTATAAATAGCTTAATCGCCTAATATTTATCAAAGCCATGAATTTCAGTTTGACATCCAGAATATTGCATTTAATTATGGTTGCTCTATCTCATAGAAAGATTAAAGAAGTTCAGAAACAAGGGGCCATGTGCAATTATTTTCTTAGAGAGTATTTTATGGGCTTTTTTTTTTTTTAAATGGAGAATTGCTGAAGTGCCAGCTGCTACGCCACAAGAGCTGAGGAACAGCTTAACGCAGCAGGTTCTTACGCTCCAGTGTGTACTTCTGTACTCAGAGATGGCTGAAGCATGACAACATATGCTGATGCCTGGACCATAAAGACACTGTTTTGCGACATCTTCATATAGACTTGGCTGCTTGAGAGACAGTTGTATCTGAGTTAGCATCATAGGCAGGAGGAAGCAACATCTGGGCATCTTTAGGGATGCTAAACTCATCTGAACTAATGTTGCAAGTTTTGGTTAAACAAGTTTGGGTCATCAAGACTGTTATATTTCATCATCTTTTCTACAGAGTGGCTAGGAAGGATGCAGGTAGCATCTCAGAGCTGGTCCAATATCTTGCAATATTAGGAGAGATCCCTCCCTGTCAGATGGGTTGCTGAGATCTGGGTGTGAAACACGGGGCAAAAGGAATTTCTCTTGGGAAGTGTGAGACCTCCAGGCTCATGTGTAGGTGGGTAGGACCATCCTCTTCCCTATGTCTCATGTCTCCCGTGGAAGAATGGCTACCACCTCATCCTTCTTTGCAGTGGTCTCATCTAGGCTACCTGTGAAGTCAGCCCTTCCTTCAGGCCTTTTTCTAGCCAGGCTTAGGGCAAAAAGCCAGATGCTGCCAGCTGTGCAAAGTGAGGAGCGAATTTAGAACAAGCACCACAGGACCATAAATAAGCAAGGAACATGAAACTGTGAATCTTGTATCAGTGAGAAACTATCAAGCTTTCACAATGGTGGGAGGGAGAAGCTTATTTGGCTCCTTTTCCTTTGGTTTGTATTCTCAGGAGGAGAATCATCACGCTGAGAACCATACATTTTTATTTCCTAAATATTAAGAAAAATGTCCTACTTCTTCATTCAGATAGCAGAGATTTGGATAGAGACTTGGCAGGCCTGCTGTTCTCAGTTCTCCCAGAGCTTAAGTCCACAGAACTCACTGATCTCTTATACATTTATTTTATAGAAATAAAAAGAAAATTACCAGTGCGAAGATGTACAGTTCAAGAAAATGCTGTCTATAAATTCCCATTTTTGACAGTTCTCCATATATAGATTTGTCAGACAGCTGTCTCTATTCTTCAGCAAAGATTTTTTTTTTAATCAAAAGCTAGATCTATTATTTTAGAATATAAAAATAACCTTTAATAAATTGTGGGTGGTACTGAGAATATCTGGATGGTATTGAGAGGCCTTGTAAGGCTTTTTTACTAGGAGACTTCAAAGCTCTCAGGAAGAAGAGCAGTATCGTTTTCCTTGTTTTACCAATAGAGGACCTGAGTCAAGGGACTATCAGGATTTTTCCCATTTCCACTTAATCCAGTGACACAGCAGAGTCAGAACAACATCTTTTCAGATTTCGTATTTGTAGGAACAAGTTACTTGAATTAGCAAGGGTTCAAAGGAATTTTCACATAGATTGTTTCATGGTAAAAAGGGAACTAGGACACTTCAGTTCTTTTCCTGATCCTGTTACTGACTTTATCCTTTTTGACCTTTATTATATAAATGTTTCTTTGCCTCAGTTTCCACATCTGAAAGAAAAGAAAAAAAGAGAGAACAAGAATATTCATTTACCTTTGTAAAATGCTGTGATAAGAGATGAAATGCTCAGAGTTATAATGGTATTTGACAAGAATAGTTTCAAGACTGCTTTATGAAAACCTATTATACACTTTCTGACCAGATGAAGGGCAACCTTGGCCATCCATATTTAGAAATTCATCTCTTACTTTCATTGGTTTTCCTGCAAGTGTAAAAATTTGAATGCCACATAGACTCAGTATGGAAAATGTATGAAATTCTTCAGCCATCATACAAAAGTAACACATGGCATTACAAAATGTCCATTACAGCATGTCCAAAGCATTTTGTAGTACATGTTTTTGGATCTACCAATGATGTCCTAGAAAAAAATATAAATATTCTTCTCTAAAGCTAGCTAACATAAAGAAACTTTTCATATTCACCATCAAGTGAATAATAAAAATGTACAAAGGACACACATGAGTGAACACAGTGGGAAATAATAAGATGTCTGCTATTTAGCACAGGTATTGGGTTTACTAAAAATGACAGTTCTTCTGCTGGATCAGTAAAATCAGCATAAAATGAGCATGGAAAAATGGAAATGGATGAGCGGCTGATCTCTTGTTTTGATCTCTGTTATGTGGTTATAGAATAATTGCCATTTGTTTAGAAACATACACAAGAAAAGCAAAAAAGGAATAATTTACATAATACTTATTTCTTTCCTTTCTTCTTTTCTATCTTTTCTCATCCTGAAAAAGACATAGACAGTTTATGGAACCCTCAGGATCTTAAAGCCTAACATACATCTCATTCATAACTTAGGCAATATAAGCACCTAGGATTTGTTTTCTTCTAAAGTGACAGCTCTAACAAAAGAACTCATAAATAGCCTGTGCTTGTTTCTGGCGTTTTGATTGCTGTAATATTGTTTGGTCTCTTATATTTTAAGGTAGACTCTCTTTTCAACGAAAATGTGACCCAAAATCTCAAGTACAGGCCAACACACTTACTCCTTTATAATGTCTTCACCAAAGAAAAGGAGAATATATGTAGGGTGTAATTGTATTCTACCGGTTTGGGATGCTCGGAAGGTGAAGACTGAGTGCTGTCCACTCATTAAGTTGTGGTTGTTACTGTATAATAGTGCATGTTCGACTATCATTAATTGATTAAATTTTATAAGAGAAAGAGGCATTTCAGTGACAGAAATAGTCATAAAACTTGGGTGGGGGGAAGAGGGGGAAATATTTCCAAATTGAATTGTTAGAATCCAGAGCATTTTCATTCAGGCAACCCGCACCTACTATTTCTTCCAGCATTTTTGTTTCATTTAAATGCTTGCAGCACTGCTAATGCAAGTAGCAGGAAAAAATAAAAGCGGACTATGTCTGTGCACACAAAGTCGTTAAGTCCCCAGGTACCGCAACCCTTGAAGCTGCACAGTGGACAAGGGTCAGTCAGAAACATTGGCCTCTGTGTGCTGCTTAAGATGTGAAGGGCATGAAGCCACAACTCTTCATCTCAGAAGGATGCAGATGGAGCCTGAATGCTGAGGAAAGAGAATTTCCCTGGGACTGGCCCGGTCTCCAAGCCTTTGCAAATGAAAACAGCAGTTCTGTGCTTGAAGCACAGGACTGGTACCTGGAAACACAGACTGGCTAACAGAAGAGCTGTTAAGAGCCTAACATGTGCATCATCATTAATTGCTCAAAAATGAATTGGAATGAATCCAATTAATTTAGCTCTGGCCTGGTCTCCCTGCCCTACTGCACTGAGAGAGCACAGCATTTCAGTGCAGGTTTGAGCTGCACCTAGAGGAGGAACAGTAAACAGCTTTCATGCTGACATGTAGCAAGCGTATGAACATCAAAATAAGAGTTATGATCTGGAAAGCACTAGACACTGGGTCTGTTTTAAGATAAACATTTCCAGGGAGGAACTTCAATAACTCCAATTCTGGTAAAGTGCTATGTGAGCATTTTGACAGATGACTGAAGGGTTGCAAGTCAATCTGCTTATGTGTAGTCAATTTTTCTCATACAAGTGTATTAGAGCAGATAACTACACGTCTAATATGAGCAGTACTGTAAGTTACTGTGTGTGTGGTGTCTATTGTCTGGTTAATTTAAAGATTTTCTTATCTGAATATAAATTGGATTTGCAAACTGGTTCCCATTGACCGTAGCTGATAGTAACTAATTTTAACAGAAGAGAAATATTGATCCCCTTAATTAAGTTCCTTCAATAACTGACTTTGTGGTTTTCTTTTGATTTTTCAGGATCAATACAAATTCTGCTATGAAGTGGCTTTGGAATACTTGAATTCTGGCTGATGGCATAAACAGCACAGACACCATTCCTCCTTCCACCACCACAAACAAAGCAAGTCGTTTCATGATATCTGTGTAAATGAGATGAAGACTTCTCAATGTTACGCTTCTACTGCTTTGTATAATTGGCTCTTATTAAGAGCCCAAAGAGATGTTTATAAAACTGCTTGCACTGCCCATTTTCCACTATTAATGCCGCTGCTTGACACCCATATGAGCGTACACCAAACCACATGGCAGTTGTTGAACACTGTATTCATACGTAGCCATCGATGTGGTGAAGCAGCATAGTCCTCTGGTAAATAAGAGAGCACAATTATATTCTTATGAAGGAATTTGTACTTTTCTGTTATATTTCGTTGCCTGTGATTCTCAGTTATTGTCACGGCCTAGTGTACATTTCTGTTCTGTGGAGAATGCTGTCTGGCATTTTGATAATATATGATTTTACTTATATTTGTATTCTAACACGTGCATAATAAATGAATCATATGTAGCTTATCTGAACTAATGGAAAGACATGTACCAAATCATGTTAACTTTGTTGACTTGTAATTTCTATCCACTTTGTACCATTTCAGAGAGAGAATCTTGATAGAAAAAAAACGTTAGAAAATGCAAAATACAGGATGCTCAGATTAATATATCCAAAGCTTTTTCATTTGTTTATATTGTAAATATTTTTCGATTTCATCAAATTATTTATTCATTAAAATGAATTTTTTTGTGAAGCACAGTGAGTGACAATCATTTTTATTAAGCCCTGGAAATGCTTACTGTATGATAATGTAAACATTTGTTTACCTTGTATGGATTCTCAGCTCAATAAATGATTACATACATGATAAAATCTCGTATAATTTAATAACACTTGCCATCTGAGTGCCTCCCAGTAGACCTCTTTTCAGATTAATTCCTCTAAATACTGATCTACCTCCAAAGCATGCTTATTGTGTGATCTAGAGTTGATCCAGCCAATGGCAAGATGTTCCATGCCAATATATAAAAAGAAGAGGAGAATTGTATGTTTAAAGCTACACATGCACAAATGGAGAACCTGAAAGATGTCCTCTTCAGTGAAGAAGAGATGTTGGGCTTGCAGTACTCAGCCTGGTCACAGTATGTCAGTGCTTTGTGTTCATAGACACCATGTGGGAAGTGCAACAGTGGAGCAGCAAGAAAGGTGACTGAACCAGCACTGCCCTTTGGATTGCAGATCTTTCTCACCCAGCAGCATCAAGGAGACACTGCAGACAGAACAAGTGCTCGATACTGAAACTTTCCAGAGCTGTATGGAAACCCAAAGCAAGGAAGTTGCGGACTGCGCAGTAATTTCAGCTCTTAAAAAGATCATTGTAAGATGCCATCTGGGATGGGGGCAGCATCTATATAAATGTATCAAAGTCAAAATGTTTTGAGAGAATGTAAATCTAAGGGATCCAGCCTGGATAGAATGACTCACAGCTTGTCAAGTGCCAGTTCAAAACCACTGCAAAATTCAGATCTGAAGGCATGAGGATTGGCTTCCTCTGCAGCTGGAAAGCCTCTCTTTTAAAAGAAAATTGCTTTTAAAATGTAGCTGACAGCTACAGGCCACTGCTATGAATTGCACAGAGGTATTGAGGACCTTGGGAGAAACAACCCCAGCCCTGAGAAGAATTATGGTCCTTGGGTAAGCCCTGTAGCTCTTCAGCCTGTTGCAGAATATGGTGTGATTCGTGTGGAAACTTCAGTGTTAGATAAACAAACCAAGCCTTTAATATATTCTTCACAACCATCTTGACTGACCAGGTCAGCTAGCCGAGCATGTTTCTTCATAATAATTGCAGGATGTGAAAAATCTGATTTCCACCATATATTCATTGAAATGCCCAGTATTTCCTGATGGTTTCAAGACATGTCAAGACAGTTTAGCACACTGAAGAAGTGCTGGGATAGAAGGTAACATAGGCAACATGATCCCTGATGTGATGATGATTTATTGAAATGCAGCAAGAATTACGGCAATCTCTCCCAAGGACAGAGAATACCAGACATTATTTAAGACCCAGGACTCCTCAAGACACGCTTTGCACAGGTAGGTCTTGGGGGATGAGGGGTGAAAGGAGACGAGGAGGAGAGAGTTCTGCACTGTTGCTTATTTCATTACTGTGGATATGACTAATTTTTTGTTGTTCTTCTTCTGACATAGGCATAGTCAAACCCATGTTACAGAGTCTGTAATGTCCCAAAAGGCATTCTGTGAACTGCAATGCCTTAAAATTGGAGCCAGCTCAAGAAAACACAGTAAGCTGCTTTGTGTCCTCACTCATACTACAGCTATCAATCAATACAAATGGTAAAAAAAAATCCAGGCTTAGGTGAAATATTTTAGCAAGAAGAAAAGAAAAAAAATGAGGACTTCAGGAGCTGGGGACAGAGAAAAAGAATCAGAAAGGAGCAGAAAGAAGAGACAAACGTGGAGGGCAGGTATTCAAAAAGCAGTGTGGAGCTTATGAAGGTTACCTGGAGGGTGCTATTGCAAAGGAGGCAACAGAAAGAAAGCTGCAGTGACAGCCATTTTAGGTGTTCATAAACCAACTTCTCTTTTTAGGAGATCTTTGTAAAATCACAAGCCCAGTGCAGCTGCAGAACTTACAGAGACATCAGTCCTCATTTGGGAGGAATGGAGGAAGGATGTTTTCTTCAATCCCCAGTATAAAAGTGATACATAAATGAATAAAGAGTCTCTTTAAATGGTTAGCCATATGTATTGCCCAATTCATCATCTCCCCAGGACTTGAGGTGGATGATTTTTGCTAAGCTCTTCCAAAAGAGCAGCAATGCTGATGATGCTGAGAGAGGTTATCACATTCTCTATCTTTTTAACAGCAGTGCTCCCAGCAATCCTTCCTGGGCTTCTTTATCAGCAAAAGGAGTCTATCACTGGCCGGGTAGCTTCACGGAGCACTAACACGAAGCTTAAGAACTACGTATAGTAAGACTTAAAAATAAAGAAAGGAAAACACAGTTCGTACTGAAATACACTGTGGATTTCTCCTTCAGCTGGTTGGGATATCTGAAGTGATCATTTCTTCTCTCACTGCCTGTGGACGCCCCCCCAGGTCTAACAGGTTACTGTATGTGTCCATCCTGAGCCAACACTGTCCCTTTGATAACGCATAGCTAGTGACAAACAGATTTTTCCTCTTTGATGTGTAGCAGTGAAGATAAATGGAGACTTATAAAAGAAGCTGTTCCTGGCAGCATCCTTTCGTGGGGCCTGGAGAGGCCATACTGCTAGCAACCTGAAGCCCCTTGGCGTTAGCCACTCTAAAACACACCAGTGCCAGCTGCAGCCATTGAATTATAAGGTACAGTTGGGTGGTTGTGGTTGTTTCGTGTTTCCCCCCTCCCACGTGAAGGATGAGCACCAGTGACAAGAATTTAAAACCTGACAGACCATGTGAAAAATAACACAGTTTCTGTTGGAGCTCATTTTCTGCTGTTTGCTTGTTCATTTTTCATAGCCTAGACTTTGTCTGGGTTAGGGTTATATGATGAAACCCCATGCTCATGTGTGAATTTGCACTGCCTGGGTCACCCCCACGCTGTTTGTGGGGGACTGAGCCACACGCTGCCAGCAGACCACTGCTCACCTTTCATGTCCTCACCTCCAGGGCACCTCTCCAGCTCCTCACCCGCCCTCAGGACAAGGCTGTTGCATCTCCCTGGCCCAGCCTGGCCGGGCAGAGCAGGAGAGGTGCTGCAATGCCCTGCACTGCTTTCAAGTCTGTATCTTGCAGAAAAGAGTGGCACTACAATGGCCCTGTTGGAAGATGGCATTGCTCTCTGGTGCCATGGTCCCACCTCTCACCCCAGGATCATCTAAAACCTCCACCATGAGCCAAACCTCCAGCCCTCATCCCTCCCAGTCTTGTCACCACGGGACATGATGCCTTCTCTGGGTAACAGGCATTTAGACAGGCAGAAAGGAGATGTGAGGCTGGAAGAGGTTGGAGTCTATGCAGAGCCTGCCGTGATTTTTTTTTTTAGGATTGTTGATAGTACTCGATGCACAAAAGCACAGAAGAGGTATGCTTTGACAATGAAGAGTGAGAGCTGCTTGCTGTAGCTTGTCTAAGGAAGGGTGTCAGGGGAGATGAATATCTCATGTTCACTGACAGGCTTTCCAAGCAGTAACAGTTTTACTCCTGAAAATCTCCTGTTGCTGTATTTTCAGTAGCAGCTAGAAGGCTTTTAATTGTATCTCTACAGTCCTGGTATTTCCAGTAATTGTTTTTGTTGGTGCTGGTATTGTTGTTTGTTTGGGGTGATTTTTCTTTTTGCTGAAGTTATGCTCAGAGGCCACGTTAATACTACTTCCAGGCCAGAGTACATGCAATCAAAACTCCCAGTCGTACAAACGCTTACATTAATATCCCCTTGTCTAATCCCACTTGTGCACGAAAATCAATCTGATAGTCACATACATTTTGCATTTGAGCTCATCCATCCTTGTACATGTCATGTCCTGATGGCGTACCAGGTCTGGCTGGTATCAAGTTAATTTTCTTCATAGCTGGGTGCATGCTGCTGAGTTTTGGATTTGTGACCAAAACAGTGTCAGTAACTCACCAAGGTTTTAGGTATGGCTGATTTGGCACACTGCTGTGTGATGAGGCTTAGCTGCTGGACAGGGTCACCCCACCATGGGTGGCACAGGAGTGTTTGTAGGACCAAGCTCCACAGCCATCGGTCAACAATATGCCTCAACAGTTCTAAACATGGCCTTACTTGCCTTAAAATGAATAGGATTGCTTACACGTATAAAATTAAGCACATGATTTAAGCATGTCATTAAAATAAACCTAAATAAACACCAAAGTCAAGAGTCTAGACTGAGAGCATCAGCAAGGCATTCATTTATAACCAGGCCTGGAGGCAGGCTGACCCATTCACTTAAAATGAGAAAGAATTGAAGTGTGTGTGGCAGAAAATTTGGGGATGATACTTGGCCTCCTCTCTATCCACACAGCATTCAGCAGCTTTCAAGTGTTATCTATAACCAGCAGTTACTACAACAAAAGCTCTGCTTGTATTTTTGCTCTGCCATGAATGAATGGTACAGATGCACAAGAGCCCTGCCTGTGATCTCCCAGACCTGCGTGAGTGTAGATGTTGTACAAGGAGGTGGCATTTGACCCTGAAGAGCTGCTTCCCCAGAAACTATTAACTTCAGATAACTCAGAAGACAGAGTGCCATGCTGGATCACGTATTTAATCCTCGCATTACTCATGGGGTTGGTAATTACAGCCTCCGAAGGGACACTGGGACGTATCCAACCTCGAGTTACTCTCTGTACTTGCAACTTTCAGAGGTTCACTTGAACTCACAGAGAACCAGCCTGCTGTTGTGCCCCCTTGAAATTCTGATTTATATGGCATATAACAATCAGCCTATAACATAAAGCCTTCTGGGGATGAGAAGTCTTGGGAGTGAAATATAGTTACTGCCTTGCCACATGCGAAGCGGGATGAAATTTGCTGCTGGTCCTTGAAGGCTTCATTATCCATGGGTCTTTGTGCTCTTTATTCCGTGCAGCTCGGTGCGAATGCCTGTGAAACTCTCTCAGAGCCAGGCAGAAGGAGAATGACCTTTGTTGGCCATGTACAGGAATTTCATCGGCATTACGCGCTACATAAACCGCGGTGTAGCTTGGACATTACATCGCACGGCCCGGCGATACTGAGGGAAGGGGAGGGGAATGGCACAGATGCAGCTACGTCGGTGGCTTGCAGCCCGGTGTTTGGGAATGGCTACAGTCTCCATCTGAAAACAATCAGTTCTTGAGCAAATCCTCAGGGACAGCACCGCTAAAAACAGCTGCCAAAGGATTGCAACTCTTTTGCTTCGTTATTTTCAATTTGTGTATACATTGGCCTTCTCCTGGTGAAAGATGAGCGAAGTACAAGCCATTCCCCAAACAAGCTACTCTTCACATCCCGGTACTGCTCACGCTCCTGTAACAACCTGTGTTGTGATCTGGCAAGAGGATAGCACATGCCCAAATCCCTACCTCTTTCAGTAACAATAAATGAATGACCAATTTGCCTTCTGCCTTCTCCAGGCTGCCTCACATGGAGCTACACCTCGGTCTGAAAGCCAAAAGGGGCAGTAAGGGAGTGCTGTTGTAATTGATTCGCATAAAAGCTTCTGGTATGTTACACTGCGCTGCCTTCCTACCAGATGACAGAGCTTGCTGGTCACACTGTGCTTCCCCCCCTTTCTGTTTGTATTCCTTCCTCCCTCGCCCTTGCCAACGTCCTCTCTTGCCAAATTGCTCTGACCCACATCCTGAATCTCTGAGTACGCTTCAAGGACCAGTTCGTGGTCATCTCGCATCTGTTTCAGCAGACAGCTTTGCCAAATGTTTCTTCTCCAGCTAGGGCCCTTGTTCACACTGACAGCACTGCTCTTCCTCCTGCTGTCCCACCGCACTTGTCAGCAGGGCAGCGTGTCGGCTGCTGGAGATGGACGAGGTTTGGCTGGCTCTGGGGGCGTTTACCTTCCCTGCCCTTAGACACAGCATTCCCTCCCCTCCCAAAATCTCCTCTGTGAATACTCTCTCTCAACATTCATGCTTGCTGCGTGAGGTTTATGTTTAGTTGAAATGCTTGTGAAGAATTAGACGCCCTCCCCCAAGTGGTACTGCAACAGCAACTGTATTTTTATTTGCTACACTTCATCTCAGCTACCCGGATATAATTTAGTCCAACCTTGCACATAAAGCTACTAAATATCTTTTGTAACCAAGCAGTCAGAACAATATTGCGATGTAATTTTCCACAATCAGCTGTGTCAATGTGCTGAGGTTATGCTGGTTACCTCTAAAGGCATCCAGACAAGAGCAACATCTTCCCATTACAACTGATAAATGGCTACATGATTTGGCACCAGATTATTCAGGCAGACAAATTAACTTCAAATATTAATACATTCAGCAGCCAGGCAGATAAATTGCTTGTTCTGCTCGTGTCAGAGTGGTCATGGGAAGGGGTTGCTTCTGCTTTCAGGAAACCTAACCTTCAGAGCAGCGCTCAGCCAGGCCAGCAAGGCCATCAATCAGATAATGAAGTTGGCAGCCATTAAATGGATCTTCGTTTCTCTCTGGAAAAAGAAGGAAAAAAAAAAAAAAAAAAAAAAAAGGAAAGACAGCCAACCTGGCTGATGTGTACCAGGACTGTCAGAAAGCTGTATTTCAAATGAAACACACGTGCTGAGTCTCTGCCCAAGGAGCCTGAAAGGATCTGCCCACCCTGAGCCTGTACTTCACACCTAACTTCTCTCAGAAAGGATGAATCAAGACCCAGTGGATAGATCTAAAGCTTTTCTCTGTATGATGATATGATTTAAACAATCTGGAAATGGAATAATTAAGTGACTATATAGTATAGATATAGATATAGATATAGATATAGATATAGATATAGATATAGATATAGATATAATTATATAGAGTTCAAATTTGAAATGCTGTGCTCAGCTGATGGGAATGGAAAATCCCTGGATAACTTTAACTCTTCCCAGTTTTCAAACTTTGGCACGCTTATGTATTATTTCTCTAACAAAAATGCTCTCAAAACTGCCAGCAACTGAGTTGAATATAGAATTGGAAGCCAGTCTATCAGCGTAGCATATCGCTAGATCAAATAAACTAAAAGGAAGAAAGACATTAGCACACATGACATGATACTGGCTGTGTTAAGTAATTATTGTGCTCTTTGTACTCATTTAATTGTCTGGTTGTAGAGCTTCAAAAAATACTTCTAGTGAGGGAATATTTGAAGAAAGCCTTTAGGGGCGAATATAGAAGCCAAGTTGACTGTTGTAACACAACCAAGATAAGATTACAGATATAAATTCTGTGTTCAACAGGCGGAAAATGTGTTTATAATTTTATCATTGTACTCAAGGCTTCCTTACAATTTATATCTTGGTTGAGTATAAATACATTTTATATACAACATATGGCACTGAATTTAGCCAATCAGGAGGCATCATTTGTGCTGTGAGTGCTAAAGCAATTTCATAAATTATGCAATATATTTTGTCAGTAAATGTATAGATGGGAAAGTCATTAACATCACAAATCACTCCTTATTGCTGTATATGTTAGCATATTTTTTTATTACAACTCACAGGTGCAAAGCTCTAAATACATTTTGCATGGTGATGAGGTATTTCAGTCGGATTCTGGAAGACTTTTAACGGGACCAACCTATTGGCACGGGCTTGTTCCACCACCGGAGCTGGAATTACTTGCATTGCTCCTCTGGATCCAGAGGTAAGCCAAAGCACACCATGCTCTGCAACCCATCCACATCACTGACCCACCACCACCCACCCCATGCCACCTCCTGGGGTGCCACACAGGACCCTTGGGGAAGCCCGTTCGCCAACCACTGGGTTCCAGCTGGGGTGGTGGGATGGTTCCTGGCTGTCAGAACCTGCCCCAACAGGCCCACAGGGACACACAGCTTGGCCTAGGGCTGAAATCAAGATTTCTCTCCCCATAATCTGCCATCCAAGGACCCCGCTGCAGGTAACTGTATCGTGCTTTTACCTGCTGCTGCTCTGGGGTGGTGACAACAAAGGATGTTGACAGGAGCAAGTGGACAAAACAGACAGTGCTAGAGCTTCAGAGAACAAGTGCAAGGGCTTGGTGGCATACCCAAGCATATCAAAGGCACAAATACATTCCTAGGCCTTCACCTTCTCATGTCCAGTAATAAAATATGACTAAGACACATATGAGAGGTGTGTACCTTCTCCAACCTTGGTCCACACACTACGGCTTTCTTTAATTTAGGAGATATAAAGAGCAATGATGCAGTGTTACTTTAAACAAAGAGTTTTTATATCTCTAACAGCAGGGATATAGTATAGAAGATCTATTTTTTTTGAATAACAAATGGGCAATGTGCATATTTAATTTGATTAAGAGATTGCCTTCCCTCAGAATAGACTGCAACAAGGCAAAACCTGGGCTGTCCCGATTGCTTGAGACCAGAAGTGCAGTCTGGTGCCTCGAGAGCATGGATGCGATCTAGTGCAGGGCGTGGTGAAGAGCTCTGAATCTTCACATCCCCTTTGCTCCCTCCCTGGCCCAGGGTCCCACTTGGAGAAAGCTGGCCAGAAAAAAAGCAAAGACAAGTCACTGCAAATACCTCCCAACTTGCCGAAGTTAGTGCTCAGACTGTTAGGACATAGCCTATTCAGGATGCTGTTGCAGACAGATCTGGCTGAGGCTTACAGGGCAGGCCCTGCAGGCCCAAGATGCAGCCGCCAAGGCACAGACCCACGGCACTGGCACATCTCCTGTCACAACAGTGGGCAGCAAGGGGACTGTGGGGAGCTGCAGGTCCCTTGAGGGCTCCTGGTGATTCCTGGGAGCAAGATCACAGCAGCAAGGCCAGGACATGGAAAACCATCTTCTGCCGCTGACCCCAGCGGCGCTGGTGGCTCCTCATAAAGCAGAGAGTGGGCAGGAATGCCTGTGCTGCACACAGCATGTGGACTTTGTTTTCCCTTTGTGGGGTTCATGCCACTCGCTGCTGTTCTTCTTGGCTCCTTCCCGACGTATTTTGCCAGCAGCTATGCAGATGCTTTGTGGAAAGAAGGGGTAGCATCCAAATTAAACTCTCTCTCTGCAAGGTACCATAAATTGCCCTCATCCTCTTGCTGGCATCAGACTGTGTAGTGCTGCCATTTTGGGGTTCTTTAAATGCAGTTCACTTACCCTAAGCACATCCACATATATCTACATCTGTTTTGACATAGATTTTTTGCTTACGGAAAAGGGCAACTGCATATGACTAGTTTAACTCATTTGTATTACTTGCTGCCCAGACAATTCTTCATAGCTTGGTTTAAAAAAAAAAAAAAAAAAAAAAAAAAAAAAAAAAAAAAGTTTTGACTTCTAATATTTATTTCATGGGAAGTTATTTTTTCTATATATGGAAAAATATATATATATATATATATATATATATATATATATACGACTATAGTTTCCACTGCACACACCCCTACCCCATCTATTCTAGTCCACAACCAAGTTTTATTTCTTGTTTGGAAGGAGAACCCCCCCAACACCTCCACCGTTCTTGAAACCATGAGCAGTGTTCAGAGTTTGATTTTAAAGGAGAGGCAGTGGGGGAAAAAAAACTTCGTATTTTTTTCAGGAGAAAAAAGCATTACAAGCACCCCCTTGTGGTCCAGAATTACCAGACCTGAGACAAGCTCACATTTCTGACTTCGTTTCTGGGAAGCACCAACACAGCCTTGCTCTTGTACATAAAACCCGGAGTCGTCAATATTTTTTCCGACAGATATTCACGGTATTAAAGAGTTTTAGAGAGATATCAATCTTCAAAGCCTGGCCTTCATCAGTGAAATGCATTTACAGAAATAGCCACTTCTCTGATTCCCCATCTCCCGGGTTAAGTAGCTTTGAGCCTTGAGTCGAGGCAAGAGGGAGGTCAAAACCACCCAGCTTCATAAGGACACTTTACCTCACTGTATTGCAGAGCGTTTGTAGCTGATGCCAGCCTGCTCGGCTGGAACAGCATCACTGATGTGAGCATCGTGCTCCTGTTTGTAAGGACTTCTCCGAGCATCTGAGAGCAGCGAGGCAGCTCGCTCCTCAGTGCGTCCCCCCTGCCTGAAGGCTGCTGTGGGCTTCACTTGGTGTTGCAGTGACCCAAAGAAAGGACATCAACATTTGCTCAGCCTGAAGCAGCTGCAGTGCGTTTGTGGTGCAAAGCACAGCGTTGTGTCCTTGGCTTAATGACTTCACCGACGAGACCTCCATCTGATGAGCAGCTCCTGATGCCAGCACTCGACCCGCCAGCACCCACACCCTTGTCCTGTGCAGCAGGGCAAAGGGAGAAGATTCCCCTCTCATACACGGCAGCACAGAAAACCCTTCTGCCTCTCTGAAGGATGGCTTTGAATGATAAATGGCATAAGCCAGAAATGTTGGCAAATTAAAAAGTTTAATTTATGATGATGCATAATTCTAGCTGCTTAGCAGGTGCGACATTGCTGGCTTATTTGCAAACCGGGCAAGGTAAACTAGATGGAAACGTGCTTAATGTGTTAAAGGTGTTAATCAGGACAGACCCCTGGCTCCTGCTGAACCCCCGTGTTTGCACCCAGCGTGCTGTGCCACCAGCGGAGCTCACTGCCGACCCCACAGGCTCGCAGCCGCCCACGAGGGCTGCTCGCCTTGTTGGCTTTGGCAGCAGCTGGCAGGTCTTCAGCTAGCCAGCTTTCCCTTGGAAGGGCTTAGCTCCTACAGCATTTTCCCCCAGCACAAGAGCTGATGGCTGATTCTCAGCAGGAACTGGCACGGCTCCTTGGCTTATTCAGTATCCTACAAATAGCTGCTGAGTGAAGCGATTCTGGGGAAAGACAGAAAATAACCGTCTGGAGCCATTCCCTCCCGGTGTCACAGCAAAGTTCATCAGCCAAGAGATTTCTTTTGTATTCATAGAGAATAACATTAATCTCTGTAACAGAAGAAAATTAGTCTCTCCATGCAGCAAGGTTTTACCGTCACTCCTGGTTGCTTCTATACTTGCTCAAAAATCTAAAAACACCTGAAAAAATGAGTCACGAGAGGTCCAGGACCTTCAGAATAGAAATTGCTACACCACTTACGAGGAAATAAAAGGCACTTTCTAGGTCTACAAGTGGCTGTGGCCAACCACACTCCAGATTAAGTGTTAATATTGGGAGGGGGGAGGGAAATAAGTGCTCATAAGAAGCTAGAAGACACTGGCGTTGACAGGCTGTGTGAGGCATCAAGGGCTCAGGGCCATGCTACAGACCCAATCTGGTCCTTCAGTTTGGTTATTTCACCTCTTTTCTCCAGCTGTAGGACACAAAGAAAGAAAAAAAATACCTACCCTATTTAGTAATTGCTTGGGAGAAGCAGGTAGTGCAGAGGGCATGTGCACAGCCACGAGATATCTTGAATTCAGCAGCAGTGACTGCAGGAAAGAGCAAAGCAAAGCGACCACTCATGGCATGGTGGCTTCTCCTGGCCAGGAGCAGGTCGGGCACAGCCACCCTGCCTGGGCTAGCTGAGGATGTGGGACACCTGCATGCTGATTTGCAAGAAGTGCCCTTTCTAAAAGATGCAGCTTATCTGAGAAGCAGGTGTGAAGAGGATGCTGTTCATTATTGAAGAGACAGAGAAATAAGAGCAAAAAATGAGTACAGTAAAAGCTGCATTTGAAGTCGGGCTTCATCAGCACTCTGCAGGCAGGACCTTCCTGTGACATGGTATAAAACATTCCTGCATACTCCCTAACATGCCCCCTTTGGGTGCTGCGAGAGTTGCATTGCATTTTCCTTCTCTTCAGTTCCCATCTCTGCAGGTCTCTGCTGGCTCGTCAGCCTTACAGGCAGAGCACCGCTTCCATATAAAGAAAGCATTGAAAGAAAACCAAAACCCACTGCACAGAAGGGGCCCAGATAGAGGATAAGATGGGTCAAATGGGTGGTCAGCCAGTCAGGAGCTCTCCTCTCATCCTCTGCACAAGGCCTGCCACACTGCTCCTCCCAGGCACACCACTGAATGCTTCAGTCGGGTGCTCTTCCTTCCCCTGCTCGCTACTTTTGCTTTGGTTTTCGGAGAGAGCTGTGACTGACCAAAGCTGAGGCTGAAGGGCAACTCATCTTCCTACCAAGTCCTGCTCATGTTTCTAACTCAGCTGAATCTCCTAATTACAGTCTCCTCCACCTCCCATTAGCAGCTCCCTAATAGGGCATGAAAAAGGAGTGAAATGAGCACTGGATTTTGGAGAGCTCAGAGTAAATTCCTCCTTCTGGTTTGTCATTGTCATTTATTTTTGAACTTTCTTTCCCTCTCCTTAAGTCCTTGATTCAATCCTCAGCTCCCATGACACTTTCTGTGCAGCCCAGATGGATATTCATTTTTCACACAAGATTTTGTGACACACTATATCAAATACCTTACTGAGAGCTCAGAACTGTTTAATCGATTTCATTCCAACCATCCATTAATTTAGTAATTCTATCAAAAAACAATCTAGCTTGGGTGGTACAATTTGTTCTCTCTAAACCTGCACAGATTATTTCTCAGGGTTTTATATCTCCCAGACATTTATGGAGCTCTTTTCCCCTTAGTATTCCATTATTTAATGTCAGACCGGTCCTAGACTCACCAAAAGGTACGCTCTGACAGCTGTGGCAGGTAAGGAGAGGTTGCAATATCCTTCCCATCATTTCACTGCAGTATGGTGGGAATCAGCAGGCTCCTGACTTCAGGACAAATGATGTCCCACAGCACATGGGGAATCCGATGGTTTCAGTCCCGTCATGGCAAGAATCCCAATTACTGTTTTCTCTCCCAACAATTTTATATTGAAGTCTCCCCTGATTCTTTTCACCATCTCCTCAAATCCAGGCATCTATTTCACAACACTACAGAGGCTTTGCTTGTAATCCCATGGAGTAACACCTGGTGTTTCCAAACAGCAAAGCCTCCTGGTATTTTCATCAGACTACCAAAAGACAGCAGCTTCTAATAGAAGCATTTTCAAGAGGAAGGATTTCTTGTTTCCTTCCAGTGAGAACTGGAGCATACCAGGACAGGATAAACACAGTAAACTTGCAGGAACATTTGGTACTCTTGCACACATTAGTCAAGCAACTTCTTCGGTTTTATCTTCTAGGGGAGAAAGGCACCATAAAGCCCGACAGTTCCGCTGAGCAACTGCAAACAGGCAGTCCTCTTTACTTCATCATATTGCAATATTTGGACTCTGTTGTGGTATGGGCTCTTCATTTCTCAGCCAGGGTACTGAGCAGCCGGTGTGTTTCACAGCCAGGCTCTCAATGGTGCTCACCTGCAATTGCACGCACCATCACGCAGCGTTGACCACTGAGCATCATAACCTGAAGTGGGCTGTGTCTGAGCTGTTTTCTTCTGGCAACCCACAAGGCAGGATTAACAATTTTCAAGCCCAGTTATTCAAGTGGCAGGCCTGAAATACTATTGTTGGAGGGTGAGGGCTGTGTTTTGCACTCCCATTAAAGAACAGTCACCACATTGACGCGTGTGGGAACAGATAAGCCTGGGGTTTGGATTCTTGCTCTGAACTCTGCTGGGTAAGGAATTACAAAGCTGAGTGCCCTCTGTGAGGTTCTTAGCTTTGTCAATAAGAAGACTAGAATGACCCCGTGCCAGGTGTCTGGTTTATCCACCAGCTAGAGGAGGACAATAAGGGCTCTTTGCTGAACGCAGTCTGAAAGGGACAGATTTCAGGGCCCTGTGATCACTGCTCCTCCTGACCAGCAGGAAGAAAGGAGGTCCTGCCTTTGGGCTGGTTTAGGACAGGCTGGCTGAGGTGCAGATAAACTCAGTCTTAGAGAAAGGCTCCTACAGCTCCTCCTGATCCAGAAGCAGGTGGCACAGGTTACTGTGGGCTTAACAGCTCAAGTCAGAGTCAGTTTAGGGACCGTCATGCTCCAGTTTTATTGGCTTTATTTCCTTTCCCCATTTTATTTTATTATTTATTTTTAATGAACGTTCTGAAAGCTTAACAGCCATATGGTTTGCATTAGCTACATTTTTGCTTCACATGGGACATCCTACATCTCTGTTAGTATGGGTAATCAAGAACTGCTTGCATGATGCCGTGGGGGACAGAAAAAAGTTGAGAACAAATGGTCTATAAAGCATGCCTTATACCCCCATTTCCCTTTGCTGTTTTCTGGTCCCAGTCCAGATTTTTTTCCCCCTAGCTAGATATTTTTGAGAACCAGTCAGCTTGAAAAGCACTTCCAGCACAGTGACTTAAGCCTGGCAGAGTTTGAGGAGTATAGAGAGCTGAAAGACAGAGCGGGGGGGGGAAGAAAGTGCATGTATTTCTCAACTCTTACAATAACTGGGGAAGAAAATGGGCAAAAGGGTGGCAACTGCACTTGAAAAGCTCTGCTAACATTTTATTTCCAAGATAAGTTTTCCCCCACATCTTCTTTTGACAAGACCAGAGATGGTTCATATGTACTGCAGAGTCTGTGGTCACAAATCACATTCATGCTGAACAACCATTTCGATTTCTGTATGCTGTCTCCTTGTCATACAGCGACACTATCAACACCCACATACAGACCATGGACCTCGCCCAGCAGGAAATCCAGAGGCGTTAACAAATCTCATTTAGCCTCCCCAGACTTTGGAAGGAAGCTGTGATTTTCAGTGTAAATAACAAAATGGCCTATGCACGCTATTTCTGAAATGTGAGGACGGCGAGACCTCGGAACTGGCTGATGCCCGGCCTGATGTTTGCTATGACTTTGTGTAAAAGATCCCCATTGGGAAAGAGATTGAGAGCCCTCTTCCTGGGAGCGAGCCATCACAAACAGCGCACTCGCTCCTTCCTGCCAGCCAGCTTCGCAGAACTTGCCTTCTGAAGCCCTTGAATAGTTCTGCTCTGCTTATTTGCACAGCCCATCACACAGCATGGTGGGAGGCATTAACTATCATTTATCCTCCTGCTTCCCCTGCACCTCCGCAGCTAGGTTAACGCGTGTCTGAAGGGCAGCAGAACCATCCCCCTGAGCTTTGCAAGGGTCCCCACAATGACAAGAGGCATTTCCAGGCTGGGCTGAACTTATTTTATCATTCCCTCTGGCCCCTCTTTCCTAGGCCATGGCCTTTGCTGGGCTGTGTGCCCAGAGACGGAGTTTTTCTCATAAAGGTGCAGACAGCAATGCCTGGATTTTCCCTTTTCATGTCAGAATGGCTCCAGGCTTGAAATGATTAAAGGTGATTATTCCGACCACTAAGGCATTCGCTGCAAGCTTGCCAACTGGATCCCATCTGATTTTCGTCAAGGAAAACAAAGCAAACCACCATTTCAGTGGCTTAGAATGAGGTGCTGATTCATATTTATTTCAGTAGAAAATTTAAACCTTCATGAAGAGGATAAACTTCCGCTGAGACTGAGTGACAGATCCGAACATAAGAAGCTTTAGCATTTTATTCATTTATAAAGTGTATTTGTATTCACTGTAACATGCAACAATTCCAAACCACCATTTTTTTTAACGTGTATTTATTGAAATAGAAAAAAATATTTTAACAAAAGCCTGTGTTCAGAAATCCACTATTTGCAACATATTTTATGCAAATAACTATCTTCAAGGCTACTGTCTGGCCCATTGCTCTTCAAAGGAGAGGAGAGAGCTGTTGCCAGAGCAAGAGGCCAATGCTGTCACCAGCAGGAGAAGTGGGACCAAGTCCTGATTTCACCTTGCTGCAGCTGATGCAATGCACTAACATGAGTGCTGACAACAACCTAATGCAGGTTTAAATAGGTTTGCAACACTACGAAGAGTGTCCCTTGCAATTGTATTACTACTACCTCACACCATGTCTCTGCTCCAGTTCTGGCCTGCATTTCCTCTTGCTGTTTGTTTCCTCCTGTACCATGGTTTATGATTAAATAAATAAAATGGGCAAATACGAAAGGCTAAAATCTTTCATCCAGCTCTTCAGAGGTGAGGAGCCAGTGTCCTAACCAGCATCATCACAGAGTAGTCATCTTGAGAAAAATGAACAGAAAATAGGAGGAAACCAATGTTTTGAAAAATGACCCATAACTTCAAAAGAACATCAATCTCCCTACAGATAAAAGTACTGAGGTTAGAGAAAACTGGGGTTGTTTAGTGATTCAGTGGGAGAGTTTTTCAAAGCCAAAATTGGAGCAATTGCCTCCCTGACATTCATATTTATTATTATTGTTTTTATTATTGAGTATTTGTGCTTCAAAATTTCCTCTGCAGTACCTAAAAGAGATGATGACAGACACTAAAGGAAACCTTAAAATAGATACTTTAACTAAAAGGATGTAAAAAAATAGAAGCTGATTGCAGAAAACCAGCTACATCATCTTGTGTGTGTGTGTGTGTGTGTGTGCGTGCGCGTGTGTGTCTTAGATGCTGAGTTACATCTCCAAATTAAATGTCTCCAAAAGTTGACCGTAGGATGACACGTCTGTTTTGTGGCAGCAGCTCTTCAGGTTGTGACATTTATTGTTGCTGCTGTGTGTGCTTTTTTTTTTTATTATTCTGTACTAGGATAAAAACAAGCTGTTTATTCCGTTGCTTGCACAAAATGGAAGTGTGTTAAAGTGCCTGTTTTGAAAAGCTAAGTTTCTGGCTTGGCACATGTGTGCAGCTCATTCCCAGCCAACACAGTGCTGTCCTGGGACACGGGCTTTCTCTCCCTCTTGTCTTTCAGACCTTCAGAAAACCTCTCACCAAAACCAACACCTTTCTGTAAAACGTCTGGCTGGTGAAGCAGCCTATTTCCCGTATGATAAATGAATAGCGTGTCCTAACCAGCCCTAATGTGCAGGATATGGGTGAGTGGCTTGAAATTGTTATAAGAATAGGAACAAATGGAATGGACTGAGGGATAGGAAAAATACCCATTTACAGTGCATTTCTTGTCACAAGAATAGAGATGGATTTCTCTAAGCACAGTGATATCACTTCTTGCCCCAGTGATAACATTTTTAAGAGGGTGTTGCCACTGCAGTCCCTGATTCAATGGGAACTGAACGAAAATGACACCAAGCATATTTAAAATTCACATCCCAAATATTTTTCCTCTGCATATTTACACTCTTGATTGGCATTAGCATGCAGTCTGGTACCAGATGAGAGCACAGACTAAGTTCATCAAAGATAACAAGTAATTCTGAGTAATGACTAAATGGCACTCCCAGGTATCTACTTTTAAAAAATGAAATGAATAGTTCTGGTGCTAATTACCAACTGGGGCTCCATATACAAAGATAGCATTTATGAATATAGAACTAGGCTCTATTTAGCTATGCTAGGTATGTGTCAGTTTACTTTCCTAATGCAAAAAATTTAGTCATTATCACTAGAACTGTTTGTTAAAGTTGAAAGTAGATAAATCATTAATAGAGATGTCATTTATTCATTACAGCTAAAATATATATATCCACTTGTCACTTTGATGAATCTAGTTTCTTGCCTCAGCCTATTGACATCGCAGATGAAAAGAGCTTCCTTACTGCATTCCTGTTGGAGCTTAAAGCCTTTACAATGGTTTATTGATGAACTACTATTTTGAAAATCAAGACTGGTGAGGCTTAAGATTGTAGTGACAATTACATGGTGTTTTGTTGCTAAGCTAACAATTTGCATGGGACTGATGATAGCTTGACATTAAGCAAATAAAGTATTATTATTGTAATTTAGTACAGAATTTTGCAGAAAACACTCTCTTGGACCAATGCACAGACGTCAACTACAGTGCTATGGTATCTCTTTCATGTGAGAATTTAACCACTTAGACACCATTACTCTTGGTGTTTGTAACTGCATGATGCAAATAGAGAGCTGCTGAGTCCTGTAAGCGCTGAGGCATGCAAGCAACTACTTCCAGGAGATTAGTTCTGCTGCAGGTTGTTTATCTGTATAAAGCAACTTGTGCACCTCCATGTTTGGAGGCTGACCCTGGAAGACCTGGTAGGAGTATATTTGGCAGCATACAAGCCTGAAAGATACTGTTCCTAGATTAAGAGATTTTTCATATTTTTTAAGCCCATTTACTGCTGCCTCTGCTAATAGCTATATCCTCACTAGAAAACACCTCCAAGACATTAATTATACTGAATATATTTTGATAGAGCACTGATTTAGAAAGTACATCTGATAACCTAGGCACAACAACAGAGAACCAGGCAAGAGCTGGTACCCCCCAACATAACCTGTATAAGGTGTCAGGAATGGCTTCAAGACACTCAAGGTATGTCTAAAATAAAACATATGTCTGTCTTTCTATCTTCTGATAAGAAAACAGAGGTACTCAATGCACAAAATATTGAGAACTATGGCAGGATAAAGCCTAGCAAATTTGAACCCAGAAGAGCGCTGACTACACTTGACTTACTCAAGACCAGTCTGATGGTGATGTGTGCCTTCATGGAGGGCAGTTTGATGGCTCAGTGGTGTGTAGGCAGTCCAACCTTTAGTATTTCATCCCTTTACTGAAAATTAGCAGCTCTGATGCCTGATCAGACTTAATTGTATGAGGAGGTATAGGCATCCCAGGTTCCAACATTGGTCACCGGGAAATTGTCCATTCCTTGAGTGAACATATTCATCAATATCAGCTTTGAATTGTATCTTTTAATTAAAATTGGGCATGTGCTTGTGGCACTCCTAAGCTGTAATGATGAACAAAGAAGGGTCTCTGGTGCCCTGTCAGTTGTCTAGGAGCATAAGAGCTCCATGCAGAGCAGGGAAAAAACGTTGCCTCTTCTAATTCTTATTAGTGGTGTGACAGCATCCTGGAAACTGCCAGATTTTACAAAATACACTTTGATAAACCACAATCATCTACATAACCTAGTGTGGCACTGGGGCATGTATAGATATACAAATCTCACAAGATGAAACACATCAAGTAATTCTTTTATACCCTGAGAATATCACCACTAAGTAAATAGATTTATTTTTTTTTAAGAAGGACCTCTGCACCTCTGATCCGCACACCATCTCTAAAAGCAATGAGGACATCTCCATAATTTTGTTTCCTCTTGTTCCCTACTCTTGCCTTATGTATTGAGTGCATGTTGATGCAATTTCTATATTCTGCACAAAACTAGTCATTGTTTTGTGCTTTATCATTAAAGACTTTCAAGTATCACTACTTGAGTCACAGAATGTAAATTTTACAATACAGGGGAAACTCAGTGTAACATATTTATCATGTCCTTTATCCTTATCCTTTAGATATCAAAGAATCCATTGTTCTTGTAAATGTATGGCAGTAGATGGGAAAAGCCCATTTGGATTTACCAAAAATAAACACAGAAGAGGGTTGTCACATCTTAAAGACAGCAAGTTTGCTTTAGATCACAACACACTGCTGCAGCTACTGTGCTTCCTTCTGTTCCCATTGCAGCGACATCTGGGCCTGGGAGCCCTTGTGCAGTCTGTGCTGCATATTGTGCGGATGATCCAGCTGGTGACAAAGTGCTCTGCTGGGTTTTTGCTGAAGTACTTTCAGGAGGTATGACAGACAGGTGTACAAGTGGATGCAGAGGCAGGTGTCCAGGAGGAATAAACAGTCTGATCTTGCAGGGAACAGGGTTAGAAAAGCCAAGGATGACCTGGCACTGAACATGGAGAGGGATGTGAAGGGCAAACTTGATGCCTTCTAAGCCTTGGTCTTTACCAGGGAAACCATTCTTCAGGGATCCCTGACCCCTGAAAACAGAGGGAAAGTTTGGAAAAATGAAGACTTACCTTATGGTGTAGGACCAGCTTAAGGATTACTTCAGCAAAGAGGATGTACATAAGTCCAGGGGGCTTGTCAGGTGGCACCCATGAGTGCTGAGGGAGCTAGCTGATGTCATTTCAAGGACACTCTAGATTATCTGTGAATGCTCATCCTATTTGGGATAGGTTTCTGAAGACTGGAAGAGAGCAAATACCATCTTCAAGAAGGGCAAGAGGGAAGATCTGGGAAACTAAAGGCCTGTCAGTTTCACCTTGGTCCCTGGAAAGGTGATGAAGAAAATGATACTGGAAAGCACTTCCAAATACATGATGACGAGAAGGTGATGGGGAGTAGCCAGAATGGATTTTTAAAGAGGAAATGATGCTTGACCAATGTGACTGCATTCTACAGTGACGTAACTGGCTTGGTGGACAAAGGGACAGCAGTGGACAGTTTACCTCAACTTTAGGAAAGCCTTTGACACCATCTCCCATAGCATCACCATTCATAAAATGAAAAAGTGACCAGTGAGGTGGGTTGAAAACTGGCTGGAAAACCAGTCTCAGAGGGTTGTGATCTGTGGCATGAGGTCTTGTAGGAGGCAAGTCAATAGTGGGTACCCCAGAGATCAATACTGGGGCCAATACTGTTTAACACCTTAATTTATGAGCTGGACAATAGGATAGGGAGTGCACCTTCAGTGAGTTCACAGATAATCCAAACCAAGGAGGAATGCCTCCTACACCAGATGGTTGTGCCACTGTTCAGGGGGGCCTTGACATACTGGAGAACTGGGCAGCGAGGACTCTCATGAAGTTCAATAAGGCAAAATGCAGAGTCTCCCACATAAGGAGTAATAATCCCAGGCACCAGAATACACTGGGGAGCAACAGGCTGGGAATCAGCTTTGCCAAAGAAAACCTTGGTGTCCTGGGAGACAACAAGCTGAAACATGCTCCTCTCAGTAGGGCCTGGGAGAGGATGAGAGAGGAAGGACACAAATTAAAAACCATGAAATTCCACCTGAAAACGAGAAAACATTTTTTTCTGTGAGGATGGTCAAATACTGGAGCAGGTTGCCCGAAGAGGTTGTGAAGCCTCCACCTGTGGAGCTATTCAAAGCATGACTGCAGGTCCTGGGCAACCAGCTCTGGGTGGCCCTGCCTGAGCAGGGCAGCTGGACCAGATGGCCTCCAGAGGTCTCTTTCCACCTCAACCATCCTGTGATTCTGTAACAAAAGGTATAATCTGCCTCGTCCACCCCACAGAGCGAGGGACCCTTTATGGTGCCTACCAGACATGGGCCATTTTACCAGACTAAGTTCGCGATAGATTGTAAATGGATGTTATCCTTTCAGGGAAGAGAGCAATCAGGGTGTTATAAGAGTAGTAGGGCAGGAATATTGTGTGGAAAATACAGCTGTGACTTCCAGTTTAATCCAGCCATTTCAGGGTCTCACTTGGTGTCAGCCAACAAGCATAATCTATCCCATGATTTCCCTTGGGCAACCAAGCAATGCTCACATTATAACAACGTAGGAGAACTCTCCTAGCCTTCCCTGTAACCTTAGCTCAAGACAGAGCACATACCCTGGTGAAAAGATGATTTATCTGAAGGGCAGTAACAACAGATGCCATCTCAGCAGCAGGAACCAGTTATGAGAAACCTGGACAGGGCTGGGATTGAGGAACTGCAAGGCAGAGCTTTTATCACAGTAATTTTGCTGGACTGCTCCACAGGGAGTAGTGCAGACTGCCAGGGAGTCTCAGAGAGTTTCAGTTCTGTGGATCTGTTGATGTTTATAAACATTTGGCCTGAACCAAAGTCTCCATTCAAAACACTGCTAAACTTTAGGAAAGTCTGGATCCCATTTTATGTGGCTTAGGACCATTTCTTATTAGAGCTGGGAAGACTAGATATAAATCTCTGTCCAAAGCAGTAATCTTCTTATATTTCATTACTAGCACCACAAGCCTCTGTGAAATGGTCTCTATCAGAACCATAATAACAATGGGTTGCAGCTAAGCTCTCTATCCCAAGTTCAGTCACAGCAAACACACTAACACATTGCATCTGTGCCTGCCTTTGATTTATTAGCACCCACTAAGCCTTTCCACACAGCTGCAGTCAGGTAGCAGACCTGAGGCAGCAGCTAGCAGCTGAGAGGGGAACAAAAACTAGATTCTACATCACATCTCTGCTGTGCCTGACTATGGGAGCACTTCATTTCAGGACATGTTATCTTAACAAGCTGCTGAAGATAGTTCAAACTAATCTGTTATTTTGCCTTGCTATGAATTGGATGGGTATAACTCTTAGCTGAGAGCTGTTAACTGACTACAAGGGCTCTTCTGCTCCATCTAGGGGAAAACTCAAACAGGTGAATTTAATCCATTTGATTTTTGTCCTCACATGGAACAGAATTGCTCACGTGGGCAATTACTGAATTACAGCCAGCAGCCATGACGAACAGATGAGAAGCAGATAAGGACAATTTCAGGTTTTCTCCTCTTGGTTCTGAGTATCCTGACCAGCTCAAACAAGAAGGGCAAAATCAGCCTTAGATGTTAAACCTGTTTCTTCCGCTGCCCTGTTTATTTTGCACATAAGCTCCAAGGTGAGTTTGGCTAGATTACACTAGCCAAGTCAGAACGGACTCTTTGCCTTTTGTGTGTCCAGCTTGGCACCATGCAGACCTGAAAATGTCGACTCCCTTTAAAAGAGCTGAAGTTTGCTTTAGCCGTTGCTACAGGCAGGCAAGTTCTGCTTTTTGGCAGTAACCTATGAGATGAGGGATAAAAATAGAAAAGTTTCTCATCTCTAGCAAAATCAGTGTATGCTTTTGGGAGATGGCCTTTTCTAGCAGCTACTTTGGATCATACTCACCTAAGACTACTACTGCACACAGCTGTGGTTGATACTTTTACTGGATATTTTCAACATGCATATTCTCTCTCCATGCTTTTGCACATACGTACGTCTTCTTTTCCAGCAAGTAAATCTGGACATTGGTCAACTAATAACTATGTATGTAATTTCAGTAAATAAACGGAAGCTTGGAGCATGATTATCTTCCTTTCAAAGCAATAGTAGAGAACAAAATTGTATAATTTAAGAACAAATGCTTCATTTTGTTCACTCTACACTGGGCATAAATTATTTTTAAATTATTCTTCAGCTAATAATGCCAATGAGTTCTTGTGCTGTTGCACTCAGCATCCACATAACAAATACGCTCTTAACTTGTCACAGGTAGGCATGGCTATTTACTGCTGAACCTCTGAGTGCTATTGTATCCTAGCGGCTTCCCGTAAGCATATAACATCATGCAGGATTGGGGAGGGGGGGGTATACAACAAAAACAATGACGCATTTGATATTGTAGGGGTAGCTAAGCTGTTTTTCCTGAGCTCCAACAGCACCACGCACTGGTCTGTGCCCATGAACTTGCTCCCAGGCAGAGCTCAACAACTGTTTTTAAAACTAGCTCGGGATTTATTTTTTTACTATTTTTGTTGTTAGAGAGCCATCTTGTGGTGCATCTTATTAACAATAAATTAAATAAAAGTCTATTATGGTTCAGAAATTGTGGTCTACAAAGACTCTGGTGGTTTTGCATCTTCCACATATCCACTCTTCTCAAAGCTCCTTTTGAAATGGAAATAACCTAATCTCAAATTGCATTTCTGAGTCATAGTAATATTTGTTAGGGACTGGGGAGGATGACATATTTCTCTTTGCTTTTTTAAAAAGCTGGTTTGAAAAGATTTGGAGTGCAAACAAATCGCTACAATTTACAGTACAGACTTATCCCTTCCCTAACAACTAATGTATTGATCAAGGCAGGAGGCAGATGGTCTAGGTTTATTAATGCAATATGTAGAGGTTTTTGTTTTTGTTTCAGCCAAAAGACTTATTAAATATTCCAGAAACTGTTTAAATTTCAAATACTATATGTTGTTACTGGATTCATATGAAAATTTGATCTTTTAAAATAGTAAAAATGCATATTGAAATGTTATTTGGGAAGCATGAAGATTGCAAGAGTTTTCCAGCAGCAATAAAATTTTATAGCATTCTTTAAATTCCTGTATTTCAAGTCTGTGGTTAAGTGGAAAGGATAGATCCACCTGAACTAGAGCCAATAAATCAATTGCAAAAGTGCTTTGAATGTTGGTAGATTTCTCCTTCTCTGAGATGGAAATCCACACATGATGCTAAATAACACAACAATGCAGTGTACAAAATGTTACTGTGCCTCTGAAAAAAACAATGTTCAGAGGAAAAACAAAAACCAAGTCTGTCCATAAAACAGAATGCATCTACACATTGAATGTTTTCCCTCTGAAGCTTTGAATAAGATGCTAATGATTTTTTTTTTCTTTATGTATATAACAGTTCTCTTGTCCATTAATAAGCTATAATTATCTTTTGTCCTTTCATTGAAAGGAAAAAATGCACTGTGTAGCCAAAGATCATTACTGGTCCACCCTCTGCTATCAGTTAAGTCACTGAAAATGAAAACGTAATTACAGAGTGTCCTTAAACTAGTATACAATAATTAACACCTTCTCTTAAAAATTCAGGTTTAAATTTTAAAAAGCGTAATATTATGCAGGTGCTTCTGCAGGACTTAGTTAATCTCCTTTGCTCATCTTTTCTGATGTTTGTTCTAGGTAGAAAACAGGCTTTCATAAAGAAAAAGAAAAAAAAAAAAGTGACAAGATGAAGACCATTTAAGAATCAAATTAATAAGGGAAAGCACAAGGAAAAGGAGCAACTGTGGGGTAAACTCCAAAAAGTTGCTTTGGGACACAAATTGGAGGCTGACAGATGTGATGCTCAGAAAAATGCTGAAAACTTTTAGCTCAGACTTTTTTCTAACCAAGTAATGAACAGTCCACTCAAGTGAAGCTGTGAGATGAAGTCCACTGGTAGAAAGGCATTCTGCTTTCTTTCAAACTCCCTTCAAGTTACAAGTCATTAATCCAAGCATGGATAGCCACAAACCTCATCATAACATTTCCAGTTGGCAAAGGCACCCAAAACAACCTAAAGACAACAGAAAGAAAAACAAAGCTTTCCAAGATAGACCTCTGAGCTGAAAGGAAGAACCTTAAGTTTTCTTGTTGCTTAAGAAACGGATGTCCCACAGAACTGTCTTGCTTTCATGGCAAGAGATGTGAAGAGATGGGAAATATAGATATGGTGGAAATGCAGCAGTCCTTCAGGATGTATATTTGCAGTTCTGAATAACCAGGAATATGACAATCTCTATCTGAACCATCTCTGCTGTCGTAGATGATTGTTTGAACAAAGAAAGAATGTACTGCTTAAGACTTGGCTTTCTATATAAAGTGTAACAAATTACCTTTCTAGTGTGTAAAATTACTAAGCTAAGCGATTTCATTTATGAAGTACAAATGTTGAGAAGCTGAGACACCTTATATTTGTGCTAAGGAGCTGTTGTAGGGCATTCCATCCGTGTATGAAAGTACTGGAGGGGAGAGAATCCTGTTGGTGCCATCGCTGTCAATTGGCTACAGTTCTACTTAATTCAGCTGTTCAAACCATCCTTTCTGAGTTAAGCAGAACTCAGGGTAAATTCATATGAAAGCACGCATAACAAAGATAATCCTGTTATGTGATCCATAGTTCTACACAGGTTTGAGGGGCTTGGCTCCAAAGTTTTGAATGTGGTGTTTGCTCCATTGTGAAGAATCTGAAAACAGGCTCCTAGATTTTTTTCACCTCCTAGATACTCTAAGCATTGAGTATTACTTAACATTTTGTTGGAGCAAGTCATCTTTGAGGGTACAAAATGCTTCTAGTTTCAAAGGAAGGTAAGAAGGAATGTGTGCTTGGGTGCAGGAGGTAGACATGCAGTGCTGATCCTCAGCCAGCAGAATGGCCTCTGCAGACTGTGGCAGAAGGGGTGGGTAATGTCTGGAGATATACATGAGCCATTTCCTTCCCTTACGGCCCAAAGATTCTCATACCCAGTCACCCAGCTGTACTGCATGTTGAATTCATGTATGCAGTCTTAACCGTGCACAGGAACTGTGATTGATCTATGGACAGAGTGCTAGTTTTTCCATGTGTAAATAACAGTATCCAGTGATTGAATTTCTCTCTAATAAATTGAATACCTTGAATACCTCTGAGGTCTTACATCACAAGGCTGTTTCTCAGAGCCTGTGTTCTCATTATGCTCTGTACTCTTCTGTATCCTTTAACTAGATTACCTTATCCTTCTAGAAAAATAGCTATGAAAAATGGAGACAGTATTCTAGTAATGCTGTTACGATTGATATACATACTGTCAAAGTCACTTCCCCATTTCTTTTTGCTCCTTCTTCCTAAAATCTAGCATTAAGACTCGATTTTGAGATGAGTGAATTTCAACTCTTTCGAGTCACTTGTCTACGAACAGAGAGAGCAAGAAGCCTACAGAACATACCACAGACATACCTGAGGTGGCCCCTAAAGAGTTAATTTGAATACTAGAGACAGCATAGCTGAAAGCACAGGGCATCTAGCCAAGACCAAGTAGCCCTCCTGAAGAGCAATCAAAGCTGGCTCCAATTTTGCTGTGCCCTGTAGTGACTCCTATTTGCAGATGTGGCTCTTCTGAAACGCCGTTCTTTGTCCTGGGTAACTGCATTTAATTAGGTAACTGAATTCTCTTTTTATAGCATCTTATGTTCCTTATCTACTTCCTGGACAATCTCTGTCATCTTTAAACTATTCAGGTGAAGGTTCTGCATCATCATCTACACAATCGATTTATTTATTTTTTAATCTATTGAAAAGAGTTGTTTTGATGACCTCTACAAAACCTGCTGGAGACACCCAGCTTGCTACCAGTTGCACTTCAGTAATCTAGTTTTAAATGTATATGCTGTGCATGCTGGTTGTCCAATATGGAGCACGTCTTTTATTCAGAAGCTTTGGTGTTATATCAAACACACCGGAGAAATCAACACTCCTGTATCAATACACATCAGATGCACAGTACACCCTAAAATAAACACAACAAGTTTGCTTGGAAAGAAAGATCTATCTTCCTTGAAAATATATTTATTGACAGCTAAAGTTTATAATGCTAACAAATCAACTGTCTTGCTACTTTGCATGGGATTTAATCAAATAAGTAGATCCTGAGTTTCCTTCACTTTCTCTAGAGCAATGCTGGAAATCCTCACTAAAATGTTTTCAGAATTCTAAGATAATTTGAAACTTGGTGTTATTTAATAACATTGCAAGAAGATTTTTATCAGCGCATGAATTATTGATAGAAATATGTTTAATTTTAGAAGATGCTTCCAGTTTGTTACAGTGATCTTACCATCACTGTCGTAAAGAAGCCAGCTTCACTACAAAGAAAGGTCTAACCCTTGTAACTCGGGCAACAGTGTGATCAGACACAAGCCTGGCATTTAAACGTTAATCTCTGAACAGTGACGTGCACTAAGCAGGTCCTTTGGTCAAGCTTGTCATGTGTAACTGAAAAATAACCCACTTAGACAGCTGATGGGCTTCCAGGAGCTTGGAATTTAAAGCTCTGACACCATACAACCGGCTGTGGTTCTTTGGGGCAGGTTGTGCCACCAGTACCTCTTCAGTACTCCAAACATGATGTAAGGCTGTTTTTTTTCTGGCAAATACCCTAGAGAAACAAATGATGCAGACAATTAGAGTCTTCCCCAAATCATGCTTATCTTTAGAGCTGAGAAAGAGAACGTGCACTACAATAAAGTAGTGACATGGAACAGATGAGCTTGACTGCTCCCACCTCCAGTACATACCATTTTTCTTTTGTCCACATTTGTATAAATGTCACGCAGCGCTGCCAGTATGAATAGTTGATGCCAAGTCTTTTGCCCTGCAAAAGGAGAGAACATCTGTGGCAGAGAACACTGTGACTGCGTGGCCCCAAACCTGGCTGTAGCTTTGAAAAATGCGAAGTGTGGTTGGGAATGTCATGCCTGCTCCACACAGCCAGTAGCAGCCTGCACTTCTTACCCAGTGCTTCAAGTGAAAGAAAAGCCAACACAGTGATGGATGAGACCTCATTTGACTGAAATCAGAGGTGAAATCCAATTAGCTTAAATGGAGTTGGGATTTCTAGCAGATAAATATAACATGGAGTGTGTTTTGATTCACGTTCCGGATCATAGCATCATTCTGGGAAGTATGATCACCACAATCCTATTAAAAAGAGAGGAAACTGGAAGCTGAACATGCAGGATTTTACGGTTTCTAAACCTTGCTTCAGAACCTTACCTATGCTTTCACTGCTAGCCTGCTCTCCTGGGTGTTTGGTCACTTGATTACTTATACCCTTCAGCCAATCTTTACATGAAGCATTAGCAGACAGATTTTTTACAGAGGTGATAAATCTCTTTACCCTGGCTACTAATTTACTGTATTTATTGTTTACTCAAGCATTTTTTTTCCAAACCTTGCAAGCAATATGTGTACAGCTTCAATCTACCGACGTTGAGAAAACAAGCCTTGCAAATTTTTATCTGAATCTTTTCATAAAATTTTGATAATGCTTGGTCTGTCTTTCAACATCAGTATCACATCTCCGTTATTCTTGCTACTGAAAAACATGGTCTGTTGGAGTCAAAGGAACAATGAAATGTCATCTCTTCTACAATAAAAAGAGAACAGTGATATCAAACACACAAAACAGCAATAACTCTGCTTTCTTCTTACTGCATGTTTTATTTCAGTAGCAGTTTCATTTATTGTAATATGCTAATATAGACACACTATCCATGCCCTTATTTCTATTCCTTGTCCCATGTTTATTCCCAGCACAGTCCATCTTCTAGAAGATGGGAATATAGGTTTGTTAAAAACAGCAAAACCACAAAATTGTCCAGGCTGTTTCATGCAACCATGAGCTTGCATTTGTCTGTGGATTGGTTGCATGTTAAGACTGCTACTGGCATTTAATTCTTAAGCATATTTACAACTATTATAGGCAGGTTCCTTTAAAGCTAGAGATTTGTGCTACTTCTTTCTGTTATAGCCACGCAGAAAAACTTCCTTCTTCTATTGCTGCCTGTCCTTAATCTGCAGTTGCATGTACAGAATTAGCAGGTAATGAAATATATTAGGAAGGATTGAGCGTTAACTGTAAGAACCCAGCTCTTCGCTTGTTATTTAAGAAACAATGGATGTCACATTTAAGATGATAATGAGCGTCAGAGCTGAAGTTAGATTAGAAACTTTTAAGTGAACCTTAATTACATTTTTCAATTTTCAGTAATCGCCTGACAGCAAATCCCTACTATGCCAGTCAGACCAGAATACGAGAGGGCTTTTTGTGTTTTCCTTTCTTAAAACATTGGAAGGGCTTTCTGCAGGATTTTCTTGATAACTTTTATTCACTATGTCACTAATTAAGGGTTCAAAACTAAACGGCTGAGAAAATGCCTCCTCTAATTACACATCATAAGCCCTCTGCTGTATTTTTAGCTTTATTCTCAGTTTTTCAGACTACATTTGGAAGCAAAAGGTCTCAAATTCAGTTTGGTACTGTGAATAATTCACATTATTTCTTCTTACTGTAAGAGACTGCTTAGGTTTGATATACTGCAGTGAATAGGCAGCACCTAGTGGTCTTGAAATGCATAAACATTGCAAGTTCTTAACAGTTCAAGATCTTGAAATACCGATGATCAAACCTGAGAGATCATTTCTGTTAAAATGAATTAAAAAATAAAAAATAAAATAAAAATAAAAGCTGTCTAACAAATAGCTCTCTGGAATTGCTGGGAGGAGAATAGACAAATATAATTAAAAGGAGGAAAGTTGGTCAGTTAAGCTTATTATAAAAACCTGAACTCCATAAGATTGCATACCTCGAAGGTATGTTCTGTGTTTTATCACATTACAGTAGTCACAACGTTCACTTTAATTTTATTCCAAGAATTTGCTTGGAAATACATTTATCTGTATGACTTTTTTTATTTATTTTTTTTGCTTCTACTTAGTTTCTCACTTCAATAGCAAGTGTATTATATCTGAGTCTATTTGAAGCATTGCTGGAAGCAGGACTGAAGTAAATAGGCTTGCATCTGCAAAACCATTCTTTACATTTTTCAGTGCTCTTCTGGAGTTTATTGCAAACTTTGATTCAGAAAAAATAAAGCATGCACTAGTATAAATTCAGTCTGATTCCACAGAGGTCAATGAATACAGTCTCTGTATCCATTTTTGGGTACCATGGAGTGATCAAGAGAAGAGTGGTAAAGCCGGCTTGACATGGATGGATGAATGGATGGAGTTTCACATTTATTTGACATATACCGAAGCTTTTAAAACCACCGTCTTCTTTTAAAATGAAACTTGTTACATTTAAAACAAATGTAAAACTGGAAAAAAGAATGTACATCATGACTATAGAATTAAGGCCAAATCTGAAGCTGCTGTGTAATTATGAAGTCATTCCACTGAAACCAATGAAAAGAAAGATATTGCTCTTTTATGACTGCGCTTCTCTGTGAACCAAGGAATTCAGCAAAATACCTTTCTAAGATGCCTTTTCATTGGGGTTGAGATCCACAGGGATCATCAAGTTCAACTCCTGGACTCAAGTCCATCAGGACTACCTAAAAATCAAACTGTATGTCAGAGATCATTGTACAGATGCTTCTTGAACTCTGGCAGGCTCAAGGTGAGGCCATGCCAGTGCAGAGCAGAGCAGGACAATCCCTTCTCTTGACTGGCTAGCAATACCGTGCCTGATGCATCCCAGGACACGGTTGGCCCTCCTGGCTGCCAGGGCACACTGCTGGCTCGTGTTCGGCTTGTTGACGATCAAAATTCCCAAATCACTTTCTGTGGGGCTGCTCTCCAGCCTCTTGTCCTCCAGTCTGTACATACAGCCAGAGTTACCCCATCCCAGGTGCAGAATCCAGCACTTCTTCTTGCTGAACTTCATATTGTTGGTAATTGCCCAGGCTCTAATTTGTCAAGATCTCTCTGCAAGGCCTCTCTGCTCTTGAGGGAGTCAACAGCTCCTCCTAACTTAGTGTTGTCTGCAAACTTAGTATGCATTCGAGTCCTGCATCCAGATCATGTATAAAAACATTAAAGAGACTTATTTCCTTCCAGCTCTCCTAAGGGTCCCCACATATATAGAAATCAATCCCGATCCCAGGATGATGTGGAAATCTGTGGCGTTGCCTGTTGACTCCTGCATAAAGAAAGGTATGAATTATACGTGTACGGCCTGTTCTCTGTGTACATGAGCTGCATCATCTGTTAAAGGAAAACTCGCTCAGAAGTGAGTAATCAGAATATAACCCACTAACTCTCACACTAATGGTAGTAGTGAAAAGGCCCTCCCTCACATAAAATCCCTTTATTGTCTTTGTACAAATTTTGAGGTGCAATCAAGAGGCCATCTCATACTATTGATTTTTAACCAAACTCCCCACCGAAATCAATGAGAAGACCTGCTTAAAATCAATAGTGCAATAAAGATTGTGCAGAGCTGTTTGCAGCAAGACTTTTTCTAATTTTTGTTTGGTTTCTACTTTGATTTAATCATACTTAATGTGACATGCTGATACTGGATGATAAATATCCCATGTGTGTATGGAATCTGTCAAAAATAAGAACAATATGGATGCAATAATACTAACATTGAATTTTCAGAGAAAAAAAAATATATATTAAGGAACTGAAATACAGTGTGACATCCCTCAGAACTGCTAACCTTTCCAATCCAAGAATGGGTTTTGATAGCCTAGGAAACAGATTCTTCCAGTTCACTCAAACAGTAAGTAAAATATTTGAGTTTGGAGAGAAACAAACATATTAAAAGGGGGTTTTATTGCTCAGAATAAAAATCATTTAGAAAGTGTATCTCAAATTCACATGAGAATAACATCCCTGTAAAAGGATAAAAAACTATTCAGAGTAGATGAAGCTGAATGTAGGAAAAAGGTAATTGTTTATTTCCAGCCTTCTTCCCTCCTCTCTTCCCCCCCCCCCCCAAAAAAAAAAAAAAAAAAGTGGCTGAAAGACAGAGACTGTTGATATCTTTTCACAAGTTTACAGAACAGAATAAAAGCAATGAAGTTAACAGAAGATAAGATTCAAGGTTGCAATATGGAAGTCACTAACTTCAGTATATGTGAGAAAAAAAATGTCTATTAAGCACTCAGTTATCTGTTAAGCACACTTTTTTCTTTTATTTTTCCAAGCGGAACTGTTAGGGTATTAATCCAGGAGGGAGGATCTGGATTCTGCCTTGGACCTTGAAAAAGCTGTCTAAAATATCACGTATGGAAAAGATGCTAAGTATACTTCTGTGCTCAGCCTTTCCTCTGAGATGCTCAAGACAACTGTTTCTTGGATTGCTCTTCTAAGGTGCTGTAGCTTTAACCACATACTACACTATAAGCCTTAAAATCCTGGTTTTAAACTCCACTCTGGTGGCACATGCAACTAAGCTTGTAGTCCCTCTCTTGTATTCGTTTTGACTGCCATAGTGTTAAAAAACATTTTGCCATCCATTCCAAAACAGCAAGTTCCAACCAATTTACAATGGAAACCCTCAAGACTTGGCACATAAAATAATCACCTACAATTTTTCAAGTCACTGTAAAATGGTCCACAGCCAAAACACCAGTGCCTCAGTCTCCCATCTATAAAATAGGCATAATGATACCTTAAATGGGTATTGAAAAGATAAATGAATTATAATAGTAACATAGTTCCCATCAGTATTGCAGAGCAGACTATGGGAAAGATTGATTAAGGAGACTTAAAAATTAACTGTACTACTGTCCTCAATTGAGTAGCAAGAGTTCCTTCCACTGGAAAGATGACTGGTCTGTCAATAGTCCATCAATATCCTCCAGGCTCAGCAAGACTGATTTTAACATCCATTTAGGCTGCTCTATATAATCAGCCCCATTCTCCCCCCGTTTCCCAAAAGAATCCTTCTTTGTATATTTTCTTTTAAATATTTCTCTTGAAATAAATTCAACCTGGGTCAAACCTGAAAAAGCACAAGACATGGTGGACGGTGAAAAAATATGCATTAAAAAAAAAAAAGAAAAAATAGTCAAAATACCTGAGGCCTAAAGGGTGATAGATGGGGGACATACACAGTGGAAACTATCTGCATGGATACAAAATGGTATCTCCAAACACTTCATCACATTGCAGCCATTCATCCGTCACATCCATAAGCATAAATGAATGTACTGGCTGCACTACGGGTATCTGGGATGTAGAGGAGGGATAGCACTATTAAATAAAACTTGTCCTATGAACACAGCTCTAAACTACATTAAAACAGACTTTTTTTTCCCATACATCTACTTATTAAGAATTTTGTTTTGCTTTTTTTTTCATTTTGATTCTTTGCTTTTTAAGAGTTTGGAAGCTCTTGTTCTCTGTCAGCCACGTTGCTGTACCAATCCTGTGAGCTTTGCCCCGAGCTTTTTTTCTGCTGGCCAATACCAATTTCATTTGTAATGAAAACATTGCAACTCTGACTGCACTGCCTACTAGCATATTGATTGTTTTTCACCAAACAATTACGAAGAAATCAAAATTCCATCTCTTTTACTGCCTTTTGAGCTAGTTTTTGATTGTTTTCTTTTTCCAAGTTGATATTTTACTTGTGTGCATAAATGAGTCGAAGTGTAGGCCAAGGTACCACAAAAGTTGCTTAGCTTTACCAAAAATGATGTCTATAGTAATATTAGTACATTCTTCTGATATAGATATGATTCCACTCGTGCACGAATGCTTAATACATCATACATACATGCTTCCATTTGGGGAAAATATGAGAACTGTACCAATATAAGGCTCTGTAGCAGTAAAGTATTATTCACAGTGTGAATGGTAAGAGTATTTAGTTTTTAAAACATCATACCCTCAGTCAAATCGATCCACATTATAACTGTGTGCAACTCAGATCCTAGCCTTTTTTTTTTCTCTGAAATCAATTTTTTTTTTAATTTAGAAAACTTAAAGAATCTTGCCTCTAATTAGCTGAACTAATTAAAACGCTATTTAATCCTAATTCAGAATAATCTCTTTATGCCATAAAACAAACTTTACAGTTCCTCAGTGTCATCTACAGTTCCTATTTACCATCCCTTTTTGGCTCAGCCAACAAAACCATTCTTTGTGTTTTTGATAATGATTTCCAATAATGATTGCTTTCTGGTGTGGGTAGGAGAGAAAGGGATCTAGATGAAGGCATGAGCCTCAGCTCTCAGCCAGAGAGATCAAAGTGCTGATCGGGTCATCCAAAGATGTCAAGCAACACCAAAAAAAAATAATACTGTGGAATATCCTTGGATAAGGATATTACATTGCACGCAATGAATGACATTGTCTGACGTACAGCAGCAAAATTCAGACAATCTTGAAAATCTGTCCAAAAATCTTTTCTGTCAGCAACTACTGATGATGTTGTTTTTTTTTTTAAAGAAAATTCAAGCCAAGGAATTCAATTGAAAAACAAACAAACAAACAAACAACAACAACAACAACAACAAAACTTGTTTGGATTAAAAAACCTGTTTGGATTAAAATAGTTGAGGGATGACAAACTAATTTCTGTAGTATTGCAGATTGTCCAGGTGCTCTTTATTCTGCCTGACGTTTGTAGTTTGACCCTGACAAGAGGACCTATTGCTGTACTCCCTAGCTGAGTACACGTCTCTGAGTGGGAAAGCTGAAAACAGACACTGAAGGAAAAGTTTTGGTGCCTCAAACTAGCTAACATGAATAATTTATACATGCCAGCTGAGAATGTCCCAAGAAATAGCCAGAGAGGAATAATAAAAGAAGAAAAAAAAAAAAATCTAGAAAACACACGGCAGATTTGAGGCACTTGGCTCATGTGGGTATGGCACCGCTGTTGACTACTCAAGAAAAGGCTCTCCTGCTGAACAGAACCGCTCAAAAAATGCCACACACTCAAGGCTACACAACTGAAACCTGGTATCCAGTTTGCTTCATCCACTGAGGGACTGACAACAAGCACTGATGTTGCTGACTACGTGCAGGTATAGAAATGGAGCGGTCATCCTGGATTTGTTTGAATTACCTTGTTTGAATGTGAGTTAGTAGGACATAAAATAATATGTGGAATTGGGGCTTCTCTAATGACTGATAACGGATGTATGGAAACAGACTACACAGTACCTAGTGATCTGCACAATTTAGGGAAATCTGAGCAATCCTGAGAATCTATCAGAGTTAGAGATGTGCCAGAGTAAATGTCTGATTTTGGAGAAAGTTATAATTCTAGAGGAAGGAACTAAGAGGTAGGATAGGATAGGATAGGATAGGATAGGATAGGATAGGATAGGATAGGATAGGATAGGATAGGATATAGTCTGTAATGATGCTCTGCTTGCTAGATTATTTCACTCTCAGTGATGGCTTGCCCCTTTAGCTACCTAATCATAGCAGAGGAGATGATCAATAAGAAGATGGTGGGAAGAGAGTAACGCACAAGAAGTGCTGGGATTGATTTGTTAACTGTTGTGTTTTTGTTGTTGTTGTTGTTTGAAGCTTTAGTCCTTTTTTGCTTGTAGAAGTGCCACTATTTCTAGTGATGTAAATTGGTGAAAATTATGTTAAATTATGTTAAAATTGTTCTTGGTCTCTTTGTTCTTGACAGTATGGCCTCATTATCAAGCTGTCTTGTTTCTTCAAGAAAACTAGCTCTTAAGAAAGTCACTCCTTTAAAGCAATGGTTCCTTATGTGTAAATCCCACTTTGATATCCCCGTCTGGAATTGTGTAGTTTTATAATTGTGAAAAGCTAGAAAATGGGACTGAATCTTCCCAAATACCCACTAGCTCTGGATGCTCATAACTGTGACATCCAGAGGAGCGCGGCACCCATCTGTAGGCCAGGTAAAGCTGAATTCCCCAGAGCCCCAAAATGCAGGCCTGTACCTTTGTAGGGGGCAGCTCTGAAAAACCCAGCTCCTGAAACACCTAACTCTGAAGAGTTAGAGGCGAAATTCCCTCAGAGGTATGGGCAGCAAGCACTTGTTACGATGTGTTACGCTGCTTATGGCATTACTTCTCCCGACACAAACTCTTTATTAACTTTGTTTGGAAGTAGTGTTTGAGGCAGACGACCTAGTGCGTGCTGTCGGAGGTTCGTGTTTACAGAACTTGGGGTTCACTCCGGGGCCTGGCTGAGCATGGAGGGGGCTGCGCCAAACCCCACCACAGCCCGAGGGCGACAACCCCAGGCCGGGCCGCGCTGCGGGGCGGAGCCGCCACTGCGGCTCGGGGCCGCGGCTCCGGCGCTGTAGAGGGCGCTGCATGGCCGGGCCGTGCCCGGCGCCACGGAGTTGTTCCGTTCCCATTCCCGTTCCCGTTCCCGTTCCCGTTCCCGTTGCCGGCGCCGCTCCCCTCGGGCCGGGCGGCGGCGGCGGCGGCTTGTGGGCGAGCCGGGGCTGGGCTGGGCAGGGTCCGGGCGGGGGGCGGCGGGGTGGCGGCGCCGCATGCGGCGCTGATGGAGCCGGGCTCGGGGCTGCCGCAGCGCAGGGCGGCGGCGGGGGGAGGCGGCGGCGGCGGCGGGCTGGAGCTCGGGGCGGGCTCGGCGGGGGGGTCTCCGGCGCTGTCCGGGGGGCAGGCTCGGCGCAGGAAGCAGCCGCCGCGCCCCGCCGACTTCAAGCTGCAGGTGATCATCATCGGCTCCCGGGGGGTGGGCAAGACCAGCCTGATGGAGCGCTTCACCGACGACACCTTCTGCGAGGCCTGCAAGTCCACCGTGGGTAAGGCTGCGCTGCCCTGCCCCGATGTCCCCGGGGTGGGTTTGGGGGTGGTGGGGCACCCCCCTGGGGGGGGGGGTTCTGCTTGCCCTACAAGCCCTTGGTTGGAAAGGTGTTGGGGGTCCTCGGTGTCCTGACGGGTTTGGGGGAGGTGGGTGGTGTCCTGCGTCGCTGGTGCTAGCAAAAAGCAGGGTTTGAAGGAAGAGAAACGCGGGGTGGTTGGTGGAACAGGTGGCTGTGGGGTTGTGTGTAGGGAAACGGGAGTGTTTCAGGGGTGGGGAGGCGTGCAGTGCCAACACCTAGCTGGTGGGACTCCAAATGCTGTTCCAGGTTACCTCAGGTCAATATTAGATAAGAGGAAGAGCTGACGGTTTGTTTCTGGAAGAGCACCTCTCGAGCACACTGCGTGTTTTGCCCCCTTGCAGCAAACCAGAAGGCGATTTCCCAGTGTTGCAGAGCAGCGTCCTGCGCGTGGTTTAGTCACCAGTGCCGGCCTCTGAGGGAGCGTAATACCTCCTGTCCTAATGCCTGAGTGTGTAAAGGGCGGAAAGCAAGCCAGGGAGACGGCGTTATTAGAGACCAGCTCTTGGGACCGAGCTCCCAAGCGCTGCAGCGAGGTGGTTGTTAAGGCTGTGTCACTGTAAAGTACCTGTGCCGAGCTTAATTGCAGCTTGACGTGTAGGGAAAGGTATAGCGTCTGATGGAAAGCGAGTGTATCGCCTTTTAGAAGCTAAATTGTTACTTTTCAAGATGATCTTGCTGTGACAGAATAATACAGTTACCCTTATTTTCATTTTAACGTGCCGTCTGTCAGTTCTTTTGTTCTTATTGTTTCCTAGGTCCTTTAAAAATCCAAATCTGATGGAGCCGTGGCTCCCCTTCTTAGCAGCCTGTTAGTGTTGATGTATTTAAGCAGGTAACTTAACTTTTCAGAAGTTAGAAAGAAGTGACAGCACGTCAGAGATGCAATCCTGAAGCGATGCGTTGTCGTGAAGAAACGCTGGGGGCTTCTGTAGACGGGCTGGTTTAGTTAAGCATATGGTGAGCTAGGGAAGAACTAGACAGTGGACTGTATTCTTTATAAGTTCTCCAGGTTTATGTATTGTGTTGAACTCGTGTGCTTCTCTGTTGGGCTGACCTACATTCAGTGCTCTTTTGGGGCCGGACTGCTCTCTGTTACCTCGTGTTAGTTTCCTTGAGAAGTGAGAGGACGTGCCCTAGACCCCGGTCCAGACTTCCAGTCTGGTGCCTTGAAAGCAAAACTGATTTGCTAGATAACCGAGACAGTGATTGAGGCAGAGAAGCTTCCTTATTTTACAAAAAAACAGGAAATAAATGGTGGTATGCCGCTAGACAGAAGATTACGTAATGTTTGATGTACAAAGTGTGCCAACATAAAGCAGCATAGGGAAATCAGCTTGTGCCAAAACACATGTAAGAAAGACTTGACAGTAATGGCATTCTTGCAAGGTCCTCTGACTTAAAGTTGAGAGCTGTTGAGATTCCCCCAGATCCTTCAACTGCTAAATGAACAAGCTTTTCTCAGCCGTGACTGAAAGCTCGCACCCCGCTGTTTTGCACCGTAGAGTAAGAAAAAGTAACCTCCGCTGTTTACGTGTTAGCTGGATGGAAAATAACCCACACTCAGAAATGATCTGAGGTCAGACTTTGATACGCAGTTGAAATCATAAAACTCTTTCTCTGTAACTACTTACTGCAGTGCTTTTCAAGAAGTGTAGAATGTGTTTTGAAATATTATTGAAAACAGTGTGACTGATCTCATTTCAGGGGAAGTTATGTAAACAGAATATACCTCGAGATTAAATTTGAAAAGACCATGTGATAAAAGAAGTTAAAATATGCTGTATCTACCTATCTGATTGAAGACATATTTTAAACAGAATCCTAAAATACATATTAACTCCCTTACCTTGATATTAGTGGTCTCTACCTTACTTTTTATGTTTGTTTGTTTTTTTTCCCTAAACCTGTGGAATTATAGGCTAAGTAGAATAATATTTAACACTTTAACCTCTTGCATGGAAATGTGCAGGCTACTCAGAGGTCTTCTCTGACAGTGATGTCCAAAAACTTTCCTTGTCCAAAGCTTATTAGAAGTACCTGGCTGACTTTTGTCTCTAAGTACTGCTTAGGATAATAATGCCAGGTAATTGGAAAATTTGGGTGTTTCTGCATGAATGGGGAGGTGTGGATTAGATTAAAAAAGATTCAGTACTTTAATGTTAATTTGCAAGGGCTAAATTTGCCAGATTGGTAAAGAAAATTCTGCAATAAAAACATATCAGTGTCTTCTGTCTCATCTCAAAACACTGAAGTTCTTTGAAAGTGTTCAAAAATAGCTTGGCAGATTTTGGCACATTATTCATAACGGCACACGATGTGCTGTTGATCTAAAATTCTTTTGATGTATTTATTTTGGGCATTAAGTTGCATAGAATATTGTGTCTACTTAATCTGCTATTTACATAGCACTGCAAATACTCACTGTGCTCAAATATTTACTGACTTTTGCACACTGTTGTCAAATGAGAAATAGAGGCCACTGTTTACAATTTTACATGCCAGGCTTGAATATTTGTTCTTATTATTAGGTTATAACTTATTATTTCTTTGGGCAGAGAACTTTTCTGTAGAAGTGTTACAGCTTATCTACAGTGATGTAAAATTGCTGGGTTCATGCCAGCATTAAATCCAAAGTAGTTAAGGGAACTTCTTTTCCATGGTGGAAGAATGCTTATTTAAAGGTAACACTGGCATTATATTAATTTTGTCAACTATATATATGTATATATATACACACATATACACACTTTATTTTACAATAAAAATCATTCCCCATTTATGAGTCTTTATCTGACCTCCATGCACCTGCCTTTTTCACAAAGGAGAAAGATCCAGGACTATCACTTGGAGGTTTTTCAGGCTCTTGACAAAGAAAACCAAATTTGCCAAATTAGGCATAAAAAAGGGTCATCTTTCCAGAGTCAGTGGACAGATACTGGTATGGTTGTGAGGAGGTCTGAAGATGGGTGGTGAAGGAGGAGTCTTTGCCTTTGCTTCTTTCCCCCCTTCCTTATTTTCCCAAAAGTATGTTTTATCCCCAAAGAAATACATCCTAATTCAGATCTCTGTAGTGATGTTATTACGATTACTATAATAAAGAGTCCTTTTATTTTCCAAAGGCCTCTGTGTGCCCTTTAACCCTCACGGCTGTCTGCCCTATCTGTATCTAAGTCTTCACTCGCTATCAATCTCCATGCTATTTTTTCTTCCACGAACGATCTACAGAGCTCCTGTGCTCAGTATTATTTCCTCTCCAACCTGTTTTGCCACAGGCAAAATTCTGGTTTTAATCTCAGAACCTGAGGTTCCTGCTCACCCAAACCGGAGGCCCTGCACTGACTCACTTCTCAGGCGGCTGACTCTCCTGCTTCTCCAGATCAAGCAGAGCTCCTCTGCTCATCTTTTCCAAGCTGGCCAAGTATGTAAAGTTTCTGAGGCTTAGTCTTACCCTTCAGTTCTTCTCGGTCATGAAAGCATCCCAGGAAAGAAGCCTTGCCTTCAAAAATGTAAGAGTTCAGGTGCCCTGGCAGGCTATTCATGGGACACCACAGTACCACTTGAAGCAAATGTGCTGTGACTTCACATAAATTGCTTTTTTACCCTGTTCCACTTTGCTTTAATGCTAGTGTGAAACAGTCTGTTGGCGTGTGCATTGGGGGCTCATCAGGTTTACAGAGCTCCGTAGCTTTTTTATCCAAGCAGTCTCTTTCCTATTGTTTCTTTTTAAAATACACAAGCAAAATGCCTGACTTCCACAAATAAGCAACAGCAATGGTGAAAACTTCAGCTTAAACTTCTGTCAGAGCAACCTTAAGCAAGGCATCTTCTGTTTTTAATACATAGGCATGATAGATCAGTACATAGGTACACAAATGCATGTGTGTGTGTGTGTGTGTATATATATATATAGGTTGTCTGTTGTTAATTCAACCTCCTTCATTGGTTTTTAGCCTTTAAAAGGTGGAGTAACAACATTCATGTGTAGTTTTCATTCCCGTAAGTTTTTCGTATAATATTAATTATATTCACTTAATTGAATGGCCTTATTTTAATATCAAGTGTTCATTTTTTCAGAACTGCCCTTTAAGTTGGTCCTTAATTTTTTACTTGTCGATATTTTAAGCTCACGTGCAATGTAAGCATTGCATGTCCTATTACCTTGAAAAGTAACCTTTCAGTAAATCACGATAAAAACCTATGTTTGGAAAGCAAGTTTAATAATTTCCTGTAATCTGAGATGAAGAACAACCTACAGATGATCCTCGGAAAAACCTCCTGCATTAACTAGAAAAATAGCGTTTTTGTGTACATTTTTTGCTACACTTGTATGTGTCTGTGAGTTCTTTCTGACAAGTGTAACTCATTTTAATTTTTCTTTGAAGATTTTCACCTCCCAGAAGGTGACACTGAAAACTTAACTGCGGTGGAGAGAGGGAAGAAAGGGTAGAAATAGACGTCTTTTGCTTTACCACGTTGTGATAAAGTAGCAATCAGATAGCCTTGTATTGGCTTTATACCCCGCATCAGCTCTGTACTCATTCTGATAGATCTTTGCTGTTGTACAAAAGAAAAGGAAGAAGGTTCTGATCAATGATCTTAAATATTTATGTGAGAATTAACCCTTATCTTCATTTTTTTCTGGGATGTATATCTATTCTTATATACAGGTTTTTTTTGGCTAGCATAAACAAAACATTTAGGTTAGCATAAACAAAACTAACAAATACCTCATTAGTGTTGTGCTGCAGTTACTCGACAAACTACAAATAGCAGAGAGTGGGGAGGCTGGAAACTTGCGCAGAAAACCATTTAACCTTACACAAAACCTTGAGATAATTGGGGAGCGTGTAGTAACTCGCGCTGTTTGTTTTCGGCTCTGTAACCGTGGGTTTAGGAAATGCATCTCTGAACAGAAGCCTGTGCTCCCTGGAAGCTGCCTTCCACCTTTCAGGAGTAGCGCTGCCACTTGTAATCGACGCTGGAGACCACAACTGAAAGAAGCTAGCAAGTAATTGTCTGCCGAGCGTACGTGTCAGCTAAGCGTGTTTCACAGCATCTGGTGGAGTCAGCAATTATTTTCCATGCGTAGCCATTTGAGCCCTCAGAAGGGGCTCAAAACTGTATTTTAAAATAGGAAAATGTAGCAGCAAGGTGGTATAAATTATCAGGGTTCAGGAGCAGGGTATTGGGGAGAGGTTTTTTCTATTTTCATTTTTGTTTTTTGAATTACCAAGGAGTAAATTTGCAGTTGATTTGGTCATTTGTAAACCAGTTGCTGCTCTAAACTGATAGAAACGTTCAGCTACTGGGTTACATCGACACCGCAGAGCTCTCCAAATGTCCTGTGGTCCTGTGTCGGTGCTTATGTGAGAATATGCAAGTAAAAGAAGAGAAAAAATGAAGAGCCCACTTGAGCGGTGTCGCCTGTGGAGCGTGGTTTGGAAGGCGAGTGGAATGCAGCTGTCAAACTCAGTCTGGGCTGTGAACAGCTGAGAGTGTCAGGAGCAAAAGGAAAAAAAAAAAAAAAAAAAAGGGGTGGGCATGTGATTCTGTTATGGACTTGCGTATTTCTTTCTGGAAGTTGTGAACTCACATGTTCCTCTGGTGAAATAGCACCCGCACTTCGCAGCATGCTCGTATTTTCAGCCGACCCATGAAATGGAAGAGGCTCTCTCTGTAGGGTGCCTTTCATCACAGAAACCCTGACATGTCTGAGACGCTTCTTCCCTGGGCTGTCCTTAAATGAGGGAGAGGATGGATGTTCCCGCTTATTAGGACTGCAACTGTTTCACAGCCTATAGCAAACACTTTTGCAATTTATTTCTCCTGGCATCTAAGGAACGGAAAACTCGGTACCCACACCAAAATCCAGTCCCATGATGGAATAGATTCAGCCTTTTTAAAAATCTGGAGTCCTGGTTATTAATTTTTCTTTCACATTTGATTGTCCTTTCAAGGTCGGGTAGCTGTAGACCAGTAGCTCACGATGTTTTTCCGTTCTGTAATCAGGAGCTTTGTAATATTTTGTTTTCAGGAAAGCCCAGAAAATCTTATTTGTTCCATTTTCCCCTTTACTGCGTTCTGTTTATCAAAATTTAGGTCTGTGCTTTGAAGTTAGCACTGTAAATAGTGTAAAAAGTTTACACTTTCTGAAGGACTTTACATTTTCACAGACAGTAAAATTATAAAGAAATTACTTCCTCCGATTTCATTGAATTTGGAAGTACCGAGCACCTGAGATGACCATAAACAGTATATTTGGCATTCAAAAATCCCTGTCACATTACTAAAAACCCATTATAATTGTACTTTAACATGTAGTCACTGCCCATATATTACTTTTTTGCGTGTTGTTGTGTCTGATTCGTTTCAGTCTGTAGTTCAGTTGCCAGCCGAGGTCTGTGTCGGCTTTTATTTTAGGCGAGCAGTCTCAGGTTTCCGCGTGTTAATGGCTCTAGAGTTACCCTGCAGAGCTTTACGGACGGACGGCGTGCTTCACCTGCCTCTAAAGCAATCCCCAGGCTGGCTCACAGGTGACTAACGCTTCGTGCTCCCTCATCTCTTTGTGATCTTTGCTTTCATAATGTGCAGTTTGAAAGGGGTACTTCCACTTTGGTGGTTCTCAAAATTTCCCTGCCTGTCTTCCAGCTTCAATTGAAATTAAATACGATGTTTTGTTTTTGTTTTTTTTTTTCCAAAACAATTTTAGCAACCTTCTCCGCTCCCGTGTGCCTTGTTCTTGTCCCTCCTCCTCCCCCAGAAATGAGCACCAAAGCCACCGAGCCTCTTTTCTTTGGCTTCAGCAGTTCCCGGAGGCTGTAGGTACGAGAGCTGCGTTGTGATTAGTCCTTAGTCACAGAGCAGGGCTGGATTGTAGCAGACACCGTACAGGCTGGTGACAGGGATGGTTCTGACCTCGGGAAGCCCCATGACCTCAGCCACGGGTTGTAGGGAAGCAGGAAAACGTCTCTGTGCAATGCTGTCGGATGCCCAAAGCAAACAAACCGACCCAGTCTTCGAGTTCTCTGGCTTCAGGTGGTTCAGGACACAAACTCTGACTTTTGAAACAGATTGGGTTTCTTCAAATCTGCTCTGATTATTTGTCACTGGCTCTGATGCGCATAGCTGATGGGTCTCTGAAAATGTCCTCTGTTGGAATTGATTTTAGCTGGAGGGGGACTGTGTGCTCCATTTCCATCTGCTTTCCCAGCTCCTGCTTGAACTGTGTGATCAGGAAATCTTGGCCTCTGAAGGTCACCCGGTGCATTAAGCAAAAACATTTCCACTTCCTTTTTCTGCCACTTAGGCCCAGAAAAATTAAATTATTTAAAACTTAAATGCAGAATGCATTGTGAGAAGTTTCTTCGCTACCTGTTTTATTTCTGGACAGAAAGCTTTAGCTTTAAAGGGGGAAACTAGACACAGTTGTGTGTGCTTCAGTTCATGCTTTGGTAGGGAACTTTTCATTCCTGTTTGGGGCAAGAAATGTTAAAATCTATTCCGGGCTAAATTTTTAGTGGATTTTTTTCAGTCTGGAACAGTCTCAAGTTTGGGGCAGTGACGAGATTTGTCATTGTCACCGACTTGCCCTTATCTAGAGCTTCATTAGGGCGCTTCTATTTTGAGTGCCTGTTCTTTCTTTTCGGGCTGTTTATTTTGGAAGGGAGTGCAGACAGTTTGCCTAGCTGTGTGTTTGATAGACTCAATAAATTAATAAGCAAATAATCCCTCTCTCCTTGCCTTGTGGTCTAGTAGCCCTTTACTTTTCCTGGAAAAAGCATTGCTTCAGCTGAGTGCGTGTTTTAGTAGGTGCTCGTATTTGTATGAAGCATGCTTTTAATCCAAAGTTCACGTGCTTTCACCACAAAAGCACTGTGCTCTGTATGAAATGTTCAAAATACCACTAATAAGCTACAGAGTAAGGTAAAGAGAGCCCTTTAAAATCCTGTGCCCTTGTAAAATGCTTTTTTTTCAGATTTGGTGCTGTTGCCAGCAGTGATCATCGATCCCTGGGCTTTCCTGAGCTGTATGTAACTGGGGACAACTGTACATTAGGCACTCTTTGAAGCAGGGATTTTAAAGAATTTATCAAATATCCTTGCCATCAGTACTGGAGCGTTACAAAGCACTTCTTTAAAAATAAAGCAATAAAAAAAAAAAAGCATGGGTTTCCTGATTGACTTCCTGGGACTGTTAACAGTTTTTCCTCCGGTTTTTGGTAATTGGAGAAGTTATGTGGATAGCAAAGCCTTACATTTAGTTATATTCATGGACTTTAGTCAAGCTAACTTATTTGATCCATTGAACTTTTTCTCACGATGTTTGAAGTCCAAGTGGAAGACACGTGCGTGTATTATTTTAATTAAATTACGAGTTTGCTTGTAAACTCAAAGCGGTACCTTTGGCAGGTGTATGGTGAAACACCGTACCGAAGACTGACGGGCTTAGGAATTTATTTCTTCATTTGCAAGAGGAAAGCTGCCAGACTTTTCCTTCGGTGTTGGCAGACGGGAAGCTTTGGCATTGTGTTGATGCTTGCTGAGCATTACTAATTATAAAAATCAGTTGAGCAACTTTTGCGTAGCGCTGGCAAGCTGTCTGATATAAGTGTTAAATGATTCAGCTTCAGAGAAGTTTGTTCTTCTGTGAAACCTGCTAGTTTGTTTTGTCTGTTGCAAGCTTTAATAGCAAAGAATTTTCTCATGATTTGACTCTTAAAATGACTGATAGGAGGACCTGCCTTTGAAATAATAAATAGTATCTCAAGAGTGCTCTTCTGAAACAGTCTTTTTCAGCTGTAGGCACTTCTCTGTTTGATTTATTTTTTATATTTGTTTATTTTTATTTTTATTTATTTATTTATTATTATTTATATTTTTTATATATTTTTTTAAATTTGTATTTTATTTGAATCAGAGGTCTCAGATGAGCGGCAGATCGCATGGCATGCTGTATGAGATAGTGGCAGTGGAATTTGAGGTGAGATGTTGGGGCGGCTGTATTCCAGCTTCCCGGAGGAAGGGAGAGGTCTGAAGCAAGTTCAGTTAATGCTGATTACCTCCTCTGCAAGTAAATCATCTGTCTTGTACTAGACAAAGTTGTGACCATTCAGACAACTGCGTTTTATAGTTTTAATGAAATTATGTAGAGAAAAGGCATTTAGTAGTAGAAATAGTTAACATTTACACTAACACAGCAACGTTTACTCTAACAGAGATGGTGGTTTTTCAAAAGTGCCAGCAAATATTTCTTAAAGTTAGGATTCATGAATGTTCTGAAACTTTAATTATTGTGATACTTTTTCTCAGTTTGCATGCGAATGCTTGCAAATTGGTGTTAAAATTGTAGACAAATCAGGTTATTTCTTTGGTTCTTGTATTCCCCAAGAACCCCACAGGAGTATGAATGGGGTACATTTTGGGAAGTGGAGCATAAATATCACATGTCCTGAGCAACCCTAAGAACTGGTGAATAACTGTGCTAGGCAATTTTAAGGACATGGAGTAGAATAACTGTCGTGGTGATAACCAACACGTTTATCACTGTGTAGTGCACAACTGCAAGCTGTTTGGAGGGATCTCTGTTTAGGGGAATGAAGATCAGTGATTTTTTTTCACATATTTAGTCTAGCTAAATAGTGACAGCCTGTTTTATAACTGAAAAGTAGAGTCAAAGCTATCTTTTTATTTCCATTCGTAAAATGTAACTCATTTTTCAAAACAAGTTAATTGCTGTGGAATTATTATCTGATTGACTTATCTCATGCCAACAGCTTTACAGACACAACTGTAAAAGCACTTAGAGATAAACACCAAGTCAACAATGTCTAACTGGTTTTCAGGATGTAAAATGTTTGTTGTTTTTTTTTTCTTTGTAACTAAGTTTTTTGGGACTTTTGTAAAGCTTAAATGAGGGTCAAATTCAATTCCTTCTGTAGAAATGATAGTCTGGTCTTGATTCTAGCAATATCAGTAGGGACACTTAGCTTTTAACAGGGACAGGCATTAGGAAAAATTGTATTTTTTTTGTTGGAGGAAATAAAAATCTTTTCTTCCTATTTGCTGTCATCCTTATGCTTGGTATACTCTCATACGTGAAAGACAAAAGTGTTTCCAACACAGTATGCTTCTGCACTTCTGTGTGAGTTTAAGTGTACCAGTCTGAACCATGTCCTCTTGTCTTTTTATTTCCCTCCTTTCTGATTTAGCTCTGTTAGAAGGGATGGTGTTCCTCAGGGAGAACTGAGGTGAAAATCTATACAAATGTATACTAAGATGATCAGGCAAACAGTTCACAAATACAGTGATAATCTAGGACGTCTGTACCCTGAAATATTTTTGTGGGAGAGGTGATATTCTTTTGTGTCTAGGTATTGTTTGACCATAGTGTGTCTTATGTGTTGATTGCCAGCATTTTTTGGACTTAAAATCTTTCCGTATAACAAAGTCTTCATGATTGTATCTCTTATATTTAGCATGCATTCAAAATGTGCCTGGAGTTTTGATATGGTGGATGAAAGCACCACGCAGGTATAGAAGGAATTCTAAAAGTCGTTCTAAATCTAAGCAGTTTGTTTCTAAATATTTGCAGGAATTAAGAATGACGGTGCTAACAAACTGCATAAACCAACCACAGTTCCAGCACTTGTGCTGTAGCACTTCACAGATGTTAAGCATCCAGCTTGGGGAGGGATGTGTGTTGTTCCACGTCACAGGCAGCAAAACTGGTGTGGAGGGATGGGGTTTGCTTCATGCTCCAAGGCGTCTGTGCCAGCTGAAGGCAGAGCAGGCTTGTCCTTGGCAGGCAGGGTGGATAAGGGAGGAACAACCCGTTGCTTTACGCTTACGTTGGGTTTACCTGCTGCTGGGAGTGCTGCACAAAGTGGAAGGTTTATGTTGTGGTGCTGCCAAATTGGGTGGCACACAGACCGTACAGCGGTTGTCAAATCCCCTTGATGTTCCTGAGGTGCCCCATAGTGTTGCAAACCCTTCTGCTTGCTCAGACTGTTTAAATTTGATATTAAAAAAAAATCCAATAATAATAATAATAATTACACCCTCGTTACTTTTGCTTCTTATTCCTACTTTTCTGTTTACTGTATTTTATTTATAGGTGTTGATTTTAAAATCAAAACAGTAGAGCTAAGAGGAAAGAAAATTAGATTACAAATCTGGTAAGTAAATGTGCAACCAGCAGTATGTATTAATTTTTATGTTATAGCATGAATCAATATGCTTGTCTAATACTATTAACTGTTATAAGCTGGTTTAGCTCTTGCCCTTTTGCTCCTCTCCTCTGTTCCCATAAGACTTAAGCAAAACCAAATAGCTCTTAGATTTTTGTGAGGATAAAGGAGGAGACAGATAAAATTAGAAATAGGACATGAGTGTAACTACTGAAATGCTCATGCATCACAGAGGTCTCAAGCCCTTTTTTCTAAAAGTGTGAAATCGTCTGCACAAGAAATAGGAGTCCTACAAACAAAAGGAACCATGTTAAATAGATGCTAGAGAAAGGTGGTTTTTTGTTTTTAATTCTGGACCATTCAAAACTGACTTTTGTTATAAAAGCAATTATAAAGCAACTGTAAAATATTTCCTAAACTGTTTTTATAAAACTTGGTGTCGGCAGTGCTGTTTCTTTGATGCTATATTAAATAACTGAAAGCGAAGGGCATTCAAGGCTAAGTAAATTATACCCACTATGAACAGCACTGGGAAGTAGAATGATTCCATACAACTAAGACCGTACCCATTAACTAGAACTGATGTCCTACTGCAGAAAGCTCAATGTCTGAGCTCAGCTTTTCTTTTCTGGAGTAGGCTACGTGTTTCCTCATAACAATTCCCCATGCCAAAGATTAAAACAATTTACATTGCTTAGGAATTTTTGAGCTTAAGAGCTCCTTTGTTTCGCATAGTAGTGCGAACATAAGCATTGTTACGAGAGAATAAACCAGCTATGTTAATATACATTAATCTTATATGCTACTATGTAGAGGCTTAGCTTTGTTTATTAATAGTGCTCGATGCATAATTGGCATTGTAGTTAAGCTGTTAAAGCTGCTAACAATCTATAGAGGGGGAAAAAGCTCTAAATAATTCTTCAATGCACTTTGGGGATATTCTGGTGGTTTCTCACTCTTAACTACATGGATGCAGTGAACTGAGCTTACTAACTCCTCTTGGCAGGTCACCATCAACTCTGTTTGTCACACCATGTGTCTGTCTTGCTTCCCTCTGAGTTAACTGCTGCATCATCTTTGGTGTCATCAGTCACCTAACACTTGAATGTTACTGGCATGTCTCCATCCATCACCTGTCCCTGTTTGGAAACCTGTGACCACAAGGCTGGCAGTTGAGCCAGCAATTGTTAGCCAGGGTCTGCTGAAGCTGACGGAGGTAACAAAGAATTTTGATATGGAGATGCTACCGTGTGCCTAATGTGAAATTCTGCTGTGAAATGTGCAAACTTGGTCAACTGATTCCTTCATGTCGAATAAACACTTTATAGAAGAGAAGCTTTGTTGGAAAAGAGATGTTTAAACCATTATTTTCCACATACTGAGAATGTGCCAGTAGGATACAGGAAAGTTAAAACTAAAAATTGATAGCTTGCTAAACCATGACCAGTATTCCTGTGCAAAGCCCTGCTAAAATGGTGAACAAAACACGTTGTAAAGAGGAAATATTTTAAAGTACTTTAATATCCATGTGTACAACTTCCTGCTCCCACGTGTCACTTTCTCTCCAACAGTTGCTGTTAAAATGCTCTTCTTACAGCTAACCCTTAAAACTGTCATGGCATACTTGTAAATTTTTTGAAAAGCAATTAGATAACCCCTCCTTTTGCTAATTTGTCCTGAAGTATGTTGTGTATGTTGCTGGGCCTATTTATTAACTCTTTTTATACTTTCAGTTGTTAGATTAAAAGAAGAAAACAATTTACGAAGTCAAGCATTTGAAATTTAGAAACACAGACTTGAGTTTGCATGGTTAATGCAGTCTCCTTTCATACCTACACAAAGGCAAGGTTGCCTCATATTTCCTGGCAGTCCTTACATACAAAGATCACAGTAACTGCTACAGAAACATGTGTTTTCAGTAAACAAATGATTTGTAAATTTTTTGCACATCTGTTTTCTAAAAATTACTACGGTTGCATTTTGAAGCATCCAAGTTTGTTTATTTTTTTTTAGTTGTGATAATTCTACTTCAAAAATCAAATAGGAACAGGTTGGGATTTTTGTTTGTTTTATTTTTGGTTTAATTTTGGTATTTCAGTACCGCCTTTTTCAGTGGTCACTCGACCTGTCTCTTCACTGACTGCCCTGCCAGCAGTGCTCTCAACAGACCTCTGCCACTTAAAGTTACGGAAAAAACAGCAGAGAACTGTGAATGTATCAGTCAACTAGGTGTGCAAGACACCCATCTGAAAGCAGCTTTCACCTGCTTGCTGTTAGTACAGCAGCATACAAATCGGTCTCCCATGTTCCTTTCCAAGTGGACACTGCGCACTTGAGGATCACGGAGGCTTCTGCTCTTGCCTCTAGCTTATTTGTTCCTATCCAATCACTCCTAACTACAGTACCTCTTCCCCTATTTCTGCCTTTCAGTCAGAAAACAACCTGCTGCTCATTAGGATATAAAATAGGAGAGCAGCACTGAAGATGTTACGTAGCATCCACCTTCTCTGTTCCATCTGAAGGGCAGCAGCGCCCCTTGGGCTGCCAGGAGCAGCAGGTGCAATAGTTCTGCTTCTGTGCTGCAGTTCTGGGCCGAAAGGAGTTCGTGTTCCCTGAGAAGCAGTGTGTGGCGCAGTCAGGCTGTGGGTAAAGTAACTGGAGCCATCAGCTGAGTTGGGAAGCGACTCTGAGCAGCTGAGCTTTTTCAGAGCTTGAAAACTGGAGGAAATGTAGGAAGCACACCTTGACGCTTTGAAGCGTGGTGTGCCAGGGGCTGCTCAGGAGGGACAGCAGGGGATCAGAGCATGCCCTGTCCCCTGAGCCATCTGGGCACTTGCCTAAAGCAAGAATTAGCCAGCCCTGGCTACCTGTCTGAAGGCACCTGGCTGCTGGAAGCGGCGGTGCCGTGCCGCTGTGCTACGTCCTGCCAGTCTGCCAGGGGAGCTCTCTGGTAGCTCTACAAATTTACTGATTTGGCAAGAAAACTGTCCAATTTGCTTCTGAAGGTAGTTTGGGCTGCTGCGTTCTCATAAAGAGTTCTGATTCTGCCAGCTCAGGCCTTCCTAATGGGCAATTATCCTCCTGGAAAATTTCTGAGGAAAAGATCATCTGTCCTGAAACGTAACAGAATGCAGTTCCTGCTGTTTAGTACCTCTGAAATAAATTATTCCATACAATAAAAGATTGTAAATCTATATATATATATATTAATTTATGGGAAGGAAAAGCTCAGCATGACAGGTAGAATTAACCTCTAAAAGGGCATAAAACATTCTTAAAATGTTGCCTTCAAGTTCCATAAATGCACAAAGCACGAGAAAGTGTTCTTTTTTAACTTCTGTTTAAAAATACATCCCCCTCTATCACTACTTCACACCACTACTCATTAAAAAATGAATCTAACTTCCAAGCCAAGGACAATTTTGAGTCTGTCTTTCAAGCAACTATTCTAGATAGAGAATATTTATGTAAAACAAAAATTATCCAAAAGTATCTTAATGAAGATCAGCTGTATTTGTATTGTGTTCAGTGAAGTCTGAAATAATGAGAATGCAGCAAGTCAACACTTGAAAATGGGCTTCGTGTGTTTGTTTTTTTTTAATTTGCTTTTGTTTGGTGTAACATTTGTTTGCATTTTTGGAGTGATGTCTAGTTTCTGTTACTTAAGCAGAAAAACAAGCGAGGATTTTCTTTTTTTTTTTTTTAAATTACAGTTTGTAGTTGGTCAAGGAGTCATGTGTTGTGTGTTTGTGAGTACGATTTGGAAATATCAGTGTTTTTTCCATTAAAACAAGTCCTTGAAAAATCAATAAAAGAAAACTGGTTTTAGTATTAGGAAAAAAAAAAAAGACTCAGCTGGTGTATTTTCTCAGTGACACCAAATCATTGATCAAGTTGTAGTAACTTATTGTTTGGACTTGTGTTTAATGACGTTGGACTGAGTGATTCTTTTCTGTTGATCCTTACAGAGAAGAAACGAACTAGCAGCGCCTAGTGTCATTCATGAAATTCGTGAAGTTGAATACTGTCAGTCAGTGCAGTTACGTAATTCTTGTTTTTTCTTGCAGCTTTCTATTGGTTCTTTAGTAGCTATCCTTACTAAAATGCTCTGGCTGTGGGAGTGAAGTATATTGATGAGAACAGTATAACAAACTTAATTTCTCCAGCACAGCACATGAAGGAAAGGCATTTAAGGTAGATATGCTTTTAACATCAGCTCTGCTTTTGGACTTATTTTTTTACTCAGTGCTGGAAGAATTTACTGCATATTTTTCCTTTTAAAAGAAAAGGACCATGGCACGTGGTAGAAGACAAAAGCTTCCACGTGTAGGATCAACTTGATGCTCCCTCTGCAGCTTACTCAGCCAGCTTGGGGTTGCATTCGAAATTAGCTGCCCGCTGTTGATTACTGCTTATTCCAGAGATAATTTTCCAATTTTCTCTAATACAGTGTTAGGGTAATGTTAGAGACTGCAAATTCAGCTTATTTTCTTCCAGTTTTTGAAGGAAACAAGGGTTGTAAGATCATGCTTACAGTGAGAAACCTGCTGGGGGGGGCTTCACTTAAATTTGATGCAGCGGTCAACGCGTTGGTTACGTGAAGTGTGTGGACATCTACGACTGCTAGAGCAAGGCAAGGCAAGTCAGCTATGCTCAGTACGACTGGCAGGTGACAATTAGTGGCCATCTGGCCATTTAACACATGCAGTGGGCCGCCAGGCTGTCTGTGGCTTTTTGAACCAGCCACAGCCTCTTGTTTAGCCAGCAAGCCAGACTGCAAGGTGTGGGATAGTTCGAGGAGTGCAGGGCTTGCCTGAGGGTATGGTGACAGAGAGGAGCAGCTGCCGGGGAATGCTATAAACATTTCAAGCACCTGAGGTTGTGGGGTGAGGAGAGGCTGATAACACCAGATAGACTTGGAGATAAAGCACTCAGCAGGCTGGGGGAACGTGGGGCTGGAGACAGGTGGAGTGGCGTTGTGTAGGTGACTTCATTGCTTACACCTCAGCTTATCTAACGTGTTGATTAGTCTCTTCAGACAGGGTAGCTGAGCATTAGTGTATTTATTTTCCCCCTGTGTTTTTCTAATGTATGAATGAGTGCCTTGGTACTTCAGAAGCAGCCCCTCTCTGATGGAATTGCTTAAAGTCCTCGACGTGGGCCTGCAGGCCCAGCCAGGCCCCTCTGAAACAGCTCCTCTATTTCTTTGCTCTGAAAAGGGCACACGGAAGAGGGGAAGACTGGCCAGCAAAAGAGGCAACTTTTTTCATTAGTCTGGCCACAACCAGGCTTGATGCATCCCTTCTTCCCCACGGGGAATGCCCTGCCACCTGCCAGCTGGTTATGTCTGTGCAGAGCAATGGAGCTGGAGGGATCCCATCCCTACCACACCTGGTCAGTAGGTTGGGTGAGCAGAAGCTGGCAGAGGCTGCTCCACGAGATCCTAATTCTGACAAGTCTGTGCGTAAATACTGGAGCAAAATTATCCATATGAGGAAAATCAACGGTTCGTAATAGGGTTCTCAAGTCCTTCACGGAAGGAACCTCCAAAGGGCCTGTCAAAAACAACTCTCACCATAGCAAAGAAGGGAAGAGAAAAATCAAATTACTTGTTTTGAGTAATACTTATCGGTGTGACCTCAGCTGCCAGAACTTGTATTGCTTTAATGAAAATGCTTCATTAGCAATAAGAAAGCAAACGATTAACCATCTAAAACTGCTCTGACATGCTAGGAGCTTGGCCTTTTTGAAACAGGCTACCTGTTTTCACTTTCTGTACAGTCCCAAAGGTTTGTTTGAATGTAATTCTTACATTTTGAGTGGAGAATGGTATATGACTAAAAATAAAACAAAACTGGATGCAATAGGAATTTGTTCTCTTCGGCCTCCCTACCCCAAGCTCCACAACACGATGATGTTGACTTGCAGTGAAGTTTTAGTCAATATTTTTCCACAGGCTGTGAGGCAGACGTTTCAAACCTCTTTCTAGTAGACAGTGTTTACTTTGTGAAATTGCTAGCAAAGTTTTGTTGCTATCAAGCACACTTGTGGCAATTTCAGGAGAAAGTCAAGTGCTTCATTTTTAAAGCTGCTTATCTAAGATCCTTAAAGGTTTTGTGAAGAGCAAGATAGGTTTGTGGTAGTTCATTCTACTGCTTGTTGTGCATAAGCCTTAAAAGAATTCTTCAGGACAATCAGTGTGGTATTTTGTGAACATAACTTTTTTTTTTTTTTTGTAACAAGTGTTTTCAGCTCTCCATTGTTAATCTCATTCCCAAATTCATCCTCCTTTTGTCTAAAATGTGGCTGTTGAGTAGAGTTCCCTCCGAACTTTTCTCCTATCCGCTCTGAATTTCAGCCATCTTTTAACTTACTCCTACAGTAAAATTTCAAAATTACTCATTAATTCTGGGGGCTGAACTCAAGCACCGAATACTTGATCACTTTGTGGCACTGTATAACTTACTTTCCACTCATGATAGCAGTCACATTTTAAGACTTACAGTACATGCAAGCTTTTTTTTTTTTTTTTTTTTTTTTTTTTAGTATATCTGCCAAAAATCTTCCATAATGGTGTTCAGTAAAAAATATGTTTGTATCACCTACTTTGGAATATAAACTATAGCTAGTACAAGCAAAGCGCTGTCATTGATGGAAAATAGTCTCCTGTGTAAAGTGCAACCTGATAGAAATGCCTATAATGATGAAAATGAGGACTGGAAGTGCTATTCGGACACTTCAGATGAGTAGGTCGAAGTGTGAAAGCCAGTAATCCGCTTTCAGAAGCCACGCCGTGTGGCTGCTTGCTTCTTTCATTCACTTCTGCCGGTAGCCTCTGCATTAGTCTTAGAACCACGGCTGAATTGCAGTGGTTGATCCAACAAGACCGTGAAAGCTCAAATCATAATGATCAATGCCTTGCTCATTTTATAGTTGGATGTCCAGCTGTTAGTTTGATAAGCACGTTTCCATTTCTTTTTTCATTTTTTCAGGGTTATTAAAAAATAACAACAGCAACAAAACCCACAAAAACAGCTTCATTCCATTGGACAGCTTCATTTTCAGACGCATGTAGAACTGTTTGGTGGCCTTTCTTGGTGAAGTTAGTATGGAATAAGTAGTTACGATGTGAAAACTTTTTGTGATTGAAAGTACTGCTCCATTTTTTTGCCTGAAATTCACACATATAGAAGGAGATCTTCAATATAGTGTGTAATGAGTGGGAGGGGTGTTTTTATTAAAATAGAAACAAAGTTATTGTGTACTTTGCAAATCAGTGAAATGTTTGTGCCAATGTTTGCTGCTGCTTCTTAGGGACACAGCAGGTCAGGAGAGATTCAACAGCATTACCTCAGCTTATTACAGAAGTGCCAAGGGAATTATTTTGGTGTATGATATCACCAAGAAGGAAACATTTGATGATTTACCAAAATGGATGAAAATGATTGATAAGGTAGGCTCTATGTATTTTTTTTCTTTTTTTTTTGTTTGTTTTGAGAAGCCTTTTCTCAAAGGAACTCTGTACGACTTTTAACAGTGTATGTGTAGGATTATTAAACTAACAACTGTTAATTTATGTTAGATTCTTTTAGGAGGAATTTAATAATTACGTGTTTTGTTTTAAAATGGTTGTCAGTCCCTGCATCCTTGGACTGGAATTGTCCTAGTTAGAATTGCCATTGGAGATCTGAGATGTTATGCATTTGCCTATGCGCTGGAGAATGAATAAATGTTTTATTTTGGTCTGTGAAATAAGTCACTACGTTCACTCAGACAAACTGGAACAACCATTTCTCAAGTAATGTTTTAAAATCGGTATTTAAAAGTTGAAGATGAAAATTCTTGAAATAATGTTTGGGAAGTACTTTGACATAACAGACTGTGTAGAATGTGTCCTTATTTAGTAAAGGAATTGCCCTTTTTGTTGTTAATATTGCATTGGCATTACAAAGTCTTACATTTATAGGTCTAGTTAACTAAAATGTTTTACTTGCAGTATGCGTCAGAAGATGCGGAGCTTCTATTAGTTGGAAATAAACTGGACTGTGAAGTTGATCGAGAGATTTCTCGACAGCAGGGAGAAAAGGTAAGAACAAGTATAAACAAATTCTGAGTTACAGCTAGAACCAAAACTGCTGTGATATTCCTGCTGAGAGTCCATGGCTGTTCTTGCTCAGACTGTTGGGTCTAAGGAACATACTGAGTGAGAGTGGTGATGTTCTGTCAAAAGCCATATGGTATTTACTACTTTATATACAATGTGCAATTACCTTCTTTCTTATTGGAGCAGTATGGCTTTGCTGTTTAAGGAAAAAAAAATAAAAATCCTACAAATCTGGTTGTTGGGCCAGTACACAGTAGTGTAGGGGATACCTGTCTTTGGCAAATAGACTCTGATAAAGGATGTAGTAAAGATGTATGCATTAAGTAGCAATATGCCCATTCAGAACATCTTTGTCTTCTTCCAGGGATTTGCTTTTCAGTACTATTTTAGGATAGGCAAGAGTCCTACTTGATTACTTAGCTCATCTTTGCTTCCATGTTTTTTTGTTCTCTTCCAACTCCCAAAGCGGTAAGAAAACTGAAAAGAGAGTATGTTATATCATGATACGTATAGCACCATCTTGATCAAGGCACTGTTTTATGGACATATGCATTTTCCTTCAGCTACCCATCATACATTGGAAAGTTAAGAATTTTGTTAGGGAGTCAGGGCTGATTGAGTACATCTGTACTCCCCTTTTGTGCATTTAATAATAAGGTTGAGAATGAAACTTCTCAGAAGCTATTACTCTTTGGCAATCTGCGGTAATCCATGTCAGCTGAAGACATGAATTTCTCAGATTTAAGTCTGGAAAAATGTAACACACTTTTCCTTAAACCAATTCTAAGTGAAAATTAGCTATATCTGGCAATATTTGCTATACCTTAGAGATTCAGGATTATTAATTGAATTTAAGTCCAGTCAGATTTCAAGAAAACTTTTTAAAGGCTTTATAAGGAATGTATAGTTGCTGTTTGTGTAGTTACCTTATTTTCTCTTCCATCAGTTTGCACAGCAAATAACTGGGATGCGGTTCTGTGAAGCAAGTGCCAAGGATAATTTTAATGTGGATGAAATATTTCTAAAACTTGTTGATGACATTCTGAAAAAGGTAAAATATTGAAGTGGTAGTCTCTGTGACCACATAAATGGGTCAGAGTTTAAATACTGAATCACTGATTGTATTTGTTGGGAGGACACAGGGTAAGTGCACACTGTCAGGCGAGGCTAATGTGTAGTGGGCATGATGTAGTTTGCAGACTCTGCTGTATGTTTCACTTAATAAATACTGATGTTGAATTTGGTTAAAAATTGCTGCTATTTGCTGCACTTCTTACTTCCTATAACTTCACTTATATCAGTGTCTGACTGTACATTTGCCTGCTTTCATGTGCAGGCAGTTCTGTTGTAATTTGTCATTTATTTTTTTTTTACAAAAGTGACTTTATTTTGATAGGGTCCTGCAACTTCTTTCTGAAAGGAATTGTTAACACAATTTGCTCTAATGTAGTTCACTAATTAATAAGAACCAAAAATCCTTAAGTGAAGGCTTTGGCTGGCTACGCTCTTTAAACTATCTCATCCCGCTGAGTTCTGTACAGATGATTGTTTACAGGTGATTTTTTCTTTTCTTTAAGATGCCACTGGATGTTATAAGAAATGAGTTGTCCAACAGTATCCTGTCCCTGCAACCAGAGCCAGAAATCCCACCAGAACTGCCTCCTCCAAGGCCACATGTCCGTTGCTGTTGACTTGTTGCTCCGTACAGAGTGAAAAATAGGAGTGGGAGGGTAAAGAAAGTGTCTATAGTACTCTGCACTACAATCATTTGGCAGTTTCTTGTTGCACTTTGTTATTCGAGTCAGAGCTACACACTAACTTGTAAATATGCAAATATGCAATCCTGTGTAGGATTCAGCTATATAACATTTAATTATTACCCCTCTCCCTCACAATGATGTTTCATTCATTGCCCAGGTGTTATAAATACTGTACAGTTGGTTGGGATTTACCACACTTCCAGTTGAGGAGGAGGAGAAGTTAAATCTATACCTATTCTTGACATAAATGTTGTAATAGTTCTTGTTATTATAAACAGGCAGGCAGAAGCTCTTCTGGTATGAAGATAAGTATATGGTGCTTTGCTAACTATTTTAAAGACAAATTTTTTTAAAACAGAGGACTTTATGTACAAAGCTTCCATAATCAGCATTATGTTTCATTTTAATGTAGTGAAAACGTTTTTGGCTGTAGCATCCTCTGCTGACTGGATTTATTGAAAGCTAAGTTTAATTTTTGGCAGCCTTATTTATTTTGTTTAATGCTGAACCCTTTCTTTGTGTACTAAGACATCACATCTGGTGCAGATCTAAGATTGCACTCTCAAATTGCATATATAATTTTCTGCATAAGCATAAACTTAATTGCAAGAATCAATAAGTTTAAATAAAAGAATGGAGATATATTCAAGCTCTAAAAGAAGGTATAAAAAGCAATGCTGCTGTCCTAGACAAATTCTTTAAATAAAAAAAAAATACTAAGGTAATGCATTTTCCTGTGTTAAGGAACATATGTGTGTATTTGTCTGGACATCTGTAGGGTTGGGGGAGGGGAAACTAAGGTGAAATGATTTTCTTTCCTAATGGTGGAAAATATTCCCATCAAGCAAATACTGTGTTAGGTTTTTGTCTGATAATGAATTTGTGAATTATATCTTTGGTATATCTTTTATTAAAATGCACTGTTTAGTTTAGCTGTGGTAAATCAGTAGTTACATATTTGAATAACTTGGTGTGTCCTGAATGTTGTGGTATTGAAAAACATTGTGGTCTTTCTAAACTAATGAAGTGCAAATAAAATTTTGTATTTATGAATGACAGTGGAACTGCACCTGTTATTAGAATGGCAAGTATCAAGTTATGGGTAAAAGGTAAAATCTAGAATATGGAACGACTCTTGTTTTAATTTCTGTACTATTTAACTTTGTTTGACAGTTCCTTTAGGTCTAGTTAAAAGAGCAGCAAGCATTAGTTGTTCACCATGATACTTGCTGTCTTGGGATGACCTAGCCCAGCCGATATCTTCAAGTAGCATGTGACTGCTTGTCATGCCATCTTAGCAGGCGGTTGCAAAGCTATTAATTACACTGGCAACACAAATATTAACCAGTCTTTTTCACACTACAGCTTCTCTACTTCTCATTCTCTGGTGCTGGAACCATTTTGTCACCTTTGCCACTCCTCTAGCCAAAACACTGGCACTGAACAGTAAGCTATACCACTGCCTGAAGCAGCTTCTCTGTGTTTTAGGGAAGGAAAAAAGACACACAGAACTGTAAAAAGCATTTTAAAAAGTAATAATAAATTTTTTGATCCCTTATTTTACTGAGTGAGCTCTGACATTCTGAATACAATACCATGCAGGTCTTTAGCACATTTTGATTTATACTTACAGATTAAGGAAGCATGGTTGATATTTGTGCTTATGTCTTCTGCCACCTTGTGCCTAAACAGTTTGCTTTTTTACATAGTAAACTTATGGTTTACTATCATATTGATAAGATGAAATCAATTTCTAAAGCACTTGTAGGATTTCTGATGATACTGTGGGCAATAGCAGGGAAGGAAGATTTATGGAAACTGAGTTTTAATTTGACAACCATTCTATTTTAGCTGATTTGTTTTTATATGTACTTAGAAACTTGTGATTTTTTTTCCTGCGGTTTTTGGATTTAATAAAAATTAAGAAATCTGACTTAGATAAACTTTCTTCTTGTAATTATGTTCTGTTTGTATGTAGGTAAATTGGGATCCCAGTCTCTTGTATCAAAAATGAAAAATAATTGCGTTTGAGACACCTATTTATCTAAGAGTGTGTGTATGTGATTCATTGGAAATCATAAAAAGTTCAGGAAACTTGTTTGCTTCACATCCATTATGATACAATCCTGAAGTGGGTTTTGTCTCCTAATTTGATCTCTACAACTTTTACACAAGATAAAGTTAATTTACATCCTAGCAAGCGTTTGCAGTGTGGCGTGGAAGGATGGGTGGGAGGGGAAAATATTATTGCTGTCCATTTCCTCATACAGAAGTTCATCTGTCAGCCCAACCCTTGTAGATCTTTAATGATGGATTGCTAGAATGGCCTGCACAACCATTGAGAGATCAAAGGAGGAAGAAAAGGGGAGAACTAGCTGCAGTTGTAAATCTGTTCTAGTTTGTGCTAGCAGATCATGGTTCTTCAGGAGCCATGGTTTGGAGTAATCCATTTCTGTGCTTCTGGGTGTTTGTGGAAATGGTTTTCTTCTAATACTGAGCCCAACATGCTTTACCACTACACTTGTCCCTGGCAGTTTCTTCATGCTGACAAAAATTCACAGCAGTGTCTCTTGATAATCTAGCATAGTGATCAGAAATCAAAGAATTGTCTGAAGTAGGACAGTAATATCTGCTCCAAAGTAGCACTGGTTTCTTGATTTTCATGAAAAAATGGTAGGTAGGTCATGGCCATGTAAGGGTGTTTTGCCACTGATTTCAGTGCGGTTAGGATTTAATCCAGAAAGTGATTGAAATGGCACAACTTGAGTGGTACGTCCAATTAGCATTGTCTTCTACCAAAAATGAAATTCATCTCTATCCAGAGACTGATGTGGTATTTGCATGTTTCTGAAGAGTTTTAGATCTGCCTATAATGGGCATTCAACCAGTGGGCTGAGTTACCAGGTCATTTCTTTATAGATGAATAGAAGAAAAGTAGAAGGGCTGGAAACTTTTCTTTTGTGCAGCAGTGAGTCACAACACAGAAAAAAATGAAAACTGTTGGCTCACTAGCACATCTTGATTTACTCGATAGGTGTCACGGCTATTTTCTGAGTACATGTACTGTCATGCTGTGTGCTGCATGAGCAGTGATGGTTGCTTCTCCTGTTCACCAGATCTTTTGCCTCTTCAGAACAGAGATACACAACTGATTTCAGCGTTTGCAGCCTCTAAAGAAAGAGGAAGAGAAGGCAGAAGAAGAAAGGACTGGGAGTTAAAAGCCAGGGTATGGTGACTTTTTAAAGCAAATTTAGGACTGCACGTTTGTGCCATTGCTGGAGACTTCGACATTCCTTCATTTATGTCAAATGCTTAATTTATGTCACTCTGCTGAAGGGGCAGGAGTTTTTGGCAGTGAAGGCTTTGCCATAATTGGTTTGCCTTTTTGTTGTTATCATTTGTGAAAGTGATGCTGCCAACTGATCACTACTTGAAGTGCTAGATTTAAGCAAGAATGGGAATGAAGTAGGTCTGAGTATGTGAAGAATTTCTTATGAATCCAGTTAGCCTTGGAAGCCAATAGTTATGTTATGGACTACTGTTGTAGGTTGTCTAAATGGAGCTTTGTGACCCTCTTCTTCGATGCCTTTACCCCTCGGTGTGTCAAAATCTCAGTGAAGTGGGGAGATTTATAGCAGCTCCATTTCTGAGGTGGGAAGGTAGATAGGAAAAGGGGAGTAGAGCAGTGAAGCTAGTGAAGAAAGCACATGAACAGAAACTTTTGCCTGAAGAGGAATAGGGAGTGCGGACCATTTCCAGCTTGGTTGCTTTCCTCTACTGAGAACTCATTCACACAAGTTCATCTTTGCTGTTGGTGAATGAAAGAAAGGGATTGCTCCAACCAGCGTGAACTTCTCCCTTCTTGTGTTTGCTTTTTATTCTTTACAAATAGTAGTAGTTGTACTGAAGCAGAGAATCCTATTCATGTCATGAAAACTGCTCATTGCCATACTATTGGCAGGTGTAGTTACTTACGGGAGAGAAGGTAGAAATCTTTGCACTCTTTCAAATTACTACTGCTGTTCATAAAGGCTCTTGATTGTGCTGATTGCAGATCTTCCTTTTAAAATGGTATAAATGGATCCATTCAAAGTGTTGATTAGACCTTAACTTTTTTTTTTTTTTTTTTTTTTTTTTTTGTGGGAAGATGTAAAACCACTGTGCTCTCATTTTAAAAACGTTGAATTAGCCTTGTCATAACCAGTCGTCAGAATGACCCCATTAAACGTAGGATTTATTCACCTATAACCGTATTCTTCTTTGTATTTCAAATAGCCAGGGCATGAAGGTGGTATCCTAATAGGTACACTGGTCTTGGATGGGAGCTATAAATATGTCAAAGCGGCAGAGTTCATATTAGGCTGAAACAAGATGTTTTCAGTACTGTGTGTTTTTGCAGCGTGGCTTTGGTTTTTGTTAGGGGCAGGCGCACTGATGGAAGTTGTCCATTAGGGGTCAGTGAAGCTCCGCCAAGGAAGAAGTCAGAGACCTCTGCTGTAGGGTTAGCTGCTGCTTTCTTCCTGCTCAGTTAAGGTCTGTTGCCCAAACTCCTTTTTCAGAAGCAGCAAATGAAAGTACAGTAGTAGTGAATAGCTGAGGGCACTGAAAATGTGGCTAAAGAAATGCATTAGTGTTGCATTGATACCAGGAAAGAATTATATGAATGATTAAAAATAGAATATTTTCTTTCTATATTCAAAGTTGCGTATGCTTAGGCATCATCTTTAATAGAAAGGATACTTTACCTAACTTCTAGTGATCTGTATGATAGATGTAATTTGCTTAGTTGTACTTCTTGAGTACCTACTTCTATAACTTCCTTAAAAATCATCAAGATTTCATACTCACTTGGGCCTTCATTTTCTAATAAATGAATTGAAACGTGCACCCTCCCCACAATGTGATTTATGCTATTGTATTATGACTCCTAATAGAAACACACACGCATACACACACACACACACACATATATTGTTTTAGAATTGCCTCTAAAACCTGGTCTTTATGCTACTAACTTGATTAGGTGTTCTTGCATGAAATTGTTTTTACTTCCAGCTCTGACTACAATATACATGAATGTTTCTGGTGAAGAGTGTTATTCCTTAAAATCATATTTTGAGTTTTAGGGGCATTTCAGAGGTCCATTTGTTTGTTTAAGGACGTTGTTCTATCGTAGAGGATCACAGGTTCAATGCTATTAAAACACATTTTTTTGTTGGTCTGGGTAGGTGCCAGCTCTAACAGAAGAATCAAGCTTCCTGTGGATCCTAACAGATAGGAAACATTTAGATCTTATTTTATTTATAATCTTAATTTTGCATTTCCTGAAGAGGATTTTGGTCTCTTAAAAATGAGGATTCCTCTTTGGTGTTGGCTATGATTTTTTTTCCTACGAGGAAATGAAGATGTCTTTTAGATTAAAATAGTTGTTCTCCTCTTAACCCAGAGTCCTTTATCACATTCTCTAAACGTTGCACACAGGAGCTGTAAAATCTACTACATGTATCTCAGTGCTGTAGCACTCACAATCCTCCGGACACCTTCCCTAGCTGGGTCTCTGAAAGCTGGCTAGTACTCAAGCAGCCAGTTTTCTTTCTCAGGGACAGTGATGAAAATTCCCAGTAGCTACTTGAGCACAGGCTTTATGGAATTGTACAGGCCTGCATTAAAAGCGGGGAAGAAGGCAGTAGGGCACCAAAAATCTGTTTACCTGCCAAATTATAACATGACTTTATACTACAAGCTTCTGAACATAGTCACCCCTCTGTGGAAGATGCTGCAGCTGCTGCTGATGGGGTCTCTGGTGGTGTGTAAGGAGGGGCACAAAATCCAAAGAGCTCTGATAACCACCAGAAAGAGGAGACAAACATCCATCTGCAACGAGTGGTGACCTACACATAAAAGGGAGTGGCTTCCTTTGTTCCAGTACAGTTTTGATTTTTTTTAAGAATAGGGAATTGGAAGGGATGGCTCAGACTGCTTTAACTCAGCCCCCCATGATTATAGACAAACATAAAGTTGTTGTTTTTCTTCCTCACTGCCATCCTCTAACAGACAAAGATTAAAATAAAATACAGTTTTTTTCCCAACTGCAGAGGACAACTTGACTTTAGACTTCTGCTGTCCCTCACCAGAAGTATCTTAACAGCACAATGGATTTTTCTTCCAAGAACTGGTCTGATCAATTGCTTACAATTTTTTTAGACCCATGTGGGTTGTTGATACCTGCAATGTACTGTGATTTTACAGTGTAACTATACACTAGGGGAAAAAAAAGTGCTCCTCTCTATTTTGGACCTATCAGTTTCTAATTCACTTCATTCCCCATCTTTCTCCTAGTGGAAGAAACAGTGAACAATTGTTTCCTTTTTACCTTTTCTAAGTGACCTGTAATTTTCAGATCTCTTAGCAAGTTTTTCCATCAAGTCATATCTTTTCTAGTCTTGACAAGTCATAACATCTTCAATTGTTCCTGTTACTGAAGTCATTTCATTCTTTTAAGTGTCCTTAGAGCTCTCCTCTGTACAATTTTTTTTACCTTCTTTTTTCAAGAAGGCTAGGATTGCTTTCAAAAATGCATTTTCAGCATCAATGTACACAATAACTTTTTATCATTTAATCAGGAATCTATTCAAAGGAGTACTGCTTCTTTTATCCTGTGGCGTCTTAGTATATCTAAGAGCCTTCAGGGAGGGACACGGCTGAGTGGGTTTGGTAAATCCAGGTAGGCTACATCAAGTGGATCTCCCTTTTGATGCAGTCTATGATGGCTGAATATCACAGATATTAATAGATCCCTAATATCATTTTATTACCTGTCTTCCTTGATTACAGGACTTACCAACCACCCAAAATCAGCGTCAGCCTGGTGAGCCTTAGAGAACTCAGTGGAATTTGCATGGCATTATAGACAAGGTAAAGGAAAGCACAGGCAGGTTGCACTGTTTCTGCCAGTTTAAAAAGCAGATTGAAAGTGTTTTAAAAGCAGTGCAAATCTCCATGCTGACATGTTTAAAAGTTTAAACTTACTTTTGCTGATCTTGCATGACTGACATTGTTCTAGATACAAATCCATAACAAAATTACTCACCGTCAGAGGTTCCTGTGAATTCTCTGTGTCCATACAAATTATTTGAGATAGCAACAAAAAAAATCTTAATTGTAATCAATTTGTTAGTTTCAGAATCTTGTTATTGGCAAAAAGGGGAACGTACCTTATATGCAAAGCCAAGAATTTATTGTTGGTCTAATTGGAAACCTTTTTTTAAATAAAATGCAGATGTTGTGATTAGTCCAGTTACTATATTTCACTGTCCTCATCATATAACTAATTCAAAATGCATCTCTACTTTTAAAAAGTCAGTTTAAATTTGCACAAAAACACATGAGCACATGCAGACACATACGGTAGAGTGATACCAGTGCTGGGCTTTGCTCCGGTTCTTTAACAGGAGGTGTGTGATGTTGGTGACTTCTTTACCACCCTAGGTTACACTGGTGGCTGTTTTCACATTTCATACGTACTGGCACATCGTGTCCTTTCTTCACTGGTCTGCAAGTGTCTTTCAATATACAGTGCATTTTGCATGTGTTGGATTCTTCTTTACTGCTGGAACTTATTTTGTCTTTCTTATTTGTACTTCTCTTTCATTGACTAGTGGTGCATACTTACATCCTGAGCATTATCCTGAGCCCCCTCCGTCATCTGCCCAGGGCTGTGTTTGTCTAAATCACATCCAGGGCTTTCACTTCAGAGGCCTGTGCTGTCATACCTTGCATCTGTGTAACTGCAATGTTCACTGTATTGTTACATATCAACCTTAAATAATTATTTCTACACAGAGATGTTAGTGATATTTATTGTATAAATATCAGTATATCACATGCTTCAAATAAGCTTAAGTGCACAGATTGGGTAGTAGCTGTCAGATCACTAGAAAAGCTGTTTTGACATTTAAACAAGCTAAACTAAAGTTTCCAGTCAGGCTGAGAGAAGTTCAGCCAAAGCCTGCCAAGCCTCATTTGTGATGCCTTGCAGAAAAAAGCACCCAGGAACTCTGTGAGCCTAAACAACGTGGTCTCAAAAACTATGGGAAGAAGTGCCTAGAAGAAGCATCCAAAATCCCATGCATCCCTTTTTTTCTATCCCAGAAAAAGTCTTATGTCACAAAAACTGATGTGATGATATATTAACAGGCAAAATATAAGAACTACACAGAAAAGCTCCTGAGCAGAAAAACAAAGTATGCGTGACTTACCTTAGGGAGATGATGGCTTCAGGAAATCGTAAGTCTCTTTAGCACTCACAGTTGCTCTTCAAAAACACTTGAGGATCTGAGAGGTCCTGGAAAGTTATATTCGTGTCCATCTCTGATCTTGAAAAGAATAAGAGGAGAACCTGAGTCAAGTTGACCCAAGTCAAACATCTTATTTAAGAGACAACATCATTTACAACAAAACTATCAGTGGAAAAATTGTGTTTTAGATCCTCTGTTGGTTCTTAAAAGGTGTCATCAGATTAAAATAGGAGAAAGTGGTACATACTTATATATGCTGTGGCTGTTATGTCAGTCTGAACAAGAATTGAGGTCTAAAGTGAGCAGATCCACATGGACTTGGTGCCTGGGGCTCTGCCCCAAGCACATTGCTAGGGAAGGGATTACTTTGCACTTGCTGTGGTCTGGCTCTTTTTTTTTTTTCTTTCTTTTTTTGTTTTAGTTTCCTGTAGAAGAAATCCATTTCCTCCAAAACAACTCTACCACGTGAACTCTAGTGCAGTAAGAGGGGATGATCCTAATCTGAATTGAAATACTCTCATAGGCATGTCTTGTATGGCATCAGAACCCTGGTGATGAAAGGTCTTAAGTGGCATTTTGTATTTCCTGGAGCATTTTCTGTGAGCAAAGGGAGAAAGAAACAAAGGGGGCTGGAACCAGGAAAATAAACAAAACAAGTTGAAGAACGTGAGAAGAATATGAAGTCACATAATAAATGCACTCAGACAAATACTGAGATGTTTCCACAAGTACTGTGATGAGATACGTAATGTAGCAGTAAGAGGCCGGGGTCATCTATACTTAAATTAGATCAAGCTTAAAAATGCAAAAGCTCTGCCCAGAGGCTTGGGAAAAATACTTTGAGGGTTTAATGGGAGGGGAAAAAAAAAAAAAGACACAATGTTAAAAGACAAGTGTCCTTAAAACTAAATCTCATTTTGCTAGCTCCAGTCCTTATTTGTAATGCCTTGATCTCTTTCACTGCAGTTGGAGCAAGTTGTGCTAAGCTATATAAAATGTAACCAAACACCTTGAATTACAACTCGGGAAGGCAGGGAGGAAAACAAGATCTGATTCTGTGGTGAAGCCATCTACCAGAACATGCTTTTCAGTGCAAAAGTAACAGTTACATGCTATTATCTGTAAACTGTAAACCTAAGCTTATGTAATGTAGTTATTGCCACTGTGTTCCTGATCATTTGCATTTCTTTAATTTCTGCATGTGCTCCTTTATGCATGTTCCTTTTTGCTGCTTTCTTACTTGCTGTCTGTGTGCCAATGCCTTTTTCTTAAGCATGCGGGATTATCTCTTAGCAGTATCTAGCACTGGGTGGCATTTGCATGCTACTCTTACTCAATTCAATTATTGGCTGTCCACAGGGCGGTAATTGCAGCTTCAGGAAGCTAAGGTTAATGAGTAAATTGAGTTTTATGTCTTCCTGGGTCATAAGATACTGAAAGATAAAATGTGTTTGGATAGCACAGATTTAAATTGTTGCAGTTGTGTTAGGCTGTGCTAGGAGCCTATAAAGAAAGTTTAGGTGTCTGCTGAAATTTAAAATATTGCTGATAATAGAGCTAAAAGGAGGATGGAGAAGAGATATCGAGACCAGTTAAACCTTTCTTTTCCCTGTTAATGCAAACACCGTGCAGTGAAGTCAGTAAGACAAGGAGGGTTACGGGTTTTCTGCAATATCACCAACTTTTGCATGCATTGCACAACTCTAAATAACTGGAGTAAGTCTTAATGTTAGAGAGAGAAAAGGCTTACAAGGCTTTTGGCTCAGGTGGTAGACCTGAGGTAGACCTGAGACTCAGGTGGTAGACTCCAGGTAGAACCTAGAGTTGCCTCCAGGTTCCTTCCAATATCTGAAGAGGTCAGATTGCAGTTACAGAGGCACAGAATGGCTGAGGCTGGAAGGCATCTCTGGAGGTCATATCTGCCCTGATTCACCTGGGGCATTCCTTGCCTTGTGCTCTCCTTCTTCCTTTTTGGGTGGCTTCAGTGATGGTGACCAGAGGGAGCTGGGCCTGTTGTCTTCCTCCTCTGCATATGAGACACATCTGGTCAGCCTGATCTTTGATCTCCCATGACAGCTCTTCATCAGAAAGCACGTCTCAGTCATAGCTACCACCTTGACCTCTCTCCCCAGCACGTGGCCCATCGTGTCCCCTTCTTTCTCATTTAACTCCATACTGCAAAGGAAAAGGCTTTTTCAGTGAAGGCTTGTGAGCTCAGAAACCATTTATATGTACTTGAACTGCTCAGTGTGTTTGGCCACTCTTGCTTCTTGCTCCAGGCAAGAGAATTAGAGGAGCATTTGGGGAGAAAACAAAGAGAGAATGGAGACTGGATATGAGTACATCACCAGTAGATTGAATGTAGATGAGAGTGGAATTGGGGAAGCAAAGGGAGAAGAATTGTGACTAAAGAATCAGATATTAATGAGATACTGGAACGGGAAATTGTGCTCATTAGTATTAAACCAGCATTGTCAGCCTGTCAGATCGAGCGGGGGTGATGCCTACCTTGTCAGCACGAGCTGAGCTGAGCCGAGCTCCTGGTGTGCCCAGATGAGCCATCAAAGCAGTGTCTTGCCAGTCAGCAGAGCACTGTGCAAGCTGCACACAGGCACCCTCCAGCATCTACAAAATAGGGTTCACAGGAGCCTCCAGAGCACTGGTGGATGTCAGAGCATGAGGCTTTATGGGATTTCAGCAAGGAAGGAAAGATGAGGGATTATGGGGTAGGGATAAATTAAATATAAATCTGAAAATGGTGTAAGAGGCATGTCCTGGGAATACAGAGAGGACAAAAGCGGTGAGAAAGTTCCAATGGAGCATTCTACAAGTGAAGGTCCTGTGGAGTACAACTAGGAGGTAAGCAGCCTGGGGTGGGATGAAAACCATTGAAACAGGAGGAAAAGGATTAGAAGGGATGGATAAAAAGGAAGAAAGAAGCAGACATTGAAATGGAAGAGAACCACTGGAACAAATGAAAAAGAATATGGTCTAGGTCTTGCCAACAAAATTATTAGTTTATCACTGGAAGCATCTTTCAACGAGAATTCAACTGTACTTACTTTTGTTGTTTCTGAAGCGTGTATGTAGGGCTAGACCTCTAATTTTCTTAAAACTGTGCCAGTAATGGTAGCAAAACCTCTTTTTCTAGCATTGAAATATTTAACTTGACATCCCATCTGCTGCACAAGACAACAGAACCAAAAGGGAGATGGATTAATGTAGATAAGTATTTTCTGCATGGGATAAACCTACATAATGCCATTACATTATACCTTATTATTCCTCCCCTGCAGATACACAACCACCTAAACATATGTGAAATACTGCGAAAATGTTGATGGTAATCACAAGGGCAGTGTCCTTGACCATTCACCTCTGGCAGAGGGCAGAGCCATAAGGAATTCCTCAAATTCTGCATTGGAATTATAACTGCCTTTTCTCCCATTTATTTGTATTTTATGGCAATACAACACACACACACACACACACAAAAAAAAAAAAAAAAAAAAAAGTCTCTCTTGGCCTTTCTTTGCCCCACCTCCCCCCCCCCCTTTTTTTTTTCTAAATTTCTAGATGATACTGTCTGTATTTCACAACTCTCCTAGCATGTGGTGAGATGAAGGTGCTCTTTCTTAGTGACTAGTAGTTATTTTCTAATAACCTTAATATTTCCATATCTCAGATGGATGTTGCTAAGGGAATGACTACATGAGTGCTTGCAGCTGTGTTCAAAACATAGTACAGCCACGCATGGCCTTGAGTATGTGTTACACACCCAAAACTCAGTTCCAAGTAGTGTTGGGGATGCATTTTAAGAGCTCATTTTAGTTTTAGACCTCTCCATGAAAACCAAAATTCTTGTTGCTGCATGACTAGTTAAGACCCAGCTGCAAGGTGCCTTTCCTCCCCCTGAAACTGTGGGTGGAGATCTGGGTTCAAAACCTTACTAACTGTTCTCTGTTCCTGGCCAAAGCAGAATGGATTGGGATTGTGATCCCGAACCTGCTAAATAACTGTTTAATAAGGTTCTGGTTTTGTTGTTATAGACACATTTCAGATCTGGGTTTCTGACGTGTGCAGAGCTCTTTCTAAGGCTATCTGTGAATGTATTCGCTCATGACTGTAGTCATGAAGAGAGTGTAATTTCATCCTCACATTTCAAAAGGTTAATCTCTTGTCATTAGCAGCAAGAGGTCACACCACACGGTTAAAAAGTAAATAAATAACATACATCTGAATTTCCTACTTGTGAGCAGTGGAAAAATGGAGTGAGAAGGAGTCAGCGCACCATACACTTAACTCATCTAAATCTGAGTGCTTAAATTGTGTTCCTACACCAAGTCCTTCTCAGGAGAGAGATTTCATATCTTTCACTGTCAGGAAAGTCAAGAGAGATTGTGTTCATAATTGATATATCAAAATATTTGATTTTACCTGATTATGTATCAAGTAACTTTAAAGGGGCTGTGAGTATCTCTTCTTCTTCCCAGCCTTCAGCTTCTTAAGCTGCTAACTTACTGATCCTGCTGAACTTTCAGATGTACACCAGAATGTCTTCTCTTGGGCTCTAGATAAACCATGACCAACAAAGAAACTTCAAGAAACACAAAAAGGTGATTTTTTTCAGGAAAAAATCCAGAGCTGAAGAGAAGGAGCAGCAGGTGTGCCCTGTGTGCACAACAGGAGCTGCTGTGGGCTGAACTCTCAGCCCATGTGAACTATCAAAGCTTAATGAGCAAAACTGGCCGTGCATTTAATAAATGGGCTGAAGGACCAAAGAACAACATGAGGTTTTGAAGACTTAACTACAGACAGTCTAATTGTGGTGGAGGAAATGATTTATTTCCATGAGGGCAAGGCACAATTCTGGCAGAGCCAGGCAAGGTGCCACAGAAAGGGCTGTTGAGCCCATGGCCAAGCAGGTGCCCAGCGTTCCCTGTGGGGCTGTGAGGGACCCCATGCTGCTGCAGCTTCACTGCTGCTGGCTTCAGCAGCCCCAAGGCTGCAGAAACCTTTCATCTGGCTCTAGGTAGATGACAGCTGCTGCAAGTATACCTAGCCACGCTTGTAATGGCAGCTTGGATTACAGTACAGAAGATCTCGATGACTGAGGTTGGGATGTGGTTATAAGAATTACAGGCTTTCCCAAAAGCACCAAGGAAAACAAAAACAAACCAAATGAGAAACCCATTGATCCTTCTGTTCTAATCCTGGTGACCAGCTGCATCAAAATACCTGCCAGTAGCAGGTCCACAATAAAGGAAACCCAATGCAGTGGAGGCTTACGTTCGGTGAGTCGGCAGGAGGCATCGGAAACCTTCACAGATGTGAGAAAGGAGGTAAGGAATGTGGCACTGGCCTCGTTGCTTCTCCTTTGGCAAATGACTAGCTCTCAGAAAGCATAATTAAGGTTCTGTCTTTAAAATGAGATTTCCATTTGCTCCCTAAGGTTTAAAAATAGCAAAATGATTTCAGCAATTGATTACACTCTCAGCTAAATTAAAGCATGGAGGAATTAGAAGTTGCCTGTGTTGGTTTCACTTAGTAATGGGCTGCCCTTTTCTTCTCGCCCTTGCAGCAGGACACTGCCCTCCCAGCCAGCTGCAGCGTGCCAGAGAGGCCAGCCACCCACCCGTGGCGCATGGTGCTCAGAGTAAGTTTTCTGATGCTTTTTGATTCACATAACATTTGGGGCCCTTAGACCAGTTTTACCCATGGGCCTACACCTCCAGACCTTTCTTCCCTACGTGGCCTTGTGAAATGGAAACCATTTTGCCTTTATGGACATTTTTCACAGCATTTTAACTTGTCTGGCTCCAGTGGAAATCCTCTAGAGTTGCACTGCTGTGAACTGAGCCGGGCTCAGGGGATCCATGTGTGTGGGTTATGCACTGCTTCAATGTATGTGGGCAGTGTTGTACTCTGACTCAGAAATATCTCTGTCGTGGGAAAAAAATAATGTAACAAATAATAATTCACAGACATCGCCTCTTTAATGTTGCCCAACAATTGTCTTAAAACAATGGATTGCAGATATTGATATTGGATGTACTGGATATTGACATTAAAAGATTTATCAGTTGTCTCCAGTGAAGGCCATGAATGACAAACCCATGTTTTGTCGCTGTATATTAATTGGGCATCCATGTGATTAAATGCTCCCTGACTCCAAAGCATATCACCTGCTCTTGATACGACAGCAATAACAACGTATCTGTGTATGGTGATTCTGGCACAGTTTCAGCCCTTCCACAGAACTTGAATCGTGACCGTATATCCCGGTTAGCTTAGGCTTCAGGCTCTAACAGCTCACTGTGGGTAATGAGGAGAAAGCAATTTGATTAGCTGGTGGAGCTGACTACGAGGCACCTTTGTTACAAAGGAGGTAAAAAAAAAAGGAATAAAGCTACACAAAAAGGATTAAAGGTATAACAGCAATAATAGTATCAAGCTGCATAACAAAGAAAAATGTTTGCCTTCAACTGAAACTAATATTCAATAGATGACACAGTGATGTCCATGGCTTTGTATTCTTCTGTTTTAATGATCTTTACCACAGCTGGAGGTCCTTTGTCTTGTCCCCTTCTCCTGACATCAGCTGGAAGGGAGGGAGATTAAAACAAGGGTAATTTCCCCATGGTCACTGCTTGGCACTGTTTCTGCTTTGCTCAGCAGTGAAGTGAAGTTTAAAGGATGAAGTGCTGTCACTCAAACTGATTTTTCCCTCCACCCTTTCTTACCAGGGTTAACCACTCGGCCGGTCACCAAGGAGACGCGTGGCTCCCTTGCCCATCTTATTGCCACCCTACAGCCTCATATTGAGGACGTCCCCATAATCTCATTAAGGGGTTGGATTTGCCATTGAAGCTTGAATTCCCATAACAGGAGGGGAGTGGACTAATGCAATTAAACAAATTAGCGTTTTGAGCCATTGCATGATATTTACCTAATGCCATCAGAAAAGACGAGGTAGTTTTCTTTCTCTGATGGAAATGTTAAGAAAAATACAATAAAATGCCCCAATCGCTTTCCCTTATGTTACGTTCAGAGAAATACTGCAGCGCTCTCTCAGCTGTAAAGGCCTTTGCATATGTACGGGTAATTATCCACTTGACTGAAATCTCGAATTGTCTCCCCCTCTTTTTCACAAGCCTCCCATCACAGTGGTTCTGGTTATTATTTTTAGCTGTGTAACATTTGTGGTGTTAAAGGTAATGTAGGTAAAAAAAGAACTTCGGAGACTTTAAATAGTATCTAAATTATACTGGTTCTGTGTCCCGGTGTGGCTTTGTGCCTCTCTTGTACGTCTCAGTGGGCGCTGGATCAGAACAAAGCTCCTGTTGGTTTTCAAACTATTTTAGGGTGAAGTGTTTTTTAAGTGCTGTGAATGACTATTTTAAAATATGCCAACTTTTCTGGAGATAAGGCAGGCATATTTAGTAATTCTGTAGAAATGTAGATTATTAAATGCCCGAGGCAGAGCTTTTCTGCCTTTTGTCGTGGGGTTTCGAGGCTAATCCCGTTCCCTCCTCCCTCCCTCTCCCTGCCAAGTAAACAAAGCAGCAAAGTGAACTGTAGCAAGAATCAGGAGCCATAAATCTTTAATATCCTGGCATGTGGGTTTCAAAGGCAACATATTTCTCTGGGAGCCTTGGGGAGGGATGGGGGCAGCCTTACCCTCCTGCAAATGCTGCTGCCGTTTCTGTTGTCGTGTCCCTTCCTGGGAAGGTGGACTGCTGAGTGACAGGGAGAGGACCCAGGAGCTTTTTATGCATATTGATTACCAAGGAGCACAGGAGGCTACACCGCTGGCTGCTTGCTGTCTTCAGCTCCCAGTAAGAAAGGCAGCAACAGCGAGTGCATTTCAGTAGATGTTATTGTGCTGTCACTCCTGTTCTCTCAAATAAATCCCAGTCTGCCACTGGGTGCTACAGGCAGGACTGTGAACATGGTTTATTACTAAATAAGGGCATTGGTTATAAGCTCCGCTTCATATAAAATATGGTCTATCTATCCTAAGCTGCTTACAAAATACACATACATTATGTAGACAGCATACAGAGTCCCAAAGGATAATGTAATGTTAGTCGTCTTGCCTGAAAACACAAGTAACCTCAAGACTGAGTCAGTACTGAGAATATCTGTCACTAACTTAAAGGTGGAATACAGTACAGACAATGCTGTGGTTATCTGAGAAGCATCGTGGAGGTAAGAATTTCAGAGGTGACAAGCTCCCCAATGTTAGAGCTGAAGCAGAGAAGAGAAATGTGTGTGCTAAAACAGAAAAGACGTGGCCAAGCCTTACAAACAAAATGAGCTCGCCACTATGATGACAATTACCATACAGTTTGGATTAAAGTATTTCAGTATTTATGGTATCAGATTAGATAAGGACAAAAAAAGGGGGAGGGAGGTTAATGCTTTAAAATATCTGTTCTCCTCCCAGTACCATTACAAAATAGAAATAAGGAATGATTTTTTTCCCCATCTAAGTACTTACATAACATCAATATAAAGTAATCGTGTTTTGCCTATTTATTTTTTTTCGTTTTATCATGTTTGGATTTAAATGTAGCCTTAATCCTGCATATCCTGCTTTGAAAAGCTTAGATCTGTAATGTGTTGTGTAGTAGTCTTTAAAAGGTTTCGCTGTGCAGTGTGTGGTAGCCTTGACTTATCAGTATAGATTTCAGTTCTTCAGACTTGATAGTTTTGCTTTCTTCATTTCACACTATGTAGAAATAGTGAATACTAAGACTGAAAAGAGATAATAATACCTTTATTTAGTATCACTCATTAGGTGAAATACGAAGTAGTAATGCAGCTTTACAGGTAAATTCACTAAAACACCAAAGATTGTAAAATAAAGCACACCATCCCATAATGCCACGTTAAAGCCTATGAATTTTTCCTGTATTCAAAAGAACATTTAGCAAGCAGTTGAGACACGGTCTGTGAACATGGACTGTAGCTTAAGAGCTGATCTCTGAGATTGCAGGACTGTTGCAGTGGGATCAATACTACATGAGGTGAGAGCAGCAGAGCTTGAGTCCAAGCCTTCATGGCTGTGGCTGTGGTTCCCCCAGGAGCGTAGGTCTCCAAAGGGACTCTGGGGCTCATCACATGGAGCAGAACCATCAGGTGTGGAGGGGCAAGTAGCTGACTTTGATCTCACAGTGAACATTGAAGAGTTGCCTGCACTCTTGTGCTGAACCTGCCCACAGTGTCTACAATCACAGCGATTAGCCAGAAGAGCCACTAATGTCTTAGCAGAACTGCACCATGATTTCTCTCGCTATATCCCATGCATTTGGTAAAATTAATACTATCTACATGGAAAGGGGATGTGTTACTCCATTGTTGCATGTAATTTGAGGGAATGAAAAAAAGAGGTCTCAAAAGGTGGTTTACACAGCTTACCTCAACTACAGGTCAGGCATATATTTTATGCACCAAATTTATTACACCAAAATGCAGCTTTGCAGCTGCATCTCTGCCTCCAGATGGTTTCAAACCTCATGGGCTTACAGCATCTTCCCTAACCCAAGCTGCATTTTGTGTGCTGAAAGGAGCAGAAAACATGGGTAAATCCATGAAGATGGGAGGATGAGACCTTAAAAATTATGCTGCTGGCAAGAAGTATTTGAAGAGAGCAGTGACCTGGCCCAGAGGGCAAAGGTGGTTTTGATACTCTGGATGAGCAGGAGTTAGATGTGAAGGGAGAGCAGGAGATAAAGAAAGTCACAGGCATACATAAGGGAAACAATAGTAAAAGAAGAGAAACTTTATGCCTAAAGCAAGTCTGCCTTTTTTTGCTCTGGGTGTGGATTTCTGTCATGCAGTCACATAAGCACAATAGGTGTTTGCCCACACTGCAGGATTCAGTTATATCTTTTTGATCTCTCCTGGAGTTTGTTAAAACTGTGCTTGAATTGAGATGATGAACTCTTTTCTTGAACGGAGAAAGTATGGTGTACAGAATCTATAATTAGAGCAACTAAAGAGACTTTAAAGTTACAAATGATGATAAGCTTAAAAATAATTAGTGACAAGTGCCAATTTAATAGATATTTAAGATCTTCCTCATGCTTCAAAGAACAGAAGTGTTATAAAAATTGATGTACATCTCCGGAGTGTGCTACTGCAGATTCTCAGAGAAGTCCAAAAGAAATGAGGACACAACATGTCGTGTGGCATGCAGAAGCACTGCAAGATCCCAATATGTTGCTGTTGAGAGAGAGCAGAAAGAATGAGTCAGGTGTGTATTGTTCTCCGCTCAAGAGATGGCTGTCATACTGTAGTGCTTCACATCATTGTTCCCTGCATATTACCAAAGGGAAGTGGCCCCAGTTTTAATATCAACACTTGGTCTGAATAATCCCAAATGCCTGTTTTTTGAGAGAAGCAACACTTATTCATGTAGAAAAGACAGAAGTGACTAACAGTTAAACAGAAGAGGATTGGAAAAAAAAAAAAAAAAAAAAAAAGAAAAAAAAAAGAAAAAAAAAAGATAAAAACAATGGACAGTAAGGGATCCTTTTACAGGGAAGGCTCTATTTATGTTGCAAACGATACACAATTCTTGCCTCTGTGATGGTGGATTAAAAACGAGAGGTGGCACAAGTATAAACTTGCCGTTGTTAAAATGAAGCTGCACTGCGGTGCTGCTCATTTACTGCCACATTAGGCTGGCAGTCCTCCAAACGCTGCTTGCCCCTACAGGGGGGGCTGGCTTCTTCACCACTTAACACAGAAAGCAGAGGGACATCCTGGGATCTGCGGGGTGGGAAGTGCTGTCCTGAGAAAGGCAGCAGCTATTGCACATGGCCATGATGTCACATAGCCTCTTGTACCCCCTTTCCTCCTCCATCCTCTCCTTCTCCTGGTTCCTTTTTGTCCACTGGGAAAAGACCTGGGAAGTACAGGTAGAGAGAGGGGTACAAGTCATTGGCAGGCTGCACTGGGATAATTTTCCAAATATACTGTAATACGAAGTATGTCCTAGACCTGGTCTGTTTTTTTATTAATCGTTGGAAGGCAATTTGATTTGTAAGCCCACTTCTCTTTTTCTTGTCCAGATTCTTTCCTTTTTCACCAGAATTTTGCACTTTGCAGTGTGATGCTAGATTTACAGAAAGCTAGTTTCATAGAGTTTCATAGAATATCCCAAGTTGGAAGGGACCCACAAGGATCATTGAGTCCAGCTCCTGGCACCACACAGGTCTACCCAAAAATTCAGACCATATGACTAAGCGCACAGTCCAAATGCTTCTTGAACTCTGACAGGCAGTTTATAATCCAATACTAGTTGTCTATAATGTGTGCCAAAGCAGGGTTAAAACAGATCTTTTTGAAATGAAAAAAGGTTGAACCAGTTCTTCTTTCCAAACTATTCTCAGCACACACCGTTAAGATGCCCATTAGCCCTAATGGCTGGGTTTTTAGGTATTGTTGACCAGCATAATTTTCTTTCTTTTTTAACACGTAGAATAGTTCATTTTCAAAAGGAAACTGAAGTTATGTTCTTAACTGTGGAAATCTTTCTTGGCCGTCCTGATAAAGTGACAACACTGAAGAAGCCCCAGTGATGATAGACCAAGCATTTGGGGTCCTGTAAACTCCCTGGGTTTCTCTGCATTCTTTCTCTGAGTTTCCTTTAAAAACATCATTTTTTCTAGTATCGATTCCCTTCCATTCAGTATTTACTCATGTAATTGTCTAAAGCTTATTTTGTATTTGTTAGCTTAGTTCTCCTGAGTGCTGCCAAGTTCTGATGCAGAAAATTCTGTTGAGACCAAAACATCAGAAGAAAATCTGATCCATATTCTAATTCTTGTAATTACATCTTCTACTCTACCATACATTTCTCTTTTACTGTCCTTAATTTAGCTAATTTTAAACTTCTTTAACTAATTCTTAAACTTAAAGGAAGGGTGCTCTGGGTCTATGAGCACAGAAATCAGTTTGCATTGCTGTTTCTAGATGCCGCCAACCTGGAACTAGGAGTTAGGGCATGTGTTTTGAGGTGAAATGGCCACAACTAGCTATAAGCAATTTGTGAATTGTGAATTATTCATAACAATTATGTTAGGAATGACTGAAATAAGTAATGAATTTTGGAAAACCATAAATAGATCTTGAGCAATTCCCAAACATAAACAGAAGCTAAATATACTGAATACATTTTAGAAATAATTATTCACTCAGCTCTAGTCCCCAGTCTTGCATGGGTATAAATTTAATTTACCACAAAATTGTCTATTACCTAATTTCATTAAGGTCTTCCTACAGCCTGTCACAGTCCTGAGCTATCAGCATAACATTTTGCTATCAGCAAATTCGGTGAATGTGGACATCCACATCCTGTTATAAATTGTTAATAAATAGATTGCAAATGCCAATTATATTGTGGTAGTCCTTGACAAATTCAACAATTAACTGCTTTCCATTTTGCCAGTTATTCCTACATACTTCCCACCTTGCAGTGAGTTTTCAGCTCTTTACAAGATGAATCGTCAACAGCCCCCGGAGACAGATTTTATCAAAACTCTTCAGAAAATTTTCAGTACATTGCAGCTGCTGTTTGCCATGTACGTTGCATGTTTGCCATAAGCACTTGGTATTTAGAAGAAGGGTGGCCATTGTATGACAGCATGGTTATAAAAAAGATGGCAACATGAACTCATAGGTCCTCCCAGACCAAGCCACATATCCAAGAAACTGAGCTGTTGTTTTATTTTGTCTCTAAGGCAAGAAGATCTTCATATGAATATTGGATCAGTTATACACAGGTAAGGCACTCAAATACATTTAGCATCTTAAGACCAGTCAGTGCTGACACCATGCTGTAGCATCACTGCTTCAAATAGAGAATATTAGAGCTTTATTTCCATTACCAGGCAAGAAATTGAATGAAAAGATATTTTTTCCTTCAGAAGCTAGTGAATGGAGTCCAAACACTATTACGAGACAAGACATTCCAAAAACTGCTCTTCCTCACCTGTTTTTCCTGCACTGGCATTTCAGCATTTTTCTGAGATGAACCCTACAAAATGAGATGTGGGAATTCAATTATTTATCAGATTATATCTTATTCTTCACAAAATGTGGGCAGTTCCTTGTACCGGCTAACATATGGAGCAGCTTCAAACCAGCCAAAAACAGAAGAGCCTCAAAGTGTTGTGAAGCCATAACAGATGTGTCATTGTCTGATTTTTGAGTCTTTGTTTTCTGAATTCTAATTATTCAGTGTTAAGAACATATCTTCCTGGTTATGCTACATATCTGGAGATATGTTTTTGCTCTTAAAACATGTATATTTATATGTTGTTATTTGTTATTTGTTTTGTTTATATATATATTTATTGATCTGTGAAAGTATGGTTGCTGATCTGAATATTTTTATTTATCTGAATATTTATCTGAATATTTTTAGTGAATATTAACTACCTGTTTTAGTGAAAAACTTTATATTGGACCAGTTTAGGGAAAACTGACCACTGTTGGTTCTGCTACTGATCAGACAAAAGCTGTAGTAAGCTATGAGACATATTGACAAAGCAAAGCTTTTCTTTGTCTTCTGACTCGGCAGTGCTAACAGTATTTATTTAAGTTCATGAATTAAAGTAAACGACTGATTTGCTAAAAGAGCCTAGAATCCTGAACAGACAAGTAATACTGTTTTTGGAGATTTCTGTATGCCTTCGTACTTCGATTGTGCTTCCATCTTGTCCTGCAATCAGTGGTCCATCTCATGTTTATCTTACACACGGTCCATCTGTGCGTAAGTCCACCTTACTTGCTTAGTCTTCTTTCTGTGTCAAGATAATAATTCCTACTCATTGGCTTCTGCTTCTTCCAGGCCTTTGGTTTTGACCCATAGGCACTGTCAGGTGGGTGAGAGTCTGCATGTTTCTTCAAAATCATTGATTTCTCGACTGGTTGTGGAGCCTGCTCAGATGAGTGCAAACAGCGGGAGGTAATTTTGTGCTTGCCTCAAAGGTGCTGTGTAATACAGGGCTTGACTGTCCCATGGTGATGCCGTGACATGCCCCAAGCTTGGATGAGAGAGTTGGAGAGGAAATTGCATGTGAAAGCACTGCCAGGGAAGCAGACTTCAGTAATCAGCTTTCCTGAACCCCAGCAGAACAACAGATGCACTGAGGACAAAGCCACTCCTAAACCACCACAGCCAGAGTGTTTGTGAGAAGCAATTGTTTTGGGGTTATAGAGACAGAAAAAAAAAATAGGGAGCAGCTGCCTCAAAACCCAGACTTAAATCAAAGACAGCTACAGCTTTGAAGGAACTAACAGTAAAGCCTGATGTCCTAAAGGTCTAGGATCAGTTGAAGGTAGATTAATTGAAATTACTGAAAAGAGACAAATGCAGTGTGTCTGCTTGCAGCATCTCAGGAGGAACTGAAGTGGCAACAAAAAAAAAATAAATTTGGATTTGGTTTCTGCTGGGAACAGCCTCCCTAATCGGGGTCAGAAAATAAGCAGTTGAAGAGGTAATAGAGGTAGGAGGAAATAATACAGTGGGAACGAAGCACTGTGGAAAAATACTGATGCTTTAATTGCTAAATTTGGCAAAGATATATCTGGGAAGCTAATCCTATCGAGTGTTTGCTATATTTGGATATTGGTTGGTTATCAGGGGTGTGTGTGTGTGCAGAATATGATATTTTCTGCAGCCTTCTTCAGCCAACTGTACATTACAGATGGATAATTTATAATATTCTAAGACTGATGCTTTGCTTATTGTAAGGTGACACACTCCTTGAAGAATATACAAATTAATAGCACTGCCAACCAACAGTCAGCTTATTAGTCTGCTTCCTCTGCTTTTGAAATATGTTTCATAACTCTGTGAAACATTTCTGGTGCTGAGGTGATGTCAGACTATAACTTACAAACAGTATATCCAGTAAAGTGTATCAGTTGCAACAACCAGAAGCTGTGAAAAGCTTCTGTCTTCAATAAATAACAAGTGTATGACTTTTCCTTCTTTTCCCTTATTGAATATCTATAAATTAACACTACCTTTCTGTGCAAACTCCTTAGTGGCTATGAAGGAAGAAACAAAATGTGCTGTTTCTCTTTTGGTGACTCTGATCCAAGCCAGCCTTTGGTTCTCATTGATATTTTTTACTTACTTGGTATGCCTTTTGAATGCCACCAAACATTCAGAGCTTCAAAACAATCAGATGTTTTATGGCTTTGAAAGTCTTGATTTAGTAGAGTCAGGAAAAAAAAAAAAAAAAAAAAAACAGTAATTTTAAACTGAGCTGAACAGCATGTAAGGGTTAATCAGAAATAGCAGAAGCTTTGTTGTCTCTATTTTAAAAGACAAAGCTGATGAAATGCAGTAAATCATCCCTTGAAAGTTAAGAAGCTAGAAAATGAGTGGTATACAGTAGTGCTGTGCTACAGATAATGACAATACAAGATCCTAGGTGCTTGCGCCTGCAGTGGTGAGCGGATGATAAATTCTGAAGTGTGCACGTGGGTGTTTATTGAGGTCGCAGGTGGTTTGTGAGAAGGAAAAGTACAAATTCATTAACATGGGAAAGTGCATGTTTGACTTGCTTAGTTCTGAACCCTGTACAACCCTGATAGGATGGTATGTGCTGCTTGGTGCTTGAGATTTAGAGATATCCTCTAGTATAACAGCATGATATATTAATTTTGGGTGGTTTTTTTTAGTTCTTTATTTGTGTTTTTTTTTTTTTTCTCCCCCACTGGCTATGTTGGACATATATTGGCTGTACTATGCATGCAGTCAGGCGGGAGGGCAGATTTCAGCCCGGGCAGGGGTGCCCAACCCAGAGCTGGCTGGACAGGGAGAGGGGGCAGCTCCGTGCTTAGAAGGGCAGGAGGGCTTCATCCCTGGGGACCCAGCATGGGCACCCACAGGGGGACAGCTCTGGTCACCCATGGGGTTTTACAGCCAAAATTAAGGTGGCCAGCAGGGCTAGGTGCCTGTGGGGTTGGTTGGGTGGTGGATTTTGGGGAAATCACAGCATTGGATGAAGGTGCTTAAATTCTGCCTAAGCCCTTCTGGTACTGAGGTCCTTTACAGGAGCCAGTTCATGCAATTATTTCTGTTCCCTGGTTGAATTCTGGCTATTGGTAATATTGTAACAGTAAAGATCTAAGACTTTTAATAGCGGGGTTTTGTACAAATAAGGAACAAGCAGTCACAATCTAGATATGACTCTGGGGACTAGGAATAAAGCTTTAGAAAAGGGCTTTGCGGCTTTGGATCCCCCAAGGAGAGAGAGCAGAGGAACAGATTGGGGAGAAAAAAAAAAAAAAAAAAAACAAATAATAAAAAAAAAACAAATAAAAAAAAAAAAAGTGAACTTCCAATGTCACACATTTTCCTGTTGAAGCTATTCATGGGTTTTGTTGTCAATGTGTTACTGTAACACCTGCTGGCCACGGTGAGGATTCCTCTGGGAGGGTATAATCACAGAGCACAATGTGGCCACAAAGAAATTACAACTCATGATCTGCAACATATGAAGGGGGAATAATGACAGACTCAAACAGGTATATGCTGTTTTATCCACACGAACAGTCTGGGTGGATGCGTTTGTGTCTTCATTTAGCATTTGCGTTAGTTCTGTACACACGAGTGCTCCCTCACAGCTCCGAGTCTGGCCATTACAAGTCGGCTGCTCTTAGGGTATCATTCAAGTAGATCTGAAATAGGGATTTGAAATAGGAGAAAATAACAGCTTAGGTTTAGGCCACTGTAAGCTGGGCTGACTGAGGGACAAATTTACATTTAGATTGAGTCTCTTCACATCTCCTCCAAGTAATTGTAAACTCTCTTGTGCCTCAGCCCTAGAAAGGAATTTAGGGAGCCCTGCACTGCCAAGCTGTGCCTTACACTTTGTAAAACATGTGATAGCTAATCTAAGTAGTCAAGCTTAGCATCTACTTTTCATAATTATTTGTGCAAATACTACTCGGTTATCAAATGTCTGCATAAATTGGACAAAGGATATCAGCACTGCCAAAATAAATTTGTTGTAGAAGTGTTATGTCTGATTATTTGTATTATTCAACCAACACCCAGGCGTCCTATTATGTTAAGAGTCACACAAGCATATAAGAAACTGTTCCCCCACCAGGGAGTGTATGACTAATTTACGATAAGAGACAACAATTGGACATTACAAGCAAATAAAAAGAATGGGAGAGGAGAATTAGGTTAAGCATGATAGTCGGTGCCTGCACGTTCCTGTGAGAACCATCAGTGAGATTTAAGTAAAGGGAAAAAATGGTTTGATATAAATAAATAAGAAATATGATATCAGCAGCCCTTACTGGGCATTTGCCTAGCCCAACAGAGATTTCTGTGGTATGTACTTAGCTGTCATGTTAGGGTCCTATTCTCACTCTTGCCAAGCCCATTTATGCCCCTCTTCCAGGGACCTCCAAATGGTGTTGGACACGGACAGCAGAGGACGGAGGAACCCAGCCAAGCTGCTGCAGCTGGGCTCAGGCCACAGAAATCTGCCATCTGCACCCAGCCAGGCACGTGCCCAGCAGGGTTGCTGGTACTGCACGGCTTTGTTACTGAGTGCTTTATACCGCCAGAAAAACCTAAAGGGATCTTGGCGTGACCGAGCATTCGTCTCAGCCCGATGTGTGCTGCTGTTGTATGGTTTTGGTCCCAGGCTATTTTGTGCGAGTATCAATGTAAATGAGGCACTTTATTACGACGCCTCCTTGGACTGGTGCTGCCTCTGAGTGCAGGGGATAACCAGCCTGTATGCTTCGAGGAGAGGAACACAAGGGTAAGCATTTATGGAGGTATCTGCTCTCCAGTCCCCCTCCTGATCCAAGGCCACCCTGCCCGCTGTGAGCCTGTAATTGTTCTGAGCCTGGCTTCTCTTTACTGGGGAGCCAGGCTGAGTTCAGCTCCTCATCTTCACCTTTGGGAGCTCGTGGCTGACGATGCATGGACATACAAAAAGACCCTTCAAAAATAAAGCATTTGGTGGGGAAAAAATCATAAAATAAGCAAAAATAATCTATATTTTGGTATTTGTGATGTGAAATTTGCAAGGTAAATTTCCAAAGCAAACTGGACTCTGCCAGGCACTGAAGTGTCTCGGATTAACTCTGCCAGCTAATTCCCAGCCTTTTGTGAATGTGCTCCTTTCTCCACCTCCCTAATTCTCTTCCCCTCCAGTGCAAAGAAGCCTGGCACTGTCTCTCAGCTATTGTTTGCAGGAAAGTGGCTTATCTTGAGCCATACTTTTTCCTTTCATTTTCCTTTTGATTTGAAGTGTTATTTTCGTGGGGCAACCGAGTCAAACCAGAGTACTCATAAATCAGTCCCGAGCAGTTCCCCTTTCATCACAGGACTAAAACACATTGCAAAGCTAAGAGAAGCTGGAATTATGGCGTATTCTTGAAAGTTGTAACTGGACCCAGGGGAGAGTGGCGACATCCCTTCCTGATTCCTATCATCCCTAACATTTAATATTCTCATAATAATATTTCTTCGGATGAAACACAGCATCTCTCGCTCCAGGATTTCAGAAAAGGAGGCTTGTTTAGCTTCTGGATGGTTAAAACAAACCGAAATAACTCCACCACCACCCCCGGCACGCCGCTGCTGCCCCGCGGCGGGGCGCTGCCCTCCTGCCCCCGCAGCCCCGGCTCTCCCTCGGGTCTTTTCTCCCCCGCTGCAGCAGCTCTCGCCAAACGACGTCACTTGTTGCACGATGACGTTGTCGGTGGCGTCACCAGCTGCCCGTGACACACCGGGGAGCCGAGCAGAGGAGCCCGGAGCATCCCCGCCGCTTTCCCACGCTCCAGCTCCGCTCCCTTGTGTTTTCTTTTAGGGGCTCTCCGGGCGTTTTGCAAATAAACGCGAGGGCTCCGACCCCGCGGACCCCGAAAGGACGGCCCCCGTGTTTTTCGGAGCCACAGCCCGGAGCTCGCTGGGTGCCCGGGATGCTCGGCGCTGCCTCTGGGCGAGCTCGGTGCCTGCCGCCAGCGAGGAGGTGATGCGGCGGCTGCTGCAAAGCGCCGGAGAAAGGGTTTTCGCCAAGTCTTAGCTGGAAAAAAAAAACAATAAATAAATAAAATGGTAACAAAAAAAAAAATAAATCAATCAACGTGCAACGCCGATGGCTGGGAAATACAAACTCCCCGCCCGAAAATGAGGGTTTCTGGCAGCAAGCGGCTGCCGGCGGCGCCCCTGTGCTGAAGGCTGCGGGGAGCTGGAGGGGAGAAGGAGCTGGCAGGGAGCCTGGCGCCGTGACAGAGGGGGCGGATCCTGCGCACAGGCGGGGAGCGCCGCGCCCGAGCGGCCCCGGCAGCAGCGGGGCTATTTCAGGAGCCGGAGCCGGGGCCGGCACCGGGACCGAGCGGGGCCGGTGGGCTGAGAGGGGGCGGCCGGGCTAAGGGGGCTGCGGGCGGGGTGGAGGGGAGAGGGAGGCTTTTGGGGCGGCATCATAAGTTGAGCTGAGCCAGGCGGAGAGGGGAGCGGGAGGGGAAGGAGAGGAGGAGGAAGAGGAGGAGGAGGAGGAGGAAGAAAAGAAGGAGGAGGAAGAAAAGAAGGAGGAGGAAGAGGAGGAGGAGAAGGCGGCGGCTGCCGCCGCTGAGGGATTTGGGCTCGTTTCGCCAAAGCAAATCAGTGCTCGGGAGAGAGCGGCGAGAAGGAGGAGGAGGAGAAGGAGGAGGAGGAGGGGGTGAGGGGGCAGGGAGACGGGGCTCGGGCGAGAAAAGTGCGAGGGCTGTGTCTGGGCGAAGCAGAAGTGATGAGAAAGCCGGCGGGGAGGCTGCAGGAGGCTGCCGCTGCCGCCGCCGAGCTCCGCCGCCGGCCGCCCCCCCGGCGCCCCCGGCCCTCGCCATGGAGGCGCTGAACGGCCCCGGCCCCGGCCCCGGCGACTCGCTGCGGCCGCCACCCGGCCACCACCACCCTCACGCCGACAAGAAGCGGCCGCACCGCGCCCCCTCGCCCGCCAGACCCTTCCTCAAGGACCTGCACGCCCGCTCCGCCGCCTCCAGCGCCGCCTCCAAGCCTCCCCCGGCTCCCCCCAAGTCCCCCGGGCTCCCCGGCCGACCCTCCCCGCCGCCGGCCTCGCCGCAGCCGGGCGCCCACCACCCTCCGGCCGCGGGGCTGCTGGCGGCACAGGGCCGGCTCCCCCGCCGCCCCGCCGCCCCGGGGGCCAAGGCAGCCCCCGGCCCCGCCGCCCCCGCCGCCCGGCCGGGCTCCAAGGCCGCCCCCTGCGCCAAGCGGGCGCCCCGCGGAGCCGAGCCGGGCCCCGGCGGGCGGCCCGGGGGGCGGCAGCCCGGCGGCGGCGACGGGGTGGCGGCGGGGGGCAAGGGCAGGAAGGCGAAGCGGGGAGCCCCGCCGGGCAGCGGCCATGCGGCGGCGGCGGCGGCGGTGCTGGCCCGCGTGGGGCACACGGACAGCAGCTCCGACCTGTCCGACTGCCCCTCCGAGCCGCTCTCCGACGAGCAGCGCCCGGCGCCGGCCGCCAGCAGCGACGCCGAGTCCGGCACCGGCTCCAGCGACCGGGAGCCCCGCGGAGCCCCTCCGGCGGCCGGGCTCCGCGGGGAGCCCCCCCCGGGGCCGCAGCCCGCAGCCGGGAGAGCCCCGAGCCGCGGGGAGCCGGCCAGGGCGGCCCCCGAGGAGCTGCAGCGGGAGGTGGAGGAGCTGCGCTCCGAGAACGAGTACCTCAAGGTGGGTGAGCGGCGGGGCCGGGGGGATGCGGGGTAGCTCGGTGCCGGCAGCCTGGGCTCGCTCGCTGCGGTGGTGGCTGGGCAAAACCCAAACTCTTCCCGAAGCGGCGGGGAGCGAGGCTTGCTTTCCAGGAACTGCTCGCTTTTCCTCAATTCCGCCCGTTAAATGAGAAGGAACCGGTTTCCCCGTTCGGCACGGGAAGGCCGGCAGCGCTGCGTCCTTGCTTCTTCAATTTTTCTTTCTAGTTGAGATGCAACAGCACCCACAACCCAAGGTGCGCCCTCGGACAGCTCTGTGCATGCATCCCCCGAGAGGCAGGAGAGCTAAATTCAGGCGCGCCGTGCTCCGAGCCGGCTTGACCCGGCGAAACCTTTGGTTGGGCTTGTCCCTAGAATATGAGCTTTTGGCACAGCGGAGAGGCTACATCCATACAGAGCTATAAATAAACAGAGTCGGATAATCGTGTAAGCGTGGGTACTGCGCCGCTTGACGCTGCTGCTGGTGACAACAATGTTTGTTCCCTGATTTTGCAAACTCCACTTAAGTCAAAACAACCGCAGAAATCTAGGGGAGTTTTGCTCGAGTGAGGGCTGGAGCTGGGTGTAACCTTGGGAGAGAGGAGGATGGCAAAGATGTGAACTGGGCTTGCTGAGGGGTTTTGGCTAAGGGATGAGAAACGATGCTCAGCATAGCAAAAGGTTAGCAGCAGGGGTGCCGCAAGGTTCTCTGCTGGGGCTGGTGCTGCTTAATGAACTGGAGAAAGGAGTGAGCAATGATACAGCAAAATCTTCAGACGGCGTGAAGTTTTTCTTAATCTGAAGTCAAGTCCAGCAAAGACTGGGCAGAACGTGATAGGAGGCTTAGCCCTGGTGAATGAGTGAGAAATGAAGGCAGAGGACGGGAAATAAATCTCAATATTGAAAATCTGAATCACTCAGAGAGAAGGACTGAACGTGCACTTTTCTAGGTTTTAAATGCCTTGTGTTAGCTCAGGAGCATCCTGAGAGAAGGAGCAATGCAAATCACTGCTCAGTGTGAAAGTGCAGGCAAAATATGTTTGATTTCATTGGGAACTGAACTGAGAATAAGAAAGAAAATATTCTAATGTTTTATAGAGCCATAGCTGTTATGTGGACCAGTGGGTGTACCTGAAATACTGTGGGCACCACTGGTCATCTAGAAAAGGATAACACAGAAGTAGACCAATAACAATGATTGGCAGATAGCAGAGCCTTTATAGCACTCATTTGTTGGAAAACTCCGGGGTGTATTAGGGAAATGTAAGAAAAGTCTGTAAAATGATGAGCAACATGGAGAGCCTTTATTAAAAGCTTCTGTTTTACTTAACAGCCCAGAAACAAGAGGAGATGTAACAAAATCTGGGTTGGTAATAGGAATTGCTTTCAGGAGTAGGCAAACTGGCATTGCCAGCAGAGGTCCTGGAGGCCAGGAGCGTAGGAGTACTCAGAAAAGCACCTCTTTGGACATCTCTTTACATTAGAGGATTTCCACAATTGTGCTTACACTTTCACCCGGTATGAAGAATGTGTTAATCCTCCTGCTTCATTTTGAAGACAATTTGTAACTGTGGGAAGCTGAAAATAGCATTTGTCTGAATTGCCTGGGACCAGTTCTCATTAGGGTTTGGCAGTGGCAAGTCCTAGGTAAAGAACTTTATTCCACATTGGTTGAAACGTATATCTCTGTGTGGCTTCAAGTCTTTCACCTTGGTGTCTTCATCACCTGCAGCGTCAGGTCCCAACCCTCCTTTGATTTGGGCTGTAACCTTTCCAGGCCACAAGCATTTCAGAGACCTGCAGAGTAATGCAGGCTGCTTGCTTAGGGATCTAGTTGACTTCCAGTGGGCATTTGCTGGTGTCTGGAAATCCCTGAGCTGGCACAGTGAACTTTTCTTCTCCCTGGCCACCCCGGTGCATAAAGTCTTGGAAGCACTGCTCCTGTCCCAGATGGGTTGGAATCAGTCTGACAGCTCAGAAGCCATCGGGAGAATTCCCAAATTTTCTTTTCCTTTCCTAGGGAAACTTATTAAAGCGCTTCTCTAGTCTTCCACAAATTAAAACCACAGCGTTGCATGAGCTGTTGACGTGTGGGTTTGTTTCTTGCGTTTCTTACAAGGCAGTTCTCTTGTTTGGTGAAGGAGTGAGCTTTGTTTCTTGTTTAACTGGAGGGGGTTAAGAAATAATGGGGAGGCCGTCAGCTGTGAATAGACAAATGATTAGATAAATCCCAGAAGAAAACACTAATTTCCTGAGCGTGTCCGTATGCTGAGTTTTGTAGAGTTCACTCCTCTTCCCTCCCTACATCTGGAATGCAACAGTAAGTGCACATGATTTTAGAGCCTATTCCAGGGAAATTTCTCTTTCACACAGAAAGGACTTTCACATCTCTTTCACATCTCTATAACAGGATATAGAACGTACTCTCTCTGTGTGTATATATATGCACACATTGCATACAAAGACTTATTTAACTGTAATGGTTACTGGAGATAAAAGGGCTTCTAGAAGAAACAAAGTGAACACAATCACTTGTCTTTGTTTCTACCCCAATACTAGAAGGTCTCCCAGAACTCTCCATGGAAGCCTTGCAGAGCAAGCTGTTGGTGCTCCAGTTGTCTGAGACTCCATATACTGTGAGCCTGATCTCAACCTGATATAAAGTTGCCACCCTATGTATTTCCTGGCACTGTGATTTCATGCTAGATGGGGCTTTGGCTCCAGAAGTAGCGGACTGTCTGTAAAGTGAAGCATATACATGAAGCAGCTCGGGATAAGTGTTCACATGGTGCAGTTTCCCTTTTACTACCTCTGTGAAATTTCATCGTTGATTTCAGTTTCAGGAGTTTCTTGCATAACCTTCCCATGTAACATGCTGAAAGGCTGTAATACTACAACAGCAATTAAAAAGGTGTCACTTATTTGTTGAGGTGAAAGAGTGGAATTATGTCGTGGTGGCTGCCTCTGTAGTCAGAAGTTCATTGGTAAATGCTAGTGGAAGGTATAGGTTTAGTTACTGCTGTCCGGTCTCATTTGTAGGAGCAAAATACTGCCTGTGGAGAACCATTGTGGACTGTGCAAGTCCTGGGAAGCTTTGAAAGATTCTCCTTGTGGTGCAGATCCCTCTAAAGGATCAGGGTTCCTAAGGGAGAGGGACTAAATTTTAGCAATTAAAGATGTTTTCGCTTTATCTTGGCATAAGTTTGTTTCAGGCTGTTTTAATTAAGTAAGCTTGTTACCAGAAACAGCAGTGATACTTGACTTGTGAAATACAAGTCTGACACATGTTTTTCTCTTTACATCCTTCACGGACACTATTTGGAAAAAAAAAAAAAAAAAAAAAGAAAAAAAAAAAGCCTTGTCCATGAAGTGTAACACTTCTTGCTGTTCTTAAATGAAACTGGTGCTTGCTTTGCTTCACTGAGTGTTTGTGAGTGTCTTGGTACAAGTTCACATGCCCTAGATGCTATTACTGTGCAGACTAGCACAAAAATGTATTCTAAGCTATCCAGGATATCTTAGATAATCACCTTGTTTATCTTGCTTTGTCTTACTCTTTGTACTTTCATTTTTATCTGTGACACAGGGTGTATATAAGGGGAATAAGTGGCCACTCCTGGCACCTTACTGCACCCTGATATATCTACACAAAGCTCATTTTTGTTTAAAACTGCAGTGTGTGTCACATGGGGTTATCTTGTATTTCCCAGCTCCCTTGAAACTGTAGGTCCTTGAGTCTGTATGCTTGAGGTGAACTTCACTTGTGTACCTCAAAGGACCTTTGCCAAGCAAAGAACGATGCAAAGTGACGGGACCAAATATTTCCTTTAGCGAGGGTGACAGGGGTCACCAAAACAAAGCACAAACAGAGGTTCCGTTGCCATCTCACCTGGTACCTGGTGTTCCTGAAGCAAATAGCAGCAATAATCCTGCCCTGGGCTTGCAGCCTGTGTGATGGGCCTTGGGCCACAGCCAGCTGCTGGAGGGAAACATCACCTTGGGGGGGAATAGGGGAAGGGGACGGGGCCTTGGTGGCCCCAGCTGCGTCCCCACCAAAGCCCTGTGCTGCCTGGAGGGTAGAGGAGGCGATGTACCAGGACATAACCTCCATCTCCAGTGCTCAGGAGGTTTGGTGGTGGTGGTGCATCCGTCAGATGAGTGCTCCCAGGGCTTCAGATGCCCCATCAGAGGAAGCGTGCTGGCACAGTCACAGGCCCGGTGCTTGAGTGAAACAGAAAAGCTGCCAGACGCTCCTCTCTCTCTCACATCCTGCACACTCCAAGCAGCCCTGAAGTCAGCAGCTGCTCACAACCATTTGAGTTTTCGGTTCTCATCTTGTTTCACACCTCCGGTGTTCTGCCTTGGAAAGTCGTGCAAGCTTCAGGCAGCACCGGGTCGGTGCAAGGCTATGTTAAAGTAGTTTGGTTTGAGAGCTAAACAATACAATCAGGGGCCCAGGGGCTTTCAGTTCCTTAGCGTATTTTGCAAGAGGCAACAATAATGGTTGTTGCTTTCTTCACAACCAAAGCCTTTTAGAGCGTATTTATCCCTACTGCAGCTCTGCCAAAGCGGGTAAAGTGATAAGGGGGATGTGTTTATTCCTTAGCAGTAACACCGTCTCCTACATAAAGACGGTTTGAGATATTTAAAATACAAAAACAGAGATTACATAAAATTGCAGTTCGTGAATCTCAGATTTTTCAAGGCCTTTCTAGAACTCCTGGATTTGCCAGTACCATAGCGGTTACCCACTGTAATTTCCACCCATCCTTTCTTCCTCGCTCTCCCCACATTTGATTTAACTTATTTTAAATAACCTTTTATTTAGAAAAGCTACTGGCATAAGCTATAAATGTGACTTCTGGCTAAATTAAACAACACTTAGACTTTTTACATAGACAATTGAATTTCATGCTTTGCTTGCATTTGCTTAAATGCTGTACTTATTGGTTTTGTATGTTTGTTTTTCTACTCCTTGTTTGCAGATGTTACCAAGCTAGTATTTAACTTCTGGGCACTGATACGTTCCTAGTTTGCAGATATTACCATCTAGACACTGACGTGTTCTACTTCAACAGAGCCTCAAAACTTTCAGTTTGTTGGTATACATAATCGTAAATGCATAGGAAAGAATTCAGTATCTATACAACCTCTACTGAAGTTTCCTCATCCTTACTGAGGTTTCTACATCCACTGGGTTTCCTGAATAAAACGTCTCCATCATGCTGGTGTTTTAAAGCTGTCCAGAGGATGCAAGAGTAATGGAGCACATTTGGAGCACCCTTGGAGCGTAGTTCTCCGGGTGTTTTATTCCCAAAGGAATACAGTTCGTGTGTGCTCCGCAGGCTGTGTGGATGAAAACAGGAGGTGGTGGGGATGACTGGAAAATTTGCCTTCAAACCTCATTACGGATCTTGGCCAGACTGGCCAGGTAGACACCACCAGTCAGTTGTGCAAGTATTCCTGTTCCCTTCACTGGGAATGACTCATATGTATGAGCACAGGTTACTCAGTGTAATAGCTGCAAGACCTGGCTCCTCTCTCTCTCTCTCTTTTTTAAGAATCCCAAACAGGGCATATTCCTATAATTTACTCTTAATTATACTTTGTTATAAATTAAATCAATATTTAAAAAGTATGACATCAATAAAGGTATTAATGGGGTAATGGCTTCTCTTCTGACAGGCAGGTCTTCAATTTGCACGGTGCAGATGTGGAATTACACCATCAGTATGTATTTGGGCTATGCAGTGATGTAAACTGCACACATTCTTTCCCCTTTTAACCAGTTCACCTTGGCTTAGTGCGTGGACGTGGCAACAGTGAATCCTAATTGTCTTGCTTTCCCACTGGAGTCTAGGGGAATCCCTCAAACGGAGCAGCTCTTTATGTGTGTCCCTGCATCCAGGCAGATGCCCAGATGGGTGGTCCCCATTAGACCCCAAACAGCTGGCCTTTAGGAAGTCATCTGAACTGGGTTCCTTAAAGCATAAGCAGCCAGACTCAGGAGCAACTTGGATTTCTACTGCAAATTTAGAAGGAGCTGCCAGTTAGAAAGTGGTTTCATTTCCCACACTTTCCGCTTTTCCTTTCTTATGACCAGCGTGACATCTGGAAAGAAAAGCAGTTGAGCTTTTTCCTAAACAATGTTCTTTCTTGCAGGACTCTCTGCCTGCTGCTGTTCTTACTGAAGTCAATAACATAATTACCAGTAAATTAAAGGGGATCAAGAGGAGGCTCTCATCCCCTGCAGGAGCGTACAGCGAAGTGAAGCTGCTTCTGCCTGCATTTAACCTTGCAATTTCAATTGCCAGTTTGGGATCTTGGAGCAGGTCCTCCCTGTTTAAGGCAGGGTGCAAGCTCTCAGTTTTTTACATGCACAAAGAGGGATGCCTGCTTTCTTACTTGTTTGTTTATTTTAATTACTCTTAAGTGCCTATTCTGGTCTCTCTTTTCAGTTCTATGAAATTAAAGTCCACGGTATGAAACTCAACACCTCTTGAGAGAAAGAGCTGCAGTTCTCACTCACAATAATAATAGTAATAATAACAATACATTTTAATGAAGTCAGGGATTGGGATTACATAGTCTTTCCAACTGCCTTGCAGTGAAAGCACTTTGTTTTTTCCAGACTCCTGAGTTTGGGTTTTCTGAGGTTCTGCTTTGCCTGCATGTGTCTTTGAATGAACGAATGACTGACATGTTTTCCTCCAGAGTGGTGGGGTCACCAGTTTAGTAAGTAGGACCATCACAGTTTCAATTGTAATTTCCACTTCCCTGTGTTGTTTCTCCGTGGCTGTTGTGAGGCCTGCAGATCATCACTTTCAGTGTTTGCTTCCTCTTGGTGGTTTTGAATAAAACTCTTTTCAGCTGGAGCCTCTGGCCTAACATCCTGGCCAGCCTTGCATTTGTGCCTGGGAGATCCCACCAAGACAGCTGCAAGGACAGTGAGGTGACTAGAAAATATCTTATTTCCCTTCCCTGGCATTTGGGGCAGTTTTTACATGTACAGGGGTGTTAAAAAAATAAAGCAGACTTTAACTGAGCTTCCACTCTTTTCTGTGTACACATCACTTCAGAACAGGACCGTAAGCTGCCCTGGTTTTGTAGGTGCAAGTGTAACAGCTGTGACTTAGTGGATGCTGATACAGGTTTGTGGTACCTATGGCAGAGTCACAAGGACCCACTGAGGAGAATTAGCTGTTGTCAGCTGAGAGCGTCTGCACCCTTTCTGCTATATCAAGAGCAAGAGTATGTCTTTGCTGTAACCAGTAAAGACTACCCCAGTAACCACAGTTGTGTGCTGTCATACAAAGATCTGAGTGACCTACTGCTTTCCTGCATTTCAAGAGATGATAAACCTGAACCTGCTCCCATACGTGTATTTTTAATATGTGAAAATACTTTCATCTTGCTTCTCAAAAAGACCCAGTCTGACCCTTTTTTATTTTTTCTGCGTTGGCTGGGGAGACCCAGCAGGTATGAGCTTAGGGCAACACAGCAGTGCAGCAGAAGGCAGGCTATCGGCGTGTGCAGCCTGCACAGCCAGTTTTCTGCTCCTTATACGGTCAGACTTGTTTGTTCCCTCGTTGTGTTTGCATGGATGTTGCCGTGTTTTAAAACTCCTCCAAAGGCTGCTGTATTCCAAAATATAAGGGCTCAGGGCACATTCTGATTTCTAAATAAAAGTTTGGGGAGCAGGAAAAAAATGTGTACGAAATAAGCTCAATTCAGTAAAAAAAAAATAAATAAATAAAAATGAGGGGAGAACCATGAATGGTTTTAAAATACAGCTTTCTTGATTGTATCCTCAATTTCAGTTTATCTGCCAAATTGCACTAAAGAAAAGGAAACTGTGTTTATATAACCAAAGAAAAGCAAACTGTGTATTTATATAACCAAATCCAGAGGCAATCGTAAGAAGAAAATCACAGATTTGCCAAGTCAGAGTTGTGCTGGTAAGGGAGATGGAGAAAATGGAAGTTTTACTGGGGGTAAAGGACACGCCTCTCTACTGAAATACAGCTCCTGCCAGTGCTTGCAACTTTGGGGGGAACTTCTTTGGTAGGAGGAAAGATATTGGATTCAAGTCTGGATTGGAGGCAGAGTTACCCTGAATGCTGTGAGAGATTCCATGCCCACCGAGGGGATTTGAGGCTCTTCAGTTTCAGTGGGATGCTTTTTTCAGGGGACTGGGTTGTTTGAAAGGATGACAGATTCCCTTTCCAAATTTGACTGTAGTAAATACTTTGAAGTCAATTGGAGTGGGCTGTTTATCTTTAGAAACTGGCCAGATTTACTAATTCCAGAAACTGATACAGACAAGGAGTAAGTTTAAGAGATCAGCAATAAAATTATAATTACTCTTTGCAGACCACTTAATATACTAAAGCCATTGTTTGTTCCTTGAAGTATAAACATAGTAAACTTGAAGTAAACTAGATCCCATTAATTTGGTGCTAACAGATATTTTTCTTCATCGTGGAACTGTGTTGCAAAATTCTCAATTTGCAACCAAATTGTCAATGTAACATTTGAGTTCTGAAGATGCCATTAAAAGATGATTGAGCTTAAATCTAGTTGTACGTGATTCAGTTCCTGAGTCTGCAGACAGCCTTAAGCAATAACTCAGTTCCTGTTCATGCCATAGGGCTATATTAGCTCTGACAGCTACAGATTGCAGTTTTGGAATCATCTCCTTAGCCAAAACAACTAGCTAATATACTGGTAACACAACAGTGTCCTCCTTTTCTCAGGTTCAAAAGTCACTGCTATTCTCTAACCAATTTCTAAAACCTTGCTCATTAGGGAGTCACCCAGGAGCTTCTCATCCACCCAAATGCCCTTCTCCTGCAGCTGTCCCAGGGAGATTACAGGGCATGATGTACCTTAGCTTTAACGCTGCAGAAATCCGAATATAATGAGAATGTATAGGGTTATTGAGGGGTTGGGAGAAAACCTTTCTCCCAGTCTGTCCTTTCTGAGCTTTTAGGGAGAATTGCATGGAGCTCAGAGTGTTTGTTTTAGAAATAACAAGCTTTGGGCTTACCCAAAATTTGATTGATGCTGGCTCAGCTACCTTGAGTTAAAATATCATTGTGTAAATACTCAAGTTTTTGTATATTGGTGGGATTGTTGTGGGTGTAACACTCCTATTCTAACATAACCGTGCCAATGAGGCTAAAGAAATTGGACAAGTCTTCTTTTAGTTGATTTGTAAAGCTTGAGGGGAGCAAGACGGATATGGGGAGGAGCAGGGCTGTCCACCCAGTGTGGCCATGGGAGGGGGCGAATGGTGTATCTCACTAGAGGGGGGATGTTGGCACCCCACTGTGCTAGTGGGACTGGGCAAGGACGGTCCAGCTCGGAGTGGGCTTTGTCATCAATGTCAGCTCCATAGCTGTGTCTTCTCCACCTGTGAAATACCCTCCAGCTAGCGTATTTCAGGTATTTCAAGTGTCAGTTACAAATCTGAAGTGAGGTGGCAGTGCAGCTAACCCCAATGCAAGTTTTCCTTGAATCTTATTTATGTTTTCCACAGAAATGTGGTCTTTATAACATCAAATGCAATTTTAAAGAAAAAAAAAATAAAATTTGCTGCTTAATTTCAAATATTCTTCTCTTGTTCTTTTCCTTGATTTGTTTTCCCAGCTTAGTAGAGATTTCCTCCCATGCAGTAGTTCAGTGGCTTGTACCCCTGAGCCTGGAAGACCTTTATAAGAGTTTTAACCCTGGAGCTTCAGTCGTGCACAGATTAAACAAATGAGAATGATAGAGCTGATCCTGTTCAGCCATAAATCTTTAAATCTGACTTGAGAGAGCATGTGCTGCTCATGGAATGAGGTGGCACTGGGATAGCTCAGGGTGCCCAGAAAGGAATGCCCAGGCTATATTCCCATGGGCACAGGGTTTATTTTGTCCTTGTGATCCCTGTTATTCAAATGTACACACACAATCAAAAACCATTTTCTCCCACACCCAACCCGTCTGTCATTCAAAATGTCCATGGCACTGGGCTCAGGTGGGACAGCATTTTCATATGGAGCAGTTCAATATTTGGCAGAAAGTTCCTATGTCAAAGAACCTTTACAGTTTTAAAGAGACAATTTCATTTTTAGGAATTGCTTGTTAAAAATGCTCGTCACGCAGAGATGTTGAGGTACTTTGTTAGGTGGGTTTACTGTAATCTGAATAAAGCAAGGAATCAGTTCAGACAGTGGAAAAGTATTATGCATTTTTTATTTTTATTAGAGATGGAAAAATGAAGGTGCTACCAGTTCCAGGAAACAGATAAGCATCTGGTCTGTTTTTAATTATTAAAGCAATTGTAAGAAATGTAACAAGCATTCGTTGGTCCATCATAATTATTCAATGTTGGGATAAAACTTTAGTTCCTATGGCTTCTGGAGATGCTTGTTGCAATCTGTATCGCTCTATTAGCTTGGTATCCTAGTGAGCATGTTTCCTATTTGCTCCCACGGGTGAGATTTAAAGGTATGATGGAGCACTGTTTTCACTTTTCACAGGATGAGCTGGATGAACTTCGAGCTGAAATGGAAGAAATGCGTGACAGTTATTTAGAGGAAGATGTTTACCAGCTGCAGGAGCTCCGGCGAGAGCTGGACCGGGCAAATAAGAATTGCCGCATTCTGCAATATCGTCTCAGGAAAGCAGAACAGAAAAGCTTGAAAGTTGCACAAACAGGCCATGTGGACGGAGAGCTCATTAGGAGCTTGGAACAAGATTTAAAGGTAGGTGAGAGATTCATATTCACAGCGAAAGAGAGCAGAGCGGGACTTGGCTCCCTATAATGGAAGCAAAGGTGACATATGAAACAGGCAGTAGTTCTCAAAATGTCAGGACCAATTTCCTTCTTCTGTGGTGGAAAACAAATGTTCAGCTTATCATCATAAAAAGATGTGTTAGCAAGTGAAAAAACATGTGCTTAGCCTCAAATGAAAGAAATGCTGTCGAGTTAGATTTGTGCACTTGAAAGATTTAAAGGGCTTTGTTTTACTGGCTTTACTCAAAACTTTAGATGTCCAAAACTGTATAAACAAAACTTGATATGCTTTTCCCAGTTCATACTGTTTCCTTCCTTTCATTTCTTGCTTAAGTCAAATAACTGAAAAAAACTTGTCAAAGGCACATTTCTTCTGGCCTAACAAGCTATTCTTTTTGAGTCTCATACAGAAGCAGACTGTTACAGCAGTTTAGGAGGGGAGATAGAGAATAAAAATACTATTCCCATAACTCAAATTCCTGTAAAATCTGTTCATACTGAAACAGTCTTTATGTTTTTTCAGAAATGTTTCTGTTGAGGCTAAGGTTTGCATAAACATGATGCTTATCTAACTTTCCTTGTTCTCTTTCTGACTATTGCTATCATGCAACTGTTTTGAAAATATCTTACTGCTGGAATTATTAAGCACCTGGTTCTCGAAAATACAAAACATAAAACCTTCTGAAACTGGAATTATTGGTTCCCAGCAGTGGAAATCCACATGATGTATCAAGCGATCAAACCTTTCAAAATGCCAGACATAATTTTCTCTTTTATTGTATTAAACAAATGATAACCTTATCATAATATAAATAATGCATTATTCAGTAAAAACCTTTTATGTAAATCCAAGTAAAAGAGATATTGAGTTTCTTTGTCTGCTTTGTTTTTGCTGAATTGCTGTAATTCAGTAATTCATCATTTCTTGTGATGAATCACCATTCTGAATGTTTTTGGAGTAAATATTCTTTCCTGTTAGGCTGGACTCAGAAAACCTAAGCTAGCATATATTTCTTTCTTATCACTCTTGCCAAGTTGTGATTGCTGCTAGAGAAGCAAATTTGGGCGAATGAGACCTTTGCATGGATGTGGCTTTGATCAATGACCTGTCAACTTTGCAGCACAATATCTTTTGTTTTATCCGTGTGTTATGCTGGGACTTTGATGTGCTTAGTATCTGCTTCGTATCTGCTTGTTTCCTCCTGCTGTCCATGACACTGCCTTAGCATAATGTGGAGGGAGAGCTGGAGATGTGTAATCAAACATATTTTCATCTTGGATTTATTTTTTAGAAATGAATATTCATTTTGGTATTTGGAAGGCTTGAAACCTTTCATCAGCAGTCTCATAATTGAATTGAAAATCTCTTGGCTGTCTCTTGGATGTTTTCTGCTGTAGCAAACATGCTGTAGGTGTTGCTCCTCATGGATCTGCTTCATGTGTTTGTGCTTCTCTGACCAGGTAGCCAAAGATGTTTCTGTCAGACTGCACCATGAGCTGGAGAGTGTGGAAGAGAAACGTGTTAAAGCAGAAGATGAGAATGAAGTCCTTCGACAGCAAATCATTGAGGTGGAAGTATCAAAACAGACACTGCAAAATGAGCTGGACAAGTTAAAAGAGGTAAGCAATAATCTGGAAAATCATGCAGAACGGTGTTGATGGGTTAGATGAGAAATTTGGCACTCAAGTGTCTTAGACTAATTCTTGCATGAAATGCCTGCAGATATTGCTTGTACAGTTGTCTTGAAGCTCTCCTTGCCTTTGTTATACATCCCAAGTGTGTTGGTACTTTAGAAGCAATAGAGAGGTAGGTGTTGGGGGTTTTCTCCAGGGCTTCTCACAGGGCTTCTGTCCCATTTTAACCTAGTTCCTCATGGCCTCTTCCTAATGGAGCAAAGCTAACTTTGATTCAAGGCCAGCAATCTCTGACTCTCCTTTACCCAAACTGGGACTTCCACCTATTTTAGAGTCAAATGAAGTGTGCGTGACTCATCCCTCAGAGGTTAGTTCAGATAGGCGAGCCGCCGTTTTGGCTGGTGCTCTTCAGTGGTGACAGTGGGAGCCACCAGCATGAGTTAGGCGGCAGGAATGTGGTCTGTAATGTATAAATAACATTTGCACTTCAGGCACAGAAACGCTGTCTGTTGAGAAAAGGGATCACCGATGGGAGCTGACAAGTAGTCGTACTGGGTGAAGTGAAGATCCTTGGAAGCAAGCGAGCTGAGGTGCAGGAGACAATAAAGGAGAGCCAAATAATAAATGTGGCTCCTTGCTGGAGCCAGTATCCCAGTCTGTAGCAGTATTTCTGTTCTCTTACCCATACAGCAGATTGGCAGCTCACAGTCTCTGCTCTGTTTTAAACGAGATTGAGGTAGAACATTTAAACTTAATGAGGTAAGGCATTTATCCTCTGAGCCCTGGTCAGATTTAGAGAGCCAGTGCAATTATGTCTTATTTTAATCTTTCAAACAATGTTTGCAAGTCAACTGGCACAAAGCCTGATTCAGTTTTATAAGGACAACCCCTATTTTATTTCTTTGTAAATTTGAGTTATGAAGATGAAGGAGCCCAGAGCAGGAGTTTTGGAGCATTTTGTACATAATGCGGAAGATTATCAGAAGGTGTTGTTATAATAGTTTAGATTACTTAAGAGTAATCTAGGAGTGTCCTCTAAGGAAGATACAAAAGAAAGGTCTGGATGATGTTTTATCTATTCTTCTTTCTCAATGTTATTTGTGAATGTTGTGCTTAATGGACGTAGTGCCATGTTACAGGGTATGCAATATATATTCCACACAAAAATGCCGGTACCTGATGTATTGTTTGATGTTGATTAACTCACAGCCTGATAGATACTGCGTGATGGTCTTTGGGATTAAACCATTCAAGAAGCTAGTTTGCGGGTGTGCATTCTCAAAGTAGCTCTGGCCAGGCTAAATTTACCCAGCTTCCTAGGTTACTGCAGCCAAGCAGAGGAGGGATGCCCAGCTAACTCGCCTACCTGTCCCTCTGCTGCTCTGCAAGTAGAAATGATGTATTCTTATTTAGGAAGCAGATTTCCCCACCTAAGATGTCTTTGCATCTTTGCTGGTGGAGAGCTAGGAAAGGAGAAGCAGGCAGGTGTAATAATGATATGCACTCATGCCGACCTGGACACACAGTGAGGCATAAGATGTAGTAGTCCTTAAAGATGTATTCTGCTTTTTCATACCACAAGTGGTGTTTTTTCTGGGAGGCAGAAAAAAAAAAATCACAAGGTCACTGTGGGTTAGAAGATGGAAATTTAGATCCTTGGCAGGTCACACAAGGACAGATGAGCCAAAAGTTTGAGGAGCATGATGACAGTTGTGCCAGATGAGTGTGTAGTTGCAAAGCTGTTGACATTGCTGAAAAATACCCGAAATAAATAAATAAATAAAGCAGATTTCTTCCCTCAAAATGTATTCAAATAACTACCAGAAGTGATTCCTCTTTAGAAGCATTTAATGTGTACACAGCCCTAAAAGAATATGTAACAGATGTGCCAGTACAAAAACTAGTTCTTTATATGTCAGGAGAAAAGTGACCCAAAGGCCATATAGCTTCTTCCCATTCCACTCTGCCTGTGCATCTTGTCTATCCAAAGGCTGCCACTTTGAAGGGATATCTTTCCTGCTCTGTCCTGGAGCATTGCCCAAGACCCAGTTAAGCAGTGCTTGCTCTCTCCATATGCCCGTTTTCTGTAATATCCTTGACTATTCACAGCCCTCCTCTATCTTCTGATCAACAGAAAGGTTTTCTCACATCTGCGTTCATGTTCACTGTTTAATTCAGTGAAAAACTTCTCCTTTGTCCTGTTATACAATTCCCTTAGGTCCAATTTCTTACTGCTGTGAAAGGCACATATGTTGGTTATCTTTAATGTATTTTTCATGCTGAAATATTTTTAAGAATTGTACACATCTCTGAAAACACTCTTTAAAGCTATCTTCATTTGTATTGTAATCGTTTGAGGAATTCCTAAACATTTATGATGTTCAATGGAGTTACATATTCTTTCATCCCTGTACCTATTTCTACCTTCTGTGATACTTTCAACAAGATTTTTAATCTCTCTCAAGAAAGCCTTCCTGTTTTAACTGGGAAATTAATTTTAGTCCCATCCAGAGCATATACTTTCAAATTGTCATATTAAGTAGATATGAGACAAGCTTTCCTCTTTAGTCACTAAATAACATTTCTCAGTGTGTCTCAGCTTTGCAATTAATAGAAGCAAAATTACTACAAAGAGGAAGGGTGACAAGAAGTCACCCGCCACGTCCATCACACTGTTCTTATCTCCTGCTCTGCTGCTGTGTTGTAGCTAATGCGATTCTCTTCCCAGTCCCGGACACTTCTGAATTCCTATTTCATGATATGCTTTCAGAAGCTTTTGCATAATCTATCAAAAACACATCTAGATTGTTTTGTTTTGTTCTGGCACCTGCCAGGTACCTCCTGTCATCAAAATATTCTGGTTTTCACTGATTGTTCCAATAAAGAGCTTCCAGATCACAGGTGAGCTATGGGTTTTTAAGTAAATGCCACCTCTCTTTCTTTTTCCTTTTTTCATAAGCGTGCTCCATCCCTCCAGTCTTTTGCAACATTTCCCGTAGATGTGTTTTGAGGTAAAATATAAATCAGTTAGGGCTTTTGACCAGTAGTTGTGTATTTTATCCAGTCCTGAGGTTTGCCAACTAGATACCATTCTTATTCTTCTCTAAATGTTTTCATCAGCACCCTGACATACACTTTGTTTAATCATGTCACTCTACTTCATTATTTTCAGCCCTCTTAGCCAAAGAGCCATAAGGTGATAGGGTGCTTTCCTTTCCCATAATTATTTTCTCCCCCTCTCCCTTTTTTTTTTTTTTTTTTGGCTACTATGTAGCTCAGCACTCTTGCCCAAAATACTTCTACTGGTTCTTTTGAAGCTATTTCTTCCACTGGGTAATAATATTTCTCTGAATATTTTTTAACTTTACTGACTGTGCCAAGTTGTTCTAATTCTGTCTGTTCCCAGTGCTCCAGCACTGTGGTTCATTGATTTTTTTTTTCCACAATTACATTCACCTGCTTTTTCAGTTTCCCTTCTTCAACTCTTCCTTTTTTATTACCATAGCCTTTTCAGCTGGTTTTATGCCTCCCTCTGACACCTTTTTTTGTGGCAGCTGCTTATTACTTTCTTCATCAGAGCTTCAGAGTTTTTCTACTGCTGTGAGCACTTCTTTGTAGTACGTCCTTTGCAAAATCGGCATGTCCCTAAGAGCTGTGTCTTCTAGGAAATCTGCTAGGATCTTCTGTGTCTCACCAAAGCTGCTTCTTCCTTAGAGCTTTAAAAGCAAAGGCAGTGCACCCTCACAACTCGGATAAGCATGCATGTCATTGCCAAGGTTTGTATGCTTTTTCCTCTTGTTGTCTAGGTTATTAACATGGACATTTGAGGTAATAGGCAGCCAAAAGAGAGAAAAAAAAAAAAGTTACCCTATCACTGACACATTACCTTGGAAGCAGCTCTTCAATTGTTGTTTTTTCCTTCCTAGTTTCCTAATTCAACTCATAAGAAATACTGGTGTAGGTTAACAATCTAACTTGATCAACCATCAAGCATTCAGAAAACACTTTGTAGAGGGGTGCAAAATCAATTTTTTAGAAGTTATGACAAAACCAAATCAAGGTTGCATGTGCAACTATAATTGTAAATCTTCCTGTCTATTTATTAGCATGTGATTTTTAATTGTATCATCAAACATATTTACTATGGTGTCCCTGTCTCACATGGCTGATGGTCACTGGATGGTTTCTACTCATATGTTAAATAGAAGATAAGCTTTCTTGTCTACCAGTGGTTGTCCAACTCTGGACAAGCTATTTGAAAAAATTACACTAGGAATATATTCTCTATGCACCAGAAGAAGCCACCATTGCTTTAAAAGCTGCAGTGATTTCTACCAGTTCAGTGAGCTGAATTCCTTTTAAGTTATGTGAACAAATACATACATTGCTTAATATTCTATTAATTTGAATAAGGCATTTTTTTTGTGTGTACACTTAAACTTAGTTTTACCTAAATCTCAGGAGAAATCATTTCCTTACTCAAAGGCCTGTGCCCATTGCCACAATGGCCCCACTAACAATTGTGAGGAAATCCTGGTTCCCTCCCTGCAGCCCCCAAATGGATCCTTCTTAATTGCTCTGTGGTGCAAGTGAAACTTGACATACAGGAGCTATGAGGAGAAGGTGCATGTCCTGTAGTCAGGGGCTATAAAACTCCAATATGAAGCCCACACCGGTTCTCTCCTGAGCAGCTGCAAAGATGCTGAGCCTTCTCAAAGGCTCAACTTTGACAAGGGCACATGGATTTTCTTTGAGATGTGAGCATCCTTCACTCAGCAGCTAACCCGTCCTAAATGCCCCTTCCTTGGAGCCAGGAGGGCATCCTTAGGGGGAATGTCTTTCTTTTAGGGAGGAGGGTGAGTTGGTCTCCTACCCGCAGCTGCCAAATGTGTATTTTCATGTGCCCTTTGTCTGGGCTTGGCGTCGTGAGCAGGGGAAGAGAAAGGGAGGCACTGCTGTGGGTTGGGACGGGCAGCCCTGCTGGGCAGACAAAGAGAGGGGAGGATTAGGGACGAGGGCAGCAGCTGCAGGAAGATTTGACGTGAGTGCTATGAAACGGTTTAACAAGAAATGAATGAGAACTGTGTAACTGGGAAGAAAGGGGCATTTATTGCTTGGGGGACAGCCACACCAAGCAGGTGACAACCTCTTTATTGCCATGGCAAGCAGCAGGACCAGAGGGGAGCAGCGTGGAGGTGCTGCTTTCTCTCCCACAAGGACATCTCGCCTTGCTGCCATCTCCCCTGTGATGCTGAGGCTTTCCTGGCCAGCAACTTGCTGAAGTCATTTGTGCTTCCAGGCTGTCAGGACTGCTGCAGGCACCAGTGCTCTTCTCCAGGCACAGTCGTTCAGGAAATCACTTCCAGTTGGTGGAGAGGCATTGCTGCAGCTCGTGTCCGCTGGTGGTTTTACAAAGAAAGGCAGAGGCCAAATGGGAAGGCAAGAAAAAACATTCCCATTAATTTCTGCATGAGAGGAGAGAAGTGAAAACCCACTGGCCTTTAGTAATGCCTCTAACATCTCTCTAGGACACAGACAGAGATGAGAACCAGCACAAGCAGTAAATGGGATTTCCCAGGTTACCCATGGACTTTTCAGGACAATGGCTTCTTCTGAGGCTCTGTGATCCAAGGATCACTTGCTAATGGGGATACTGTCATGCCTGAGCTTACATTCTCCTCCTCCCCTGCAACACTTGGTTTTGGAGGCACAGTTTGAGAACTGTTGTTTCAAACTCATTTTTTGTTTAAATATCTGTTCCTTTTAACAGAGTAAAAAGCTGCATTCAGATGCTTGCAAAAATGGTAGGTATATATGAGATGAAATATCTTTCAGGCATAGTATTTAGAGACAATTTTGCTCCAAAATACATGTGCGCTACTCCATTTAACATCACTAGAGGAAGAAAGCATTTTTTCTGATAGAAGGCTATTGCTCTCTCCCTCTATAATATAGCAAAATAAAATCTGGAGGCTATTTTCTGAAGCTGAGCATGACAGCTGATTTGCATTGCCTTGAACCTGTTAAGTAGGACGCAATACATACAGCATATGTTTAAAGCATAGTTATTCCAATCTGAAATCACTTTTTTCCTCTTCTCTCGCTGATGTAAACACATAGATAGAGTGTGAAGTATACACAGAAGGTAAAGAAATTATTCTTCGCAAAAACATACTTGTTTGTAGAAAATATTGCCCATATTTTCATTAGCTAGGAGTTCATTTGTGTTTACTAAGGTGGCGCATAATGTTCTTCAGTCATTCCTCAAATTAAACTTTCTTACTCATCAGGGTGAAATAGGGCTATGCTGTGAAGTATCTGATTTTTCTAGTGTATGGCTCTTCTTAGTTGTCAGTGATTTTAAATGATGGGGATTTGCTGAGAAATGGGGAAAAGAGAAGATTTTGCAAGCTACAGATTAAAGTAGTATAAAAAGGGCTGAGCAAAATCAGTGTGTTGACTCAGTAACCCTGCTTGGAAGTTACTGCTTCTGACAGTCCTCAGTAATGAGTTATTCTGCAATAAGTAGAGCTAAAACCATTAACTGGCTGAAAGTTTTACTGAAGCACCACTTTGTCTCCAGTCTCTTTTTTTAAATAATGAATTGTTACCTAAACAACAGTGGATGATTTATAATCATTATGGCAATTCAGGAGCTATGCTACTAGTAAAATTCTCTGCTTGGTGTTGATACTCACAAAGAGGGTGGAGGGAAGGTGAAGGAATGGATCTGGCTCAACTCAAAATGTGTAGCAGACAGGGAAATAGTCTCTGTGAACAGAAACTTTTTTTTTTTTTTTTTTTTTTTGAGAGGAACTATACTTTACATCTTCTAATGAACTCTCTGTATTTCTTTTTTGGAAATTGAAAAAATATATTTAAACAACAACAACAACAAACATTTCAAAAGGTTTTGTGCCAGAATCTCATGCCAAAATGCTTAGTGCCAGCCCCATGAACATTACACACACAGACACTGTAGAACTGTGTCTGCACCTGAATTTATGGCTTGCCAAATAAACTACCACCAAGCTCTATCTAGTCTCTATCTTCTAACTATCTGTTATTTGACCACACTTGCCAACAGTCATCTGGCACTGCTTCCAAATCCTAGTATGATGTTTGAGGTGAGGGGTTTTGAGAGCAAGTAATAGTAATGCTGCTGATCAGATGCAGAGTTTTACATCACGCAGAAAACCTACCTTCCACATCACCCCCATCATTGCCCTGCTACCGAGCACTGTGGGGGACCTCACTTGGCCTTTGTGTATGGAGAAATATCCTTGAAGTGCTGCAGGAACCTACCACAGCTGCGGGACTGAACAGATAGTTGCTAGAGAGTTATAAGGAAACAGTCTTTGTATAGTAACTAAATATCTCTATGCCCTGTTAGTCACAATTTTTTCTTAGAATATAGCAGAAGGCTATCATTCGCTGAATGACTGCTACTCTTGCAATAGCAGAAGCTGGCATGGAGATAACCTCTGCGGAGCTCAGACTGTGCATCCTTCCCCCATCCTCCACCCGGCTACCAAAAATAATCCTGCTGTGTGTCACATGTGCCTCAGCAGTGACAGTGCAAACAAACTGTAGCCTGTGTGACATCTATATAAAACGTTCAGGGGAAAAGTACAGGCTTATTTTTCATTCTGACCCTTATTCTATCAACAGCATAATTAACAGTTTTCTTTAGCAAGCCGTTGTAAAAATTAAGTAGCAAATCCACAAGTGCTGGTTTTTGGGGGAGGGAAAATAAGGCATGGTCTCCAAATTCTGAATCACATTTCAGTGGCTGAAGGCAGCACTATTTGCTTTCCTTGCCAAGGTGTGGGCAAGACTTGGTCCCAGGGCAAGCACATTTTCAGTTTTTGGATGAGCACAAGCTAGGATTTAAAGATGGAATATCCACAGCTGAGCATACACCGACGCTAATGAGGAATATCCCTCACCTTGACACTCTCTGGTGATATTCAGATCAGCAACTGTCTGGCAGCTGCTGGCATGGGATGCATCATGCGGTGTTTGTGGCGGAGATGGGCAGCTGGGGGATATGTGTTTCGGGGATGCTCTCACACCCATCTCACACTCTGTTCAGAGGAACCAGCACAGATCATGAGTGAATCTGGCCTCGAGCACATCAAGGAGCTCCAATTGAGTGAAAATGGGAGTTGAAAGCTGTAAAAAAAAGCACTGTTGATTTGCTGGGTGAATTTGGTGACGCTGCTCCTGCGACACATGGATGCCGTGCTGCACTTTGGCTGCCTGGCAGCGAGCGGACGCCAACTGTTTTCATATCACGTCCCCAGGAATTTCATCCTCGCATCCGGAGCTCCGGGGAGAGGGATGGAAAGGAGGAAGAGGCAGTCTGTCAGAGTGAGAACAGGAGCTCTGAGAGATGCATGTCTTCGTACCGATGCTCCTGGTGCTGGCGGGTGTTGTGGTGATGCTGCACGTAAGGCTAGGTGTCAGCTCGGGGTGTTGGCAGCCATCGGGCAGTGCTGCCTGGAAATGTCTGTGCAGGGAAAGTCAGCGCCATTGATTTTTGTCCTTGCTTGGAAGGGTTAATTGATTATTTCTCTTCCCGGATGAATTATTTACACTTGCTTCTCCAGCTCCATTTTTGAAAGGAGGATGTAACTTATTGCACAGAGAACTTATCTATTATTAACATCACACTACTCGAGCTGTCTGAGCATGCATGAGGGAGTAAGATCTGACCGCCTTGCCGAATTTCACATTGCCACATGCTACGGCGTTGGGCTTTACCACTTTCCTGTGCCAGGCACTGCACTGCTAAGCATGGCTCCACCACCAAACCCTTGCATTTCTTGGATGCCCACTTGCTTTAAATTCAAACAGGATGGGGCGAAGCCACTGAAAGGAGCCAAGTAAGTTGCCAGTCAACTCAGAAATACTGGGGCTGAACCACAGTGCTAAGGCTGTTTATTCCTTTGCCCTTCCCCACCCTGATGCCTGCAGTAAGCAGAGTGGAAAAGCAGAATCAATCAGTGCAAGAGGGGCAGGAAAAGGGTTTAAGTGGCAAAGAGGTGGGACTGAGCAGCTGGCAGTCTTAGAGTAACCAAGAAACAGCACATTTTACTGCTGTCTGCAAATAACCCGTTCCTTTTGTGCCAAAGCTGAAGATACACCCATCCCACTTTACACAGCCCAAGCACGTGCCAAAGTGGTGACATGTGTGGTGCTTCAGCCCCTTCCCCATCCCCACGGGAGTGCTTAGGAACCTGCACACACCCCACACATCCCTGCAGCTGGATCACAGGGCGGTCTGTGTTTTTAGCCCATCCCCACATACGGACTGGGGAGAAAAGCATGGGATGGAGGCGGATCCTGGTGCAGGGAGGATGCAGAATGAAGGCTGTGCCTCATTTGGCTTGGGTTTTGTGCCTTGATGTGAGAAAACCTGCCGTTTCTTTTAGTACCTGTAAGGGAGAAGGCAGTGGTTCATTCAGTCTAGAAAAATGGCACCATCTGGGTATATAACCATGGGTATCCTACCCTGGGGTTCATTGTTTCCTTTTCTTTTTACTGAGTATGTGTAGCAATGCAGCAGCTAAAGCCCTAGTGAATGTGAACGTTTTAAGATATTCGTACCTGAATATGAAGATTTTAGATTTTGCTCCAGTGCTAATAGCTGCAGAGGGTAAATTGCGTTGGTATTTAGGGACGTCAGCATAATGTCTACGTGGGCAGAGGGAGCACAACGATCCATCTGAGACTGCCAGACGTACATATTGGTCTATTTAAGGCCTCTTTCTCAGGGATCACTCCAAAATAGTTGCAGCTCAATCTCTTCAGCAGGCTCTTGCTGCAGTCCTCTGTGCTGGAAGAAAGTGGGGCTTGGGTGGAGATGGGTGAACGCGGCTCTTCTTGCCAACACTTTGCTCAGCGTTCAGAATAAATTCCCGTCCCTGAGTTCAGTTGTGCCAAAGCAGCAGATTTTGAAGTGACAAAGGAGGGAGTATAGCTTTTAAATGGCGTGATGAATGCTTGCAAGGCAGAAGTGCCTTGGCCATGTGTCTTTTATGATGACTTTATTCATTTGTTGATTGTTCCCAAACTGGAAGATGTAGTGCACATTGCCACAGATAGCACAAACAGGTCTTTTACTACAGGGAAAAATTTTAGTCCTCAGGCCCCCACACAAAGAGTCTCCCTTTTGCTGTGCCATGGGTAGGGAAGGTATAAAACTAGTGGAGGGATGAAGAGATAAATCATTGTTGTGCCTTGACCATTGTGAATCAGGATTATGGGAAGACAGCTCCTAAGTTCTTCACTGTGTCATGCTGTGGTCAGCTGTCAGGGGTTGTAACTATAGTTTCTGAGCTGTTTTCACAAGGAAAAGGGTCAAGAAATTAAGGTGAGTATTGTAAAACAAACAAAAAATTGGAATGCATCTTTGAAATGCCCAGTGCACCAGTGGCCACCGCTGCTCAGGTCCTTGTGTCCTTCACCTGCTCAGGTGGCCAGCCATATCATCCCTCCATCCTCCTCTTCTGAAATTGCCTCCTTGGTGGGACTCTTGCATGTTTTGCTCCTTTCACATGTGCTTCTTGGCTTCACTGATGTTGCCTGTAGAAGTAAAAGCAACAGAAAGGCTGTGGATGTGACAATCCACAAGTGATACTCCACAAGTATCCACAATGTAATGCTCCATGTGATGAACAATGCTTCTTCAAAGAATCTGGTGCTAATAGGAATATCTCAGAAGCACAATGATATGATTTTTCACAGCAAACAACAAATGAAGAGGGAAAAAAAAGGTCACTCCATTCATTATACGTTCAGTTTCCTAAAGCAATCAGCATGTAATTCTCAGTGTATGAAGACTGACAATGCTTTTCACATTTCACTGCGACTGCTTGCTAATAAAGGCATTTTTGCAACTGAACCTGACAGCCTGTTAACTAGCTTTAAATGTGGGTGTTGATTGGATCCTGACACTTTTATTCCAGGTCATCAGCTGACGTAATTGAAGGGGATGGGAGCACTAATTGGAATGCAAAGGTTGTCATTCTTGTCATATTACAGTCTGGTCTTCAAAACTGAAGCTGGCTTTTTCATCCATTTCACTTTTTTTGGTGCTTCACTTGGTCATCCTGCCCCTTGCTCTGAGGCCCTGCAGTTGGGTTGGACTTGGCTGCTCAGAGAGGAGAATGGGAAGAATATGAGATTTCCGGAAACGCTGGAGCAATTGTGAGAGGAAATAGCTCAGATACATCGCCCACCACCAAAGTCTCATTTTACTCTCGTCTCACAAGCAGGGGCTGCAGGGAGAGGAGGATGCGGTAATAACCACTACGGGGCTTGCAGGGGAGGAAGAGAAATAGAAATTCTTGGAATACTTCTGGTTTAGTCTTAATTTTCTTTTCAGGGGCATCTTGTGTTGCAGTTACTCATAGCTGACATCTATAATCAAGATATTTCATACAAAGCCATTAATAGTTTTATTTCTCCTCTCCCTCTGAAACTCTTCATAGAGGGTTAAAACCTGAAACCAGCTCATCAGTTTGACGCTTGCAAGAGAAATTGTTTTTACTGTCTAACTCTGCCAGCATAAATGAGAGTAGGCATCATTAAGGATTTATTGAGTTTCTGTTTTCTCCATGAAAGCAGTGACTATTATTTTCAAATGAAAGATTTACCACAATGAAATCATCATAGTGATGGTGCATTTAGGGGTAATTGACAGCAGTCCCAGCTATTATAGCAGAATAGTCACACTCTGCCTCTACAGTGTGCGTACCAGGGAAAGTTTACCTTTCCATTTTTATTTTCACCAGAAGTGAGCAGATGTCCAAATGGTCATCACTACCTGCAGGTCTTTCAAAGCTCTTGGTGTAATATCTCCTTGGATTTTCACTTTGTTTTGTTTCTTTAACTGAAAACCTAGATTGTTTTGTGGTGGTTTTTTCATGGTTGAGTGTGTGTTAAAAAGTCAGCCTTGGGTGGTGATGTGATGAAGACATGCAAAGTGAAATACCACGTTGCTGCCTAAGTGAGGAAGTTCACTCCATGTTAAGCTTTATAGGCTTTAGTATTCAATTCATGTGAGTGTTAAAATATGGGAGAAACTGATGACAGTACTTAATGCTTACAAAGGATTGGAGATAGGGGAATTGGATCCCTGGAGCTGTCAAAGGTCAGATCACTGCCTCTTTGCAGTTTGTAAGAGAAGCTGGCTCTGCAGCAAGGGCTTGTCAAACCTTCCCAAGTACGGCCGCAATCTCTGGAGGCAGATTGTGCAATAAAAAGTGTTTTTTTTTTCTGTCTCAAACAATTCATTATTCTTACGTGGCCTAAGGAAACGTTCCTACTAATACATAGGTATCCAAGCACCGATTATTTTAGTTTGGCATTCAACAGCAAAAAAGTGCGTGAGGCTTGATAGGGTAATTTGAATACAGCCAAATAAAATGTCAAGGTTTCAGTATCTTGCAGCTGTGAGTACTCTCAAGTATTGGATTTACATGGGCATTTCTGATTTAAAAACCTCCCATTAGCATCTTCTGGTGGAGTGCCTACTCTTACCCCCATGGTGTGGGGACCAGTCCCTTTCCCGGGTCCGTGGTACAGTTTTGTCTGCTCCGGACTGTCAGTTCAGATCTGTGGCAACAGGTAATGAACTAAAATGTGGACTAGGTGAGGTTAAGCATGCTGGTTTAAAAGAGTATTTCTGTTCTTGAGACTTGTATATAAAGCAGCCTCTGGGGCTCACTGTTTGATCCAGCAGGCCTTCAAAGTAAATGTGTTTAGTTTACTTTCTGATTGCCAGTCCCAGATCCTCAGCAAGGGATCGGGTTTGTTCACAAACAACAGTAAAAATGACGCTCTGCCAAGCAGACTGTATTCCTTGGCACAGACCTGCTGCTCTCCGCTGTAATCAGCAGAGGTAGCCTGTTCTTGCAATCACACGTCTGAGGGCACCGGCCAACCCACCAGCTTCTGCCTTTGGTGGCAGCTGCATAAGTCATTTGTCTGCTGCGAGGCATGGAAGAGAAGACGTGTCCTCGCTTCTGCTTGCTGGAAATCTGGGGGAACCAAATGTCCCAGTGCTCCCCTACAGAACGGCCGTCCCAGCGGCCATGCAGCTGGTGCCAGGGGCATTTGTGGGACACTTTCCTATTTACTTTTATCCCAGTTTCAGGTTGCTGCCTCTCTTCATCTGTCTGCTTCTGCCTTTTGGTATTTTGGGAGCATTTACGGCTGGAGTGAGGGATGCTGGAGCCAAGTTCATAATGAAAATTCACCGGTAACAGTGAAAGTATGTCTTAATTCTCAGATTTAATAGCTATCCGGGATCCTCTGCATTTTTCTATCACAATTTTTTGCAGAGCTTTCATGAAAGGGAATCAGGTGGAGGAAGCAGATTATAATGCCCAGATTTTCAGAGGCTGATGGTACAAAGAGTGGGATTGTAGAATCAGAACAGCTCTTCAGATGTAAGACTTGATAAATTACATCAGCATAATGATGCTCAGCAGAAGCAAGTGAGTAGCAGAAAAGGAATGTAATTTCAATTATGCCATAAATTCACTTTCAGCTGGCACAAAAAACTATCAGAGGGCAGACAGAATTTCCTTCCTAACTTTAATGAAATACAAGCACTCTGTTTTTCATTTGCAACTGGTATGTCTTCTTTGGTGCAGCATGGGCTGGAAGAGGCCTCCCCTATTTTCAGTATGAAGATTATTTGCATGGAAGCACTCATCTGTTAGTGCTATTCATTCCCTACTTTTTTGCTACGTGAATTTCCTGTGATGATCTCATAATGTTGACAGCATTCCTTGTGATGGCATAAACAGAGACTGATGCCTTGCTTTCATATTTGGGTGTGTTAGGGAATAGCCACATCCAAATTACTGCTCAGGCACATCCAGGGAGTCTTATCTAATGGCAGAGTGAGGCTCATTTCAGACACAAGGTAGATCCTCTGCTAATGCCATCACACTTGAGGACAGTCTGCACTGAATTTCAGGGGGATTTAAACAGTAGTAGGAAAAGATACCTGAATAAAGAAAGAACATCTTGAAAATAAATTTAAACTACTATTTATTACTATTACAGCTACTACAAAGAAAAGAGTCATTGAGAAAAAAAATCAGGAGTGCACAGGGCTGTCTTGTATTTAAGAATTTCTAACAATTTTAAACAGATTTTTAACAATATAACTACTTAGAGTATGACTAGCTCTCTCACAGTCATAAAAATGAAAAAAATACAAAAAAATATTTCAGAGTGTTTCCTGACATTTAGTATTGTACATGTTTTTAATTGAATACCTTCGCTACAGTTCACAGAAGTTAATAAATTACAGCATACAGTTCTTGGTGTGATTTACTCCAGGCTTACTGACGAGTAGAAGTGAGGCACATAATTATTTTAAACATATGCTATTTTTGTTGTTGTTGTTGTTGCTGTTGTTGTTCCTGATCTCTTGAGTAGGGAGAGGCATTGGGCTTTGAGGCCCAGCTAATATGCAATGAATTCTTTTGCTGTTAGTGCAACCACTCAACTACTAAGTTTGTCCAGGGGTATGTTTGAAAGCAGCTTTATGTTTTGTATTGGTTTTCAGTTTGCAGTTGTAATATTACGTGTGTATGGCTAAAGAGTTTGTGCCTTGTTTTGTTCTCCTTGCATTGACAGTGTTTCAAATCACAGCTTTTAACAGTCTTTAAATCCCCATTAGTTCTATTCAGTGTTTACTGCAGAAAAAGTGTTTCTGCTGTTCCTTACCAAGACCAAGGGATTTTTCTACAGGCGCAGAGTGTTGCCAGAGGCAGAAACGATTCCAAAAAAACTTGTTTGGTAGACAGTATAAACAAGTCACCAGCCTTTGAAAGTCACTGCTACATGATTATTACCCCAGGGTAAGGATTTAGGGAGACTCATGAGAGGCTAGGCATGCATCTGTATGAAGTGAGCAACCGGACCTGTAAAACAAGTAAAAATATTACCACAAATTTTACGAATGAAGGCAGCGCTGGATTTCAAATTTCAGTGAATGTCAAATTTTGAGATTTACCTGGCATGCGAAAGGGATTTCCTACTGGATTTTCTGATGCTTTTTCTTTGGGGCACCACCAGAGATTATCCCAAGCTTATTTCCCAAAAGGAACATAGAATCATAGTGTCATGTGGATTTCTCTCTGTTTGATATACATAAGCTTACTAAACAAGATAAATGAAGCTGAGTAGCTTCCCAGACCCAAAGTCTCAGTAGAAGGTATGGTGCATCTGAATCAACCCTAGATTGAAAGCCCAGGTTTGTAGTCTTCCTTCAACTGAGTTACTAGAAATCCTTATTCAAATGTCAAAAGTCCATCCCTGTAATGTGTTCTGGCATCTGTTTTTTTATTTGTTGTTGTTGTTTGTTTTTTATTATCCTCAATGCAGCTTCCAGACATATCTGGTTTTCTTGGTTGACGCTTATGTTCTCCTTGGGAACTTTAATTAAAATTAGTACATCCTAGTAATTCAGTTGCTCGTATAATTTTTCTCTGGCAAAAGAAATTAAATTTAAGTATGCTGTATCATCTTGCTGCTTACTATTGCATTTTTTTTTTAATGGAAACCGCTAGATGAACATATAATTTGTAATTCAACCAAACTGTGGTCTTTAGTTTTAATATTTTCTCCCAGTGGTGAATGAATCAAAGATAATATTATTGAATTTCTAGGAAGTCTTAGAGTCCAGTTTTTAGCTGATGCATGACTTTAACAAGGCCTTTTAGCAAGATTTAGATTATTGTCATGGATGTATAATCTTAATCCTGACTATAGTAAAATAGGATTTAGTGCTGCTCTGTACCTTCCCAGCAGAGTTGGAGTAAACAGGATTTGTGTGGGTAGGTATCTGAAGGGAACAGCTGCAAAACAGATCTGCAGTCACTTGTGGGCTGCGGCATCACGGGGGGAGTTGAGCTCTGGCTTCACGTAGCAGCAGAGCTGCTGCTCAGCGCCCCATGCTCGGTGCCAGGCATCTTCTCTGGGACATGAAGGGATCAACATGGTGCAGCAGAGCTTGGCACAGCCTGCTGGGCACTGCTTTTTGTGCTGGGAGTGGAGGAAGTGGAACCTAGCTGGGGGCAAACTCCACACTTGTGCAGTGTAGTCCTTTTCCTTGATCATTGCCATGAGTTAGAAAGTGTCCACGTTTTTATCTCCACTGGATAAGGTTTATATAAAGTCTATTGATCTCCTCGTTACACTTACTAGATCTAATTTAGGAAAAACAGGAATATTAAATGTGACCAAAGCACAGGAGTCGTTCTCACACGGGTAGAAAGTGGAAGGAAAGAGTTAGACAAAGCAGGTGGTAGATGTATCGGTTGGTGGCACTGCTGGGGAAATGAGGACAAGAACTAATGACATGCCACCTCAGTACTGCTTGGAAAACTGAATCAGGAGGATTTGGGAATTCTATTTTATCTTTAATAATTGTTATTCTGATTTCATACTGTGTCCTGAGTCACCGGGAGAAAGGACTGGTGGCGTTACTCCATATCCTCCTCAGGCTAGATGAGCAGGTAGGACTGAAGGAGGTGTATCTAAGTTCAGTAAATAGAGCAGTGCTTAGCTGCTTCCCACAAGCTGCAAGTCTCCAGGCAGAGCTTCACAACAACTCCTTGACTGCCCTATTCCTCTCCATCCCGACGAAGCAAGTAATGTCATCAGTTGGTCCCTTGGTTGGCCTGTCACTCTACCAGGTGCTGGAGTGGCTGGCCTGGGCTTACTGGGATGGCTCCTGCAGGAGGCCACACACCTGGTGGGTTGGTGCTGGTGGGACCAGGCCTGCAGGACACAGTATCTCCAGGAACCGCACCCATCCCCACAAAGGTGGCATCCAATGTGTCCTCCTAATGCCGCCCTTGTTGAAGCATTGCTCTGTCAGGAGAGGCAGCACTTCCTGAGGCTTCTTCCCTCACCCACATCAGTTGCACAGGAAGATGGAGCAGTGCTAACGTTTGCAGCCAAAATGGCTCCAAGCCCAGGCTGGAATCACTGTTCCCTGCAGTAGCAGGGAGCTTGGAAATAGACAATCTTGAAATGAGACTTCTGGCCCCAAAAAGTGGGTAGGGTTTATTTATAAGTCCTCGCTTGCACATGTCAAAGAGTAGGTGGTGGCATGGAGGATCTGTGAATTGAAGGCTACCTAAGAAAGAAGTATTCACTTCCTATCACACCCCTGCTTTTGAATCGAGTCAGATGATGAGGGATTAATCACTTACATCTTTAGGTGAGTAGTGAAATTGTTTTTCAGGAATTTTGGTATGCTTCATATGTCTACTTCTGGCTCATGTTCTTTGTGTTCATTGGGAATTCAAGTAGCAGATGGGAAGGTAAAGCTTTACCAAGAAGCTGAAAAAAAGCAGAAAAAATGGAATGTTTGAACTTCCTTGCAAGCTATTCCTTTGAGCCAGCATTCAAGGACAGGGATTAGCACGGAGTTACTGATATCAACACTGAGGCTCTTTTGACCTTCTACTCACTAAAATATGTTTGAAAAGTTTGTAAGGTTTGAAAGTGCTTAGAAAGATGCCTGTATTTGTACCTGTATGTTCTTGAGGGATGTGACTTCCTTGAACGCAGGCAAATCCCCACTGAGCTGTGCATGTGTCACCTGGACATCAGCTGCGATGAGCTCTGCTTGGGGAAAGTGAAAAACAAGAAAATGAGGAAACACTATTTCTATGCAGAGAAATTCTGTGTGGCCTTCTCCAGGTGAATACTGAGATGCATACTAGAGGCGCAGAGGAACTCGCGTGAGAACCATCCAGAGCTGTTAACAAACTTCTCATTCTGACATTCCCATTCCTTAGACCTTTGCAAACACTGAGAGTATTCATCTGAGGACACAGAGATGAAATTAGTCTATATTCAAGCAAATCTGTTACAGTATGCAGTGGATGCTAAACAAGAAATTCTTGAACAACTGGAGGTGGAAGGTCTTCAACATTTTCCATTCCAAATGTTAATGTATGTGGCAGACAGAAGGAGCATTATATAAAAAGTTAACGCTTTCAGATTTTTCTGGTGCTGACCTATGGCAAGAAGGCCAGTATTTGCATTATTTCCTTGGTATTTTTTTTCATAAGGAAAGGATGAAAGCAAAGAATAGGGATTTCAATTTGAAGCCAATTGTTCCTGTGAAAGTATCATTTAAAGGAGAAGTGAAAACCTGTTTAAAAGCTGAAAGGGATGAAATCAAGAGCTCTTGAGGTAGAAATTGTTTTGATTATAAATAAAAATTCCAGTTAAATATATTTATACCCAAATTCTTCTGGAACAGTTTTTCTATCAGAGAGACCATTATAAGATGCTAGGTTTCATTACCTTAATTTCAGAATTTTTAGATCAGTTTATGTGGCCTCCATATATCCCAAATACTACATAGAAGAGGCAGAAGCCAGGTTCTCCATCACAAAGATCCTGCAGTTTAGAAGTGAGGCTTACATTAACTGTTTTAACTGCTAATCTGTAGTTTTCTAAACCATCAGTAGCAGTATAAATTAAATTTTAGTAATGATAAACCTTCTAATGTTTTCTTGAGACATACAGTGGAACATAAGTATAATGTAAAAGAGGATGTATGCAGAGAAGACAAATTTGTTTATGGGTATATGCTGAAAGGAACGTTAATAAACTCTTGCTCAGAGCTGCTACATAGACTCATACTGTGGGCAGGTCTCCTCCATACATATGTTTCAGGGGAATTTACTGCCAGCTGTGAAAAGGAGAGCAACATTTGCAAATCTCCATCTTCCAGTGATTCTCCTGTAGCACATCTGCTGCATTGTTCTCCCTAGAAGACTATCTTTCTTAATTTAGCAGTCATAAAGTACTTCTGTAAAATAAGAATTTTCATGCTGACCTCCGGCACAATGACAATGATAGCTTAAAAAATGTAGTTTCTTGGATTTATTTGCTTTTTCACATTCTGGTAGAGATCATTATAGCTGTTTTCCAGAAAGCTGTGCATATACCGAATGTGTTGAGATTTGCAGCCACATGGCTGTGGTTTAGATAGTTTGTGCTGTTTCCATGGTTAACTTTGGGAGGCTCTTGTCCAGGAAGAGCAGAAACAAATGAATCCAGGTCAGAAACAGGGACAGTGCTCGTGGTAAAGCACAGCTGGAAAGCAGAAGGTGCTTTTCTCTGTGGACACTAGAGTAACACCAGTTGGACTGTAGCAGGGACACTTGCTTGCCTCCAGGACACTCTCAAGTGTTTGAGACAGCAGTTTACCAAGGTGTGAAAAGAAGGCTCCAGGGAGACCTTATAGCAGCCTTCCAGTATTTATAGGGGGCCTACTGGAAAGATGGGGAGTTGTTATCAAGGAGTGTAGTGACAGGACAAGGGATAATGGTTTTAAACTAAAACAGGGTAGATTTAGATTAGATATTTGGAATAAATTCTTTGCTATGAGAGTGGCGAGGCACAGGTACAGGTTGTCCAGAGAAGCTGTGGATGCCCCATCCCTGGAGGTGTTCAAGGCCAAATTGGATGGGGCTTTGGGCAACCTGGTCTGGTGGGAGGGGGGTTGGGAGAAGGTGGTCTCTAAGGTTCCTTCCAACCCAAGCCATTCTGTGACTCTGTGATGCTATGAATAACTACGATGAGCAATTCTATGAATGTCTTATGGGGTCACTGTACACAGATGTAGAGAAATCTCCTTAGATTGTGTCTTCGTTCTCAGGCCAGAATAGGTAAAGTTCTTGTTATTTCTCTTATTCTGACCATAATAATGAATTAAGTGGAGAGAGGTTCAATTAGCCCTTTCAAGTTAAATCAGTCCTTTCAAGTTGCATATCCTCTTAACCTACTGTAACAATTCTTGATTCACAGTCCCTTTGTAAGCTGGCATTCATAACCTGAGGTAACCTGGTTATAACCCAAGGTAGTGTTTCATTCCTGTCTGGAAGAACAGAAACTTCAAAACAGGATTTCCAGCCCAACATTTTGGAAACAGACATATGCTCTCCATTCACTGTATGCAAAGAGTAGCCTCAATTTTGTTTCTTCCAATTAATTTTCATTCCTGAAAACTTGTATGATAAAGTCTTTTGCTCAGCATGAGCACAGAATAGGTGAACCTAACTGCAGCCCATTAGTGTCAAAATCAGATGCTCAAGTGAAGCTGAGTATAGCTAGTAAAGACTGTAATGGGTAAGTAAAAGTATCTGTGCTGTCTTATTCAGCCCTGTAAATAAAATACACGGATGTAGGGCAGGTAGGATAAAGAGCCATAGTGCACTTTTTGCCTTTATGGACACATCCAAGGAGATGTATAAGCAATGCCTAGTTAAAAAAAAAAAAAAAAAAGCAAGGTTTGTCTAGTGGAACCATCTCTCTCACTATACTTATTTTTCTTCCCATTTTAAGCTGGTGAGTCTGCAAAATTTGGTATTTCATCTTCTCAAGCTGGCAAGCTGCCAACTGGATCTGTTTTACACAATCCCCAGATTTGCTTCCCTCTGCATACCATAACAAGCCCAATGCCCCTTTAGGCTGTAACCCCCACAGTTTGCATGGCAGTCCAGGAAGAAAGTTCCTTCTCCCTAGCTCCTTGTGGGTTCCTCTCCAGGGACAGCTGTTTAATTCTCCTCTTTGATGGAGTGCTCCTTGTGCTCAGTTTTCCCTGACAAGATTAATGGGGTTCCTCCACCTATCATTGTTCCTCTTATCCTCTCCAGGTCTTTATGTTTACGGTAATACAGCCTTTAGTCAGATAACATTACACCCTCATTTTTTTTGTTTTATAATATTTCCATTTTGTGAGGTGTAGCTTTTTTACAACAATAATAGCCTTGGCATTCCTGGGTCAGCCACTCTCAGACCAAATAAAATTACCAATCTGGTGGTGGGTTTCAGTGAGTAATTAGTCTACCTTTAATCCTTTTCCCTTCCAGGTCACACTGCCATTGGTACTGTTTGGGACCATCGCTTAATGAAAAAAATTAAATTGGTATGTAGTTTCATGTTCCCCAAAGGAAAAACTTAGAATAGAGCTGCTAAGACATACTCTGGGCTATTGTCAAGGTTTAGTTAGGCCTTTATCCTCTTCTAGTAGACTGTAAAACCAGAAATATGTGTTCAGTCGTTTGAAGAACGCATGCCCCTGAAGTATTGTCTTTACTTAGAGGAGCAGGAAAATTTGCTCTATCGGTTCTCTCTCAAAACTCCAGCGTTGCTACTGCCTGAGTAGCATATTTGTAGTTTCCATTATTGCAGCTGTTCACGCCTTCAGCTGCATTTTCAGTACTTAGAGAGACAATAATAAGGGAAAAATGTCTGTGTAGGAAGTACATTTTCCCAGATCTGTTCAGACTTAGCATTCAGTTGCAGTAATGAGGAACAGATGAATGTTAAGAAAATGTTTTCTGAAGTCCCTTTTTCAGTTGGAGCAGTTGTCTATAGTGCCTTTAGATGCAAGTGGACATATTCAAGATGCTTTGGATAAACAGCAAGATAAACAAGAGTTGCTTAAGCATTACTCATCAGGATAAGAAAAGTTTGTGCCAGTTTGGATGCTTTTAGCAGTTTCTGTTGAGGTGTCTTAGGCTGCTTGATCAAAGAAAAAGATTGGTTAATGTTAACATTATGTAGTGCTTTAGCACACAGTTTAGCACACTGTATAAAACAGGGGTGAGCAGCTTCTTTCTGCTAATACAGTGATCTGATCCAGCTTCCTGCTCTGTGGGACTGCTTTTGTTAGGCATAAAGTTATTAAAAGAGCTGTAGCCACTGCGCCATGGTGATTTCTGCATTTGGATGTCATGTGCTGCTGTTGATCCCTAGCAGCTAGTTTGCATCTCAGAGACATCAGGGCTTATTATGCCTCCTTTCGTTGTGTGTCACAGACATCTCCAAAGCTGGTGGGAAGGTGTCAGGCTGAAGGAATATGGGCTGCATGTAGCTATGAGCTATGTGTTCTTGTAAGCCCCCCATTCATGGCCTCTGGATGTGTTGGTTCTTATTCCACACATCTCTTTGACTCCGTAAGTCTTGCAAACTGAACTTCAGCTTAAATAGCACAAAATGTTGTTGCTGACAAAGCTCCTCTGCAAAGTCTGTTTGTTTGGGGTAAATGCGTGTCTCACTGATGCCCAAATATGAAAAAAACAGTGTTCTTCATTATTACCTGAAATAAAACCATGTACAAAGATCATCTGGGTTCAGCTGAGATGCAAATGAACAACAGAAGGAGGTCAGGGAGATGCTATCAAGTTATATCCCATATTTGGGGATGGAACAAAAAGAGCCCTCCCTGACTTCACTTTTGAGGTCTGAGTTACCGATTTGGGACAACAGGTCAAAAGGTGTGTGGATCCAAAATAGCCACTCATGTGTACTCAGCCCACATTTTGCCATTCATTTTACTCTTTTTTTCCACATTTTAGTATTCACATATGAGTATTCATATCTGCCAGAAGTGCATAGATGTTGCCTCTCTGCTAGTATTTGGGATTGTAATGGCACTGCTTGAAAACAGACAATTAATTTTAGGTGAAATTCCTAAAAGGGCCATAAAACTTCATATTTGAGATCTGAAACTAGTCAATAGCTGGTAAGAAATAGCAAGTGAGGAGACTTCCTTGCTGGGTAGGCTATCCCTATTAACTTTCTACAAGGCTTCTTACCCATTTGTCTGAAACAGCTGGTGTTGGCTGTACCAGAGACATGATACCAGAAGATGGACGGACAACCTGATTAGTCTCCATATCCTCTTCTTACATTTCTGCTAAAATGGTGTTCACATTTACAGGCATTCAAGGACAGTCTGCTGTCCTGAAATGGACCCATTCCTTTGAGAGACCTAAATTGGGTAAGACAGACCAGGGAGGCTCCGTCCCAGTTTATGTATTTATGATAAGCTTTTGCCAACAGCGAGATTTTCCTTCATTTTTTTAAATTTATATTCAGCGTTTTTTAATTTGTGATAGAAGAATTATCCCATATAAAGAATTCAGGGCTGGTCACTCATTTCACAGCTGTGGCCACGGTTCTCTTTAAATGAGTGCAATTATTACCAGCTAGGTTTGTTTGTGGTAGGACTTCATGGCTTGGATAGTTTGCATCTGCTTTATCTTATTGGCCTTGCACATTTTTATTTTTCCAGTTGCTAAGATAGCTACAGATATCTTCAGTGCTATTTTTTTTCTACCCTGACAATTGCAAGCATTAAAATTAAATTACATTACTTTAAAATAATAAGGTCATCAGCAGAGAATGTGTTTGGGGAAAAGGAAATGTCAGAATAAATAGCCAGTTTTCACAAAGAAGACAGACAGATGGTTCACTCATTAGCAAGAGTCTCCTGAAATGCCTTCTCCCTCTTCTCCTTTATTCTGTAGCTGAGCACCCTACTGTTTGGTAGATCAGCATCTGGGGGGCTGACTGCTGGTCTGTAGGAACTTTACATTGAATCCTGTGATTGTGCAGCATTCAGGAGAGCTCACAGCCACTGGCGTCCATCCACCTCCTTCTGTCAGGTGGGAGGAGATTAATCAATCAACTCCCAGGCAGAAAACCCCTGGGAATCCACCCAGAGCTCCGACGGCCCAGCCCAGCGTGGGACTATGTCAGACTTTGGTCCACGGATAAGAAGGAAGAGCGTTTTGCTATTCCTGTGATGTGGAGATTACATGGTGTGTTACAGGCATTCGTAGAGAGCAGAGATGGCACATTTCCCTACCAAATGATGTGTTTGAATAATGTGCTCCCTAGCTTCTCCAAAAGTGGCTTGGAAGAACTGGTAGGACACGGGGCAGCTCATCTGCTTATGGACTAGCTCAACAGCAGCTGCTGTGGAGGGCTCCAAGTAGCCTAGTTAACTGTTGGTGAGAGTGTTGTTTCCAACATATAAGGCTGTTTTTAAGTGTTCAATGTCTCCTACTGCCAGATAGTTCTTGCTGCTGTCATGCCACACTCTCCACTTACACAAGTTCCTGGTTTCTCTTGCCTTTGTCATTAGGTTGACCTTACAACTGATCTCCTCTTGGAGTCTTCCATAATGTGGGTTTCCAGACCATAGGCCTTTCCCAGACTGGACTTTTCCCCACATATCCATTTCCAGATGAAGGGAAGGAACTTTTTGTATGCATGTCCCACTGGGATTTGGACTCCTCAAGCTCTTGGGAAAGCACTGGTAGCCATGAATAAAAGGGACTTGAATTAAATTCCTCCTTCCAAAGCAGCCTTTATGCCCAGGGGTAGAGGTCATCCTGGATGTACTGCACAGGCACAGGGTCTGCAGCACCAAATTCCCTTCACAGCCATCTACCCTTGCAGCTCCTCTGACGCCTGTCTCAGTGGCATCCTTTTTCCCCCCCGATAGCATACCTGTTCCCCTGCGTGAGTCTTCATACCAGTGGCAGCCTCTTTCACTGAACTTGTCCCACTTCTCATTTTGAACAGTTTTGTCTTCTGTCAGAGCTTAACAGAGGGAGACCTGAGTGGCCCCACATGCAGGACCGCAGCTCAGAAGAAGGTCCTCAGAGCTATAAACCTGGCTGTTGGCTTTTGTGGGAAATCTTACCCATACTGCATTTTTTGCCTTTTCTCTATGCAACTGCTTTTGATTTAGTGCTTCGTATTCAAGAAATCTGCAGTACAGCATCAAATAAGGGAGCAGAATTGCACAAATTCATCGTACGGGTGTAGAACTAGCACATTCCTGGCTCGACAGAGCTCTGAACCGACTTCATCTCTGTTGGAAGCATCTGTGTCATGGCTGGCTTATGCCAGGCTGCACCTATTAGCACCAATGCTGAATTTGGCTCTGTTCCAGGAGAGCTGCCATAACGTGAAATGACATATGTGTTTGCAGTGTGTGGTAACAGCAAAGGGAAATGAAGAATAAATTATGACTGCTATTTGTGGAACTGTGAAATCAGCTGAGGTACACTTATTTGTGATACCTGTCTGCTTTTTAAATGATGCCAAATTATGCACAAATTTTATCCAAATATAATAGTTTTTCCAAATGCAGTGTAAGTTATTATATGATAGCTACCAGCTGATCTTTTAGTTTCTATTGCCTGGAAAAAGTGACCTTAATGATATTTGTTATTCTGAGTATAATATGCAGAACATTTCAAACCCAGATTTAAAAATGTAATCCTGGCAAAAATTTAATCTGTGCAACAATCCTGTGAGATGCGCATGTGGGCAAACTGCAGTCCAGAAATTAGGCAGTGCGAAAATTGGTGTCAAACTAGAACTCGGTGTTCTTGCAAGCACAGATGTGTGCTTGCATCTGCTGCTTCAGTGATCTGTCTGTATGGGGTGGAAGCGGAGCTTTAAAGGAATCTAAATTGTGATTTCTCTCACAAATTAATCCACTTGTTCTGCTCCAAAGTGGGGATAGTCCCAGGACATTTTTCTTCCTTTTTCTATGTGTCTGCTGACCTTTACAGCTGAACTTTTGGACTGTGCTGACTGTGCAGCCTCTTCAAGGCTTTGCAAGAAAGCCTACATATTTTAGGGAGTGTTTGCATCATAAATATCCAATTGTAATGAAGAAGAGAAAAATCCATCTTTCTTTTTTTTCTTCATTTAGCAACTTTTTACAACTCTACACAAAGATCCAGACATGTATGCACAAACATCCAAGCGTAGTAGGGTGTAAAAATTCTGTGGTTTGGACAAATTTACATCAGCACTCCGAGCTCTGGAGCACTTTGTTGCCAGTTATCCCTTCTTGTTTGAGGTGCTGTAATGCACTGGTAGTAGCATATGGGAAAGGACGAAGAGACTTGAGTTGATTCTGAAATTTCAGCTGATCTCTCTGTTCATGACACATTGCCAAATAGGAGAGCAGGGGTGGGATTGTAGGGAAATAAAAGCGCAAACTTAAAAAATGCCAGAAGAGCTGGAAATGCCAGCCTCTCTCTAACCTGGAGCAGCCATCTGACAGGATACTTTCAAGCTAGTATCCTAATAAACTCCTCAAAACCACAGGATTTTCTACACTGAGATTACTCTGTTTTCACTTAAAGGCAAGTGAAATATCCAAGTAAAAGAGATGATTTTAAAGACTAACCCCTTAGGTGACATTATCGCAAGATTGTAGCTGGGATGTTGATTCGGAAAGCGACGGGTTGTTTTGTAGGTTCTGTTTTCATGATCAGTGGCTGAGAAAAAAAAGGCTTTTGAATCCAAGGATTTGAATAGAAACATTCAGCCTACAAAAGCCTATATGCATTTGCATTCATTGTTAAAATCCAGCCGAAAGGAAAACACTGCTTCTGCGGATTACTCCCGCATTAGACCCCGTGCAGCTTCTTGCTGTGAAATATATCCAGAAATACTGAACTGCTTTGGAAATGTGTTAGTGCAGCTGCACTGGTGGAGGCATCCATACCTCTGTGCAGCCCGGGGGGACACCTGGCATTGTGGCCGGTGTCCAGCGCTTTGGGTAGCAAAGCCTTATTATTCTTAGGAAAATCCCTGGCTTCTAGGGGGAGCAGTGTTTGAAAAAGAAAATTTTGGAGGAATAGCAGTAGAATCAGAGGAAAGCTTTTCAAAGCTGCTTTTTAAAGCGTTTCGTAGAAGTGCAATCAGCTGGTAGCCTGGAGTATTTTCAGGCTACTGTTTCCAGTCTGTAATTGCAAAGTTTGAAAAGTCTCTTCCATTGCCTCAGCCCTTACCCTGGGCTCAGCTCTTTAGCTCTTGCCAGCAAGTGTCCTTCCACTGCAGGTTCATTGTGTGACTGAATATTTTGCCCGGGGTCTTAATGAATATGTCTAGGATTCCCTGTGAACACTGAAAAATAGTATATGTGAGGTTGCTGAGAGGCTCCCTGGTTAAATTCACACTTATTATGAAAAGCAACGTAGACATTAGAGGGCAAAGGAAAGAAAGAAGCGCCTAAAGAGGAGAAAAGCAGGGCCAAAGGAGAGCATGTCATTCAGACAGGCCGTGTGAAATCTGACAAGTGTGCATAAATATTGGTCCTGACCATAATAGGGCTGTGATTCTGCAGCCCTCACTGAAGAGAGGCCGGTGGGATGCCTTGCATGACTAACAATGAACCACTCGCATTAGTACGTGCGGCACAGCTTTTAAGCCTAAAGAGCTGTGAATACTGTAGCATCACATTGCTCTATAGAAATAAAAATGATTATTGAATTGGGGAATTATTATTGTTGTTATTGTTATTTTTTTTTTTGGGGGGGGGGGTAGTGGTAGTATTTTATTTTATTTTATTTTATTTTGTTTTGTTTTGTTTTGTTTTATTTTATTTTATTTTATTTTATTTTATTTTATTTTATTTTATTTTATTTTATTTTATTTTATTTTATTTTATTTTATTTATGCCTCAGTACTGGTGAGTGATGTTCTGAAAAGTTTATTTTCAAAGAGAATCCCTGCCAAATCATTTGAAAGGAGTGTAAAGCCTACTGATTTCATCTTGCAGTGTCTGCAAGCCACTGTTGGAATCATTAGCAACAAGTGATACAATGATACAGATGCGTGATGCTGAACAGAAAACAAGGCAAAAACAAATTATCTTCTTTAAGCACCAGTCAGAATCAAAGGTTATTATTCCTACAGCATGAGTAATTTTATTACTTTAAGGTGGGAGGGGATTTCAAGTAAGTATGTGCCTTCTATTAAAATCTATACTTTATACCTCTTAGAATCTAGGGTTGCCACCAGCTTTCCTTTTAGTTTTTGTTATAGGGGGAGAATTTGGTCAAAGCATGCCAGCTTTATGGTGACAAGGAAATGAATAAGCAAAGCCTGAAGAGGACTCATCCAAATGATTTTTAGTTCCAAGTCATTAAAATAATTATCTCAATTAGAATTTTATTTTGTCAAACTCTAGATCTACTTTTGCTTAAAGTTCTTTGGTCTCCTTCTGGGGCACAAACAGCTTTCTCAGATTTTCCCATGTAAATGAAAATGCATTCAAAATTCTTGGTTGTTACATGCAAAATAAAGAGAAAATAACAAAGCCAAATGGGGAAATCGCGTGTTGTCCGGGGCATTTGGAGTGGTCAGTAGGAACTTTTCTGGCATTTCCCCTGGTCAAGCCCCACAGCACGCGGTGTACTTGGGACAGGAGCAGTGCCTGGCTGCTTATCTTCTGTGGGCATCGTTAAGGGAATTGTTTGTGCTTACTTTAAGCGCTGACACTGTGGCACCCTTTGGGATAGGGTGGGCTCTCAGCAGGTTACCTGTAAGGAGCTGCTTTTTCCAGTTGGATGAAGATGCAGAAAGAAAAGAGTGACCAATGACTTCAGTGGTGGAGAGACACCGTTTTTGCATTTTAATTAGAAAAATGAAAAGTGCATGAATTTCCCATTTCAGCAGTCTCTGTCATCTGAGAAATAATGATCTGAAAAAAAATTGCAAGTCTCTGGCAGTCTCTCCAGCAGGCTGCCATTATTCACTCTAACGCATACGTGTTATTCATCATCGTTAATCTTCTGCCCCCGGGTTAGGATATATTCTATTTTGCTGCGAGTTGCCATGTTTCAGGTCAGGAGCTGGTCCATCGATGGGGCTCAGCTGCCTCTGCTTCACAGCAGGGCGTAATTTTGAGGGTGACCCTGTAGGAAGAGGGGTGCTGGGGCAGCAGCCAGCACAGCATCCCTGTGGCAGCCCCATGCCTAGCACGTGATGGCCGATGGCTGGTCAGAGATAAGAGGGGAAGGGTTATCATGTCCCCCAGAGAATCTGCACTTGCTGTTTCATCGGGCTTGACAAAACAAACTTCGGTTTGTATTATTGCCTGACAGGCTTAGCAGGGCTTTGTGACGTGACTTGGTGATGTCCTCTTACCAGGCATGACAGTAGGCATGGACCAGTGACCATTAGACGCCTGTCTGCAGCATCTGTGGCACACTGTCTGGTCTCCTAAAAGCTTCAGTTTCAGAAGCTCAGCTTGCACTGCCTGAGGCCCTAGTCCAAGACTTGCTGGAGTTAATGAAAAAACATCAAAAAAAGGAGTTTGGAGTGATTTTGGCACAGAAGTATATTCCTCAGTAGTATCTGTTACTTAGCTATTTGTATGTGGTTAAATCCCTGTACTTCATATGCTGATTTATAGTAAAAAAACTTGCTTCTTTGGCTTTTTTGGGCCAAGAAGTATAATAAAAAGGTATTTTCCCAGAATATTTTCTCAGCCTGCACTCCCCAGCAGGAGCTTGCCATTGCAGCTTCACTCTTCCTGAGTGTTTTGCAAGGTTTTCCACATATGAAGAGGTTCTTTGTAGTAGGCAAATCAAATACGAAATACACGAGGACGTTCCTTCTCTGATGTACCTCAGCATGCCAAGTACCCAGAGATCAGAAGGACTTCAGAGTTACTGTCTAACAATTATTTTTCAGAAGCTGCATCTCAAGTCGTCTTCAGATACCTCTTTCACCAGGCAGCAGCATCAATATGATGTGCAGATGGGATCAGTGAGCTCCTCCCTGTAATTTATGTATTTTGGTGCATGGTTCAACCTTAGGACACAGCAGCTGGCATCAACTGTCAGGGTCGTGTGAAGGCAACAGCGCTGCTCAGCTTTTTTATTTCATTCTGTATTTGAGCCTGGGTGTGCAGCATCACCAGCCAGATAGCTGTAGTGGGTTTTTTCCACTTCATTGAAGAAACATACATATTCTCAGCAAAGTGTGCCTTTTACAACAGGTACATAAAAGTGCAAAGAAAAGGGCATAATTTTATAGCCTCTGAGAGAAAGTCATCAAAACCAAGTGCTGTCAGTCTTCACTTGTTATCATAATAATTATCATAATTAAAATACTGTGTAAAACGTGACTAGGGTTACAAATTCAGTCAATTGAAAGGTTAGGGAATGGGAGAAGAATTGTTTCCCAAGCAGCCTAGCACAGTGCAGACACTGTCCCTTGCTGCTTGCTGCCTCAGACCAGGGCTGGTCCTGCCTATGGTGACTTTCCTCTTTTTTCTAGCAGGGCCTGCAGTTTCTGTAGGGCATGAGGTTTCTTAAGCAGAAGAATCTCCTGAAAACCAGCCACAGTTGTGTGCCAGCAGCTCACCCCACACAGCGAATGGATGTTTTGAATTAGACTAAACAAAAAAGAGGAGTAATACATAGCAAGGAGACAAAGCACAAAGATGTCCTAGTCGATTTTTCTGATGTCTGTTTCATACAGGAACTTAATGTAAGAGGTGATGATCCAAGTCACTTATTCCTGTATCCTAAAATCAATATTTTGCTTGAATAAAGGTTGTTGCCTGGGATTGTTGCTATTGGAGTGGTCTGGACTGGTAAAACTAATCTTGTGGTTTCAAGGGAGTATGAGCGGGTTATCCTCTTTCCGTCTTCTCTTCTGTTTTGCCTGCAGATAAAATGTTATTCTTGGTAAGGAAGTCTGTATCCCAAGGAAGTACAGCAGCTAGGCCCCACGTAGGATGCGGCTAGGGAGGGCTGAATACCAATAAAGATGAAGTAGCAAATTCCTCCCATGGGCAGGAGCTGATTCCCCCAAAGATCAGCTCCCCATGCGCTGGAGAGGGCTGGGAAAGCTGAGTGTCTTGGGCAGGGTCTACAGAGCAGACCGAGGAGCATTATCCCACCCCACACTTTCACCCACCTTCCTAGGAGCTGCTCCGAGAGGTCAGAGAGCTTGAAATGGGGATTTTGCAATTATACCATCTTTCCTAATTCATAATTTATTTTCCTACTGGCCATTTCCAGCTGAAATTGGGATCCTAGGTGGCCTAACACTTTTCTCCCATGATGGCAACTCTAACTTGAATTTTATTTGTATAATTGATGGCCTTGTTCTTTATTTGAGAACTAATATTGTTTGTGCTCAAACTGTGACTACTCCCATGGCATGCTGAATACGTGTGTCTTTGGGGTGACGCATCACCTGTCAGTAAACTGTTACGTGCTTCGGATTATATAAAGGAATGGGAGTTAGGGGTAACGCTTATCTGAGGGTCAAAATTGTCATCAGTTACAACCATATACATTTACCATCTTTTTGTTGTATCTAGATGAGAAATGGAAACCTGTTTTCTGAGCGCAGTGTCCTTGAAATTGTGAAATAATAGATGGGCAACTGAGGATTACAAAGCCTATCTGGGCCATGTTCACTGGAGATCATCTCAGTTGGCCTTTAATCTCTCTACTTCTTTAGAATTTTATTAAATACTTTATAGAAAGAGCAAGTTGCTCTAATCCAGGGGTGATTGAATGTACTTGTAGTTATAGTTGTCTGCTCATGGAAAAAATATCTTTCCACCCCCAATGACAAAGACAATCCTATAGCTGTTGATCTATTAGTACAGAAAGTATAGATGCTGCACAGCTTTGTATATGTTTCTCTGCTAAAAGTTCTAAAAATACTCTTTTTTTTTTTTTTTTTTTTTTTTTATTCTGTGCAATTTGCTCTTTACACCTATACCCTGGGCACTACAGAGATTTCAGATCTGTGTGTTTTCTTCCTCTCCGAATTGCTGAAGTAGCCTCGTGACCCCCTAAGAGCTTGGAGCTTCACCCAGCTCCCCTCCTCTCCTTTAACAGCACCATCCAAACCACAGCTCTCTGCTTCACCTCATCACCCTGAAACTCAACTTTTTGCTTCTCCAGTGCACTGAAACCTGCTCAAAACCTGAAAACCTGGGACCATCAGTCATGTAGCATTGCTTTTAAATGCTCTTGGTGGCAGGGAAAGGATGAAGTCTATCTCTGCAAGCAATTGGGAGAGCAGGTTGCTGTCTCTGTGGGCATACCACTGCTTTAGTCTTCTGAAAAAAAAAAAAAAAAAAAAAAAAAATTATGCCAATAATAGATCAACAGTTACAGGAAATGTGATGCTACATGTGCATTGATCAGCAGTAAATGCTCTTATGTTGTCTTCCTTCGGAAGCATCAACTCCTAATCCCCTTTCTGAGCACTACCCCTGTGATGTTGTAAATCCAGCCCAGGCTGACTGCTGCTCAGCAGCTCCCAGTGGAAGGCCTGCAACAGAACAGCAGGATGCTTGCTACAGCCCCTCAGAAAGGATTTTGGTTTTAAAGTGTTTTAAAACAGGGAACACAGGAGGAGAGGGCAGCTTTGTTTCTGTGTGTGTACGGCACCCGGCACGTTTTCACAGGCTGCCTGCTGCACTGTGATACCAGCAAGCTCAGTGTCAGCACAGCACATACCTCTGGGATTATGCCCCTGCTCCTGAATGAGCTCTTTCCAAAAGGGTGCAAGCTGACGTGGCTCCTGTCCTGTGTGCAGGGCCAGGGGCAGGGTGATGCTCAGCGACTGCGGCTCAGCTGACGCTGGTCTGGTCTCAGCATGTTAAAATCCCCCTTACGTATTGTGATAGGTGTGATGTAATTTGGGTATTTTATGTCTCAACAAAGTAGGACTCGCACACGGGGACTTTTAAAATACATTTTAATGAATTTAAGAAGTTATTAAAAATAGCAGTAGTGCACAAGACAATGACACCAGTCAGTGTTTGGGATCTCAGCTGTCTGTTTTAGGATTTCAGTTATTGTATTAATAACATCTATTACATCACTGTGCTATAACTGCTTACCTGTTATTACTATAACAATTATCATATTATTATAGATGATTACATTAAATTCAGGACCCTTTGTCAGCCTCAGCGGAGCAAATACTAAGGGAAGCAGCCTGTTTTGAGGCAGCCTGGCTGTCTTTCCCATCCCACACACTGCCCTCTCGGCAGCCTGGCCTCCAGGCTTCCCTTGCACAGCACCTCCCAGATCTGCCACACCGAATTATTTGCAAACACCCCTCCAGCTGGTATCACCAGGGGATCAGTCCACATGCAAGAGGCACTGGGAAGCTGTGAGAGACAACCGATGCCATGCGCTGGTCATAAGAGGCAAAAGAAAGAGGCTCCTCCAAAGCCCCCATTCATAAACTTAGCACAATAGGGTAAAGAATGGTTAGGGAAATTTAAGCTGGTGCTGAAAGCTGCTCTGCTTTGCTGCTTTTTTACTCAAGGGATGGCTTTTATTCTGAACCGTAATGCTTATGATATTTCAGACATGGCTTGCTTCGCTAGGTCATGTGAATGATGAGTATCACCGCATTTGGAGATTTCCAGTAAATGAAACACACATGGGGATGAATGCAGATACAGATCACTTGCGTCAAACCCAGTGTTATCAGGGCTCGGTGAGATATTCTTTTCAAGGACCTACAGCAATTGAAAAGTGATTAGGGTTTCATTGTATTTTCCAGTTCCATCCCATAGGTACGTATGACAGCCCACATGGAAAACCTGCTGCCATGCTGTCACCGAGTGCCCTGTGTAGTATGGAGGTGTGGGATGGCAGCTAAACAAAATTTCAGTTGTACACCTGGTATTTTGAGGTAGTTCAGGCTTTAAGATGAAGTGGAAGCCACCCTACCCTACCATTACAAAGAAGTGTGTTGCTGCAGAAGTGGGAAATGCTTCCTTTTCAAATAGATGAGTAACAGGACTGGAAAGAAGATGCACAGTGGAGCATTTTTAAAGAGTTCACTCATTAGTGGTTTGAGAGCAGTATCCCTTGGCTTTGTCACCCTCTGCCATAACCTCCCCCTGTGGTCCAGCACGGTGCCCAGAAAACATCAGCATGAGTCACTCCTGAGCAGCAATTAGTGCTGCAGTTAACGAGTGCTGCTTTACATTACACGGGGACAAGTCCCCCCTCTGACGGTATGTTGTGAGTGGGCCCTTCCTTCTGATTCACATTCATGCCAAGCAGAGTTGCCTTCATCTAAATCACTGCTGCTTAGCAGGATGTAACTGTTGTGAAGGGGTCGGTAGATTGCCGGGCTTTACAGTCATCCACATGCTATGGGGCAGAGATTACATCTTGCTGGATGTTTTGCTGAATGCTGGACCTGTGGGGGCTCAACACCTAGCAAGAAGTTAGCTCTCACTGGGGAGTGCCAACGTGCAACTCTTAAGCTTTTACCTTACAGATAAACCAGTAATCTGAAAGCAGCCCAGGTAAGCTACTGGTATATTTAGAGCCAGTGGGTTTGGTCACTCGTACATATTTTTTTAGAAGTGCTGTCAGATCTCTCACAGGCAGTATTTTCTAATGAATGCAAATGAAATTTGTGATAATCCATTTCAAAGCAATCGGTAGCAAGCCATCATTGCGCAGGGAGAGAACATTATTTATACAATTCATAAGCCACAGTAATGCTTGTGCATAATTCTTCACACATCACAGTGACAGAAGTGGCCTTCGGGCCAGACTTTCCAAGCCAGCCTCTGTGTTTTTACATTGCAGACATCCTCACTTCAATGGCTGACTACTTGATTTTGCAGGCTCAGTTTGATGCACATACGATAGCAAGCCCACACCTGCCTGCAGATGCCAAATTACACCCAAAATGACTCGCTCCTCTTGGTAGCAGTGAATAAAATGACAGGGTGGTTGCTCCAACAGGCTCTGAATTCCCTTTTTTTTTTTTTTTCCCAAGTATTTGTCTCCTGCCTCCTGTCCACAGCTCTATTCCCAACCTTCCTAGCGCTTACCTCAGTGTTGAGACTTGGGGCATATCTTGTGTTTACATTTGTGATTCCTCTCAACTCAAACTTTATTTCAATGTCTTACTCAGCCTCTAATTCCAGTGCACTGCCTACCCCTTGCTGTTCCCCACGTGTTGTCTCACTCTCTCCTTGTTCTCGTTGCTGAGTTTGCTGCACTCCTCTCGGATTTGCTAAAACTAGAGTTCACTGAAAGATGAAAATAGTCTCTTCCTGTCCTTGCCAGGCTTCTGGGAAAGTGGAAATAATTGTGTCTCTTCCTGCTGATAATACTGTACTCACTACATCCAGTGATCTTTTGGGGAAGTTTAACTTTTAAAATACCAGGCAATTTGTTAGTATTCATTGAGTAACCTCTTTTCTGAGACACTAATATTAACCAAAAGACTAACGAAACCTTGTTTAACCATCATGGAGAGACTTTTTAATAGATGGCCAACTCTGGTTGGTCTCTTGATTATAAAAGGTAGCACAGAAATGTTCCTTGCAGCATTAATTCATATCAGCTTCTGATACCAATTTCCTGCGCATCAAAGAGAAATGCTCCTCTATTGTACCACTTTTATTTTTAAATCACTTAGGCCTGTGGTGTGTTCCACCTATTTCTTTTTGCAGTGGCACCCTCTGCCCTTAGTCCTACAGAAATATGATCTATATTGGTTAGCGTTTCCCATGCACGTGCAGCCTAGTCCCACAGAGGTACATTGGAGATCTTTCATTGCTCTTGTACAGGGGCTAGGGATTTTTGGTTGGTTAGCCCCTTGTGCTCATCCCCCTGCTTCCAGTCCTGCACTGGCCAGCGGATGTTTCTCCCTATCATCCTCTGATAGCTCCCAGAGGTAGATATTGCATTCTTTCTCTCGCACCTAGCCTAAAGTTGAGTCCTTGCATTATGGAAATACAGAGCCATCTCGCAGCCCAGCACTGATCAGAAGGCTGTTATGCAAATCCAAGCAGGTTGGTGTGAAAACGTGCAAAGTATGGCCCTGACTGTGGCATTACGTTAAACACTTGGTACTCTGGATCTGTGAAATCCATTTTTTCAGCAAGAAGCAGAGTTTATAGCTCCCAAAGCCAGATCACTACCTGCCTGTTTCTCATCATGTGATGCATCTTTCCTACTTATATTTTATTTCTATTTCTCTTACTTTCCAAGTATTATTCCTTGTAACTGAGCAAAGGTTGCATTACTGTCCATCCCACACCACAACCCACCATCCTCCTGGCTTCTCAGGCTGGATGTTTCCAACTGTAGCTTTTTGTCTTAGTAAAAGCAAGAAGTTTTTAGGATTTGACAGAAGGTTTTGCATCTCTAACATGATTGCTACTCCTATGCTGCAGCAGTGTGTGGAGGCCTCTGCAGAAACTGGTAGGCTCATCTGTGACACCAAGGGCTTGCTAAGTGAACGCAACAACTGGAAGACATCCTCTTATTTGTGCTACTCTTGCTTGAAGTCACACAGAAGAGCAATGGATGTGAGTGTAGAGCTGTACCTGCAGCTTTTCAGCTGTATTGACTTGTCTTGTGTACCAGGGCAGGTACCATGGCTGGTGGCTGCTTGCAGTTGCATCTCTGTTTCCAGAATAATGCCACACTGAAGATAGAAAAAGGGGAAACAGTAACTGTTTATCCTGGCTAAGATTGTGTAACAGGTTTTCATATGATGTTTGCAGTGTTTAAAATCTTTTTTTTTTTTCATTAAACTGTTTCAGTATCCAGAAAAAAAAAAAAAAAATCTCTTACTCAGCTTCATTAGTTATAGGAATTCATGAGATTAGAGTAGAGAGCAGATTAGCAAAAACAAACTGTAGTATGTTTTGGGCATATGGTGCTGCACATGAATGGGTTTTAACTACTTAACAGTGTATAACAAAGACCAGAAGAGGAGATTTGTCTTAGCATGGCATAATTATAATTCATAGTAGCTGCATAGCTTAACAGTCAGGAACCACAGAGGCATGGAAAGCTTTTGCTTAGATTTGCATGGTGTGTGTCCATGTCCCTGAGCTCACACCATGAACCTGCAACAGCTTAGGGTTCACCTCAGCTGGCAACCGTCCCTCATAGAACAAATATAAATAGAAGTAATCAATGAAAGATGCCACAGTGTCAGGTCGATCATTAGGGATTATCATCCTTCAGACTTCCTTTGCCTTTCTTGATGGAGAAAATTCCTGTTTTCTCTTGGGTTGTGCTGAAGCCTGCTGTGCTGCTTGTTGGAGGGGTAAGCATGCCGACTAATTTCTGTGCCCAAAAGTGTTACAAGCCACTGAGGGCCATATTAGAAGCAGTGGCCTAAACCACTGCAAAAGGGACCTGGAGCTGACAAAAGGGGAGGCACTGCTAGTTGAAGTACCCAATATTTCCTTCTCCTGTGTGTATGGGGCAGGTTCAAGGGAAGCTGAAGCTCTGGATGCCAACAAAGCAGTGCAGCCAGCTTTGAATTCAGATGACTCCATAGTTTCCAGCTTCTTGCTTTTTTGCCTAACATCTGCTGTTCTCCTGTGATACTTAGATACTTCAACCTACGCAAGTCAAATGTTTGCCGTTTCTAAATAAATCCAGGTCACACTGGTTTGAGCTTGGTCCTGAAACACAAGCTTGAGAGAATGAGTGCAAATACCAGTAAGGTGGCTGTGCTCCACTGCCCCTCCTGAGGAAAGCTGTGCATTTCCATTTGGTGGTGGGAGGTTTCAGAAAACCGAGCAGGGGTGATGACATCATTTCCACATCTTAAATGTAAAATTGTGTTAAAAAAACTGCTTATAAAGTGCTGTGAAGATTTGCAATGCCAATCAAATCAAATGTATGTAGTAAATTCCAAAACACACAGAGAGAATTTTTTTTATTATTATTTATTTTATTTTATTGGTGTTTATCTGGGCTCTTTGTGTGTTTGCTAGCAAGGGCTAACCAATGATGTTATGCCACACAGCTTTAATGTGCGTGACCTTCCATTTTTTTGTGCTGCTTTCCTCCAAGGTTTCCACAATGTCTTTCACATCCACTGTAAGTAACATTCTTGGACTTCTGCCCTGGACTAATCAAACATAAATCATTGCCCCATACTGAAAGTTTTGCCAAAAATTGTGGTGGTCCAGAGGAGAAGAAAAGTTGTGGGTTTTGTTTTTGTTTGCCTCTGTGAACTTTTGACTGATTTTATTCCTTTCTGTTTTGTGTGTGGGAAATAGTGTGCACACTGACAAGGTCCTGATCATCTTGTTTTCTCAGCGATTAATAACAAAAATTAAATCCCTCGTTGCTCCAGAGTATATCCCCACTTTCTCCTCAATTAGTTTTATGGCTGTGAGCTCTGCCAAACTTGCAGGCTTTGTGCTTAGCTTATCAATAACCCAGCAACACTTCTGTTTCAGAGTTCCCTGAAGAGAAGAGGCAGCAGAGAAATGCACAAAGAAAAAAAAACACTCACCCAGGTACGTTTTTCAAGAACGTGCAATTTGTAGCAAAATCGCATGACGGAACTCAAAATTTCATTCTGCGGGTGTTGACGGGACCATCGGGCACATTAACTAGAGTGCAATTAGGCCTTAATCTACTGAGACCTCCCAGAGATAATGTAGAAGCAATTTAGGACGCAAGCACAGTCTCCAAACCACGCAGCGTCTCGGGTTCGTTGTGCACGTTATCAGCAGAGCAAGGCTGACGGTTTCGTACAAGAAGAGAAAATCACCTTGCCTCACAAAGTAATTGGATCACAGCTTAGGGACTGGCTAAATTTATACGTGGTGCCCAAGTTGTTGCACTAACGAGCGGTGAAGCAGCCAGCACGGTGTCACATCAGGGGAGCCACTTGTGACACTGTGCTTCTCCCTGCTCAGATAAAGGGCAGAGCCCGAGCCAGACCCTTTGTCTGCCTTTGGACACTGGTTTTATTGAAGTCTCCTGGGCTGGTCCCCCTCAGGAAAGTGCTCTGCACCGCTTCCTCTGCTCCCTGTGCTGACGGTAGGAGTTGAAGCCTTTCCCAGTACCCACACGGTTACTGTTTATAGACAGGGAGATGGGGATAGTGTTTCATCTCCCTGTGAAAGGAGCCAAGAGTGGCATCATTATCTTCGCTACAGAAAGGTTGAGCTTCCCCTGCTGCCCCTTTGGCAGGCTCGGTGCATGCAACCGAGACGTATGGCTTTTCTCAGAGTCGATGGAGTCTTAAAATCCCATTGATTTGTAATAATAGCTGTAATAAATTAGAACATGCTGCACTTGAAATGGGCTCCATGGGCGGCTGAATGGCTGGGGGTGGCCAGACTGGGGGCTGCTGCCTCCATTCCTGGGGCACAACAGAGCGAGCATCCCTGTGGAGCGAGGACAAGTACTGAATCAGACCTTAAAATGGGGCATGAGGCTTTCTTCCTGCATCGCCTGTTATAAGTAATTATTTAAGTCACCACTGAGGTCAGAAAGTTTGTTTTCCTATAAGTATGTAAGATATACATATGAAATATACATATGAAAGATATACATATGAAATACATGGAAATTACAAGTCAAGATACATGAATGCATGGTCGGGTCCATTGGGCTTTGTAGGAGGCACTGTCCTTCCCTTCCTCATTCCTGGAAATACAGAGAAGTGCAGAGAGAATGGATTCATGTGCTTGTATTTTTCCACCCAAATCCAGACACTGGAACTCCAGAGCACAGGAGCAGCTCTACTTTGCCTTGAAAAGCCTTACAAAGGACTTCATAAAATTAATGGGGTAACCCTGGATCACCTCTGTACCACTCACAACATGAGGAAGTGATCCCGGAAACCACCCAGGAAAAATAAAAACCTTTACACCATACCCACATGTGTTTATACATCATGAAAGCAAAGGATTTATGTTCAAAAGTGGCTGTTCAGTTTTATTCAGCAATTCTTTAGGGTAGGAAGGATGGAGAAACAATCTGGTATACTGACATGTCCTAGCCACCTCCCAGCTATGGGGCATTAGACAGAGCAGTCTCCAAACCCAGGTATCCTCTCAGAGTCACATTCTGGTTGAGACCAGAGCACACCATACCAAGTGCCTGACCCTGGTTCAACAGCTCTGGGTCCTGGGGCAGGGCTCAGAGGGGTAAGTACAGACACAGCCAGGGAGGTTTGAAGTGCTGCTTTTCAGGAGCAGCCACCCTAAACACCTAAAAGAGGTTCAAATACCTAAACTGAGACATCTTAGGCCAAACACTAAACAGCTTTTGAAATGAAGGCTTGACTTACTCAAGCCAACAGGAAGAACCTTTTTGTCTTTCTTTTTAATCCCCATTACAAGTTTTTCGACTGAAAAGCAGCCGCAGACTTAGATTCTTTAAATCTGTGCATCTGCATACTTACAGATATGTATAACATACAGCAAGACCGGTGTTTTTATGTACTGGGAGCTCATCATGAAAATTAGTGGGAATGTCACATCCACTGCAGGGCACAGCGTAAATTCCTGTGAAACTGATTGTCTTGAAGTCATGTAAAAGCAGAGTTGTTAGTCATGCTTACCCGCCTCTAGCAGTACTGAAGAAAAAAGTTTTTATTCAGCAGAATTGCAAAGTGGAGCTTCTTGGGAAGTACCAGGCACCAGGCAAAACACAGAGAAAAGTGGTTCTCCAGCGCAAGGTAGGAGTGAGTGCTGGTGCTCACCTGGTGCTTGGGTGCTGGTCGTACTGCCCTGTCGTCAGACTCACAACCCCAGCACGCTTACCCATCTTCTGCCTGGCAGTCCCGTGAGACGGTGGTGGTAGAGGAGATGGTGGTGGTCTCTACCTATCTTTGTGTCTTCTTGCCAGAAAAGAAATATCACATTTGGGAGTTTTTGATCAGCTCCTCATTCTCATTGCATCATTTACATTGCATAATGAATTTAAGTTCATTTCTTTCATTTAAGTTTCATTTGTTTATCTCAACACTCTACATTTGCCTAAATTAGACTGCAGACTCTTTAGGGAGGAATCTGGGTTTTTTCTTTCTGTATTTTTTTTTCCCATTAACATCCCTCTGTAGTGCTATACACAGTTGTGGTGCTATAGCATCCAAATATGCACTACCAGTAACCATTAATTTCCCATTTATCCTTAATGATCCTTTAAGTCAGTGACTAACACCATTAACAACTGAATATTTTTGCACTTTTCCTTCTTTTCTTTCAAGACAGTCTGCCCTACATACACCTTTTAGGAAAGTGTCCACATGCTGGATGTGAAATACAGAAATACAGCCAGGCTGTGCCATAGCCCAGCTTTCAGCCCTTGGGATTTGAGCCTCTTGTTTCTACAGAATGATGTAAAGACTGTGTTCTCCTTTTTTTTTTTTTTTTAACTTTTTAATTTTATTTTTGGCTTTCATTTCATTTGTGACAACTTGTAACAAACTATTCCTAATTCTGTGATTTGGCCTCACCTTAGTTAGCCTTATATTTAAAACTCTACTTGCTTAAGTGGGTCTTGCCCTTTTGCTGTTTCCACTTGGTTTCAACTGATCAAGAAATGATTGATATTTCTGTACACAAAGTTTCAGAGGGACAGATGCATGAAGGTTGGGGTCCTACCCTTCTGGCATGCTTAGATCTTGCTGATAAATCTCTCCTGACCATTCTTTTCCTTTGGAAAAAACCTGTCTGGGGAATGGGATTTTCAGTAGTCATGTTTCCTGGCAGAGAAGCAGGGAAGATCTAGAGCTTTCTCACCTTTCCAGATGGGATCCATATTTAGTAGGCGAGATAAACATTCATCTGCTCTGTTGTTTTGTATAAGGCTTGTGTTTGTTTAATGAAAAAAAAAATCTTCTTTGTTTCAGCTCTTGCAAAAGACAAAACTTACAAATGCGATACTTTTTTTTTTTTTTTTAACATAGACAAAACCTAGCAATAAGGAACTGCTATTATAAGAATAGTTAACTGTTTTTGTCCTGCTGTAATAACATGCTAACTCCATATAATCTAATAATATAAGTTTGAGTTGTGCAGTGATGCAGAGAAAAAACATTGGGGGCCTGACCCCAAACCCACTGAAACCCTTCCCTTTTCCTCAAAAGCTTCAAAATGCACAGTGCATTGTCTCTGTGAGACAAAGTATGAGGCAGTGACTGCTATTTGTATTGATTGAAATACAGCCAGGAGAAGCTCCTGGGAGAAGCTGCCCCTACTGCTCACAGCCATGGGCAAGGTGTGCAGGCAGGCTGGTCATCATCAAGGGCATCAGTGCAGCTGCCTGCAGGTGGTGGCACTGATTGTCAGGCTCTTGCAGCCAATGTTAGACAGCAAGCATGGAGAAGGACACTGGATCAGAAAGACATAACAAGGAAAATGTCAGATGTGATTATTTCCAAGCTTTTAACAGATAAATAAAGAAACTGAAGTGAGCACCCCACCTGTGAGTGCTGATTTGCAGCGCTGGTCTGGGTGTTACTTTCCTTGTAGTCTCTGTATTTCCCTAAAAGCGAGGCCTACAGCAGGAGCTGATTTGTGATGACAGGAAACACAAAGGTAACATATTGTTCAGCCCTGACCAAAGATGATGTTTTAATCTAACATCAGAGCAACCAACATTCAGAGTGACTCCAGAACAAGCTGCATTGAGTTTTGCAAGGTTTTAATGTGATACTTAATTTGCAATGTAGATCTATAAAGAGAAAAGCAATTTGCACATGTATTTTGTAACAGCGTGGAAAGGAGGTGTGTATGTGAGAAGACGGAAAGAAAAAAAAAGCCCGTCTCCTGGAGGCTCTGCTTGTAGTCAGTTATATGCACCTTGTCTGCATTCGTAGAAGACTCACGTTACAGGTGCCAGAAACACAGTGACCAGAGTTTCAGTCAGTCAACTGGTTGCAGTTTTCTTTAGACTCTTGGTTATCACTGAAAACAGACTATTAATGGAAACTTTGGCTGTCTTTTAGTCATGTCTTGTTAATACAATGTAGGATAACTTTTTTTGCTATTTAAGATTTAAAAGTCGCATCCTGCACCAAGCAAAATCAGTAGGAAAGCTGACTGAATTCAGAAACATGCAATCAATTACTTCTCTGTTTTTGTATTAACAGTCGAAATGAAGACATAATTTGTAATTAGTATATATTTAAATAGGATGAGGAGAAATTAATCCAAGTAACATAAAAGGCACCATTACCAATGTGCAAGGATGTGTACTTCAGAAATTAAATCATTTCCTCAGCTTGCTGAGCCATAATTAGTTTTGTAATTTATTATTTTTTTAATAGGCTGATCTCGGTGAACAATTAACATCAGTCATGTTTTCTTCTGGATTCGGTTGCCATTAATAGGAATTGTAACAAAATGGTGCTTGTGAAAGACAACAGTGCTATGGAGACTGAAATGAAGTTTCCATAGACAATTGCACATATGTCCACATGGCCTAACAACAACGATGAAATCTGCTGTCTCAAGAGATCATCTTTCAAAGCCTGCCTTCCATTATGCTGCTAATGCTGATAAATGTGTCTCTTATGAGGCCAAGTGCCTGTATCTCCATGACAATTCATGAAAGTGATTCATGCAAAGAAATTGTTCACCAGCTTAGAATTTACTTAACCTCATCTCTTATTTCAGCACAATGCACACTGGAGTTTTCATCTGAGTGAGATGCAGGACTTTAAAATGCCCAAGTCCAGAAAAAAAGAATAATAATTAAACTCCCATTTAATACCCTGGTGCTTCCAGGAAAAAAAAAAAATGCAGGTTTTCACATGGGATGGATTTGGATGTAACCATGGTTTAATGATTTTTTCATTCTTTTTTCTCATGTTATCACCAATCTCCCTTGTGAACAGTTGTCCATACCAGAAAGAGTGATCACGTTCTGTTCCATCCTAATAATAACAACACCAATGACAACAGTAGTGCTGTCTATTCTGAAAGGGAATTAGGTACTCCAGCTATTTCACAGTGTTGTGAGATCCAGTAGTTAAAGTACAGAGCATATATTTCTTCACCGTGCAGGGCAGCTGTGAAGCTTAATGCACTCTTTTGTGCTCTGTAGCTGAAGAAGCCCAAGATGCGGGATTATGACAAGGAAATTTGTTTGAGCAGTCTTTGTTTCATGATGCTAATAATGAACAAATGTATCATGAAAGATAAATGGAACAGAAAGCGCCAACAAATCATGGCCCCTTTTCAATATAGTCATTCTCATTTTCCACAAAATTTATTCAATATCTGAGAAAAAATAACCATTGAGCACCCTTGCCCTGGCACTGCTGCATCACTGAACACTTGGACTGGCACAGTGATTTTTTTTCTCTTTGTAACTTGGGTCAAGCTGCTTTGCCAACTTAACCTGGACCGAGCCATGAAATGCGCCAACCGTGTGGTTTGTGCAGCTCTGTCTGTGTTGTTTGCCTACCTAACAGACATGGCTCAGGGGAGTGGGGAGGTGAAGATCTGGGGAAGCAAGCAACTTCTTGGGCTTTTCTAACATTGTGTGTGTGGGGGGGGCTTGTTCTTGGCAGGAGGACAGCGCTGATTTGAAGTGCCAGCTTCAGTTCGCCAAAGAGGAGGCAGCGCTGATGCGGAAGAAGATGGCCAAGCTGGGGAAGGAAAAGGATGAGCTGGAGCAGGAGCTCCAGAAATACAAGTCCATCTACGGAGATGTGGACAGTCCCCTGCCTACAGGGGAGGCCGGGGGACCTCCCAGCACCAGGGAGGCCGAGCTGAAGCTTCGGCTGAAGCTGGTGGAGGAGGAGGCCAACATACTGGGCAGGAAAATAGTGGAACTGGAGGTGGAGAACAGGGGGATTAAAGCTGAGATGGAGGATATGAGGTGCCAGTACGAGAAAGAGTGTCTCAGCCGGGACCACATTTCAAGCATTCCTACCTCGCCCTACGGTGACTCTGTGGAGTCGGCCACAGAGCTGCGCCGGCACCTGCAGTTTGTGGAAGAGGAAGCAGAGCTGCTGAGGCGGTCCATCTCTGAAATAGAGGATCACAACAAGCAGCTAACGAATGAGCTGAGCAAATTCAAGTTCGAGCCCGGCCAGGAGCCGGGCTGGCTGGAGGACGCAGCCTCCAAGTGCGGCGGGCCGCTGCAAGAGGAGCTGAAATCAGCCAGGCTGCAGATCAACGAGCTGAGTGGGAAGGTGATGAAGCTGCAGTACGAGAACAGGGTCCTGATGTCCAATGTGCAGCGGTACGACCTGGCCTCCCACCTGGGCCTGCGCACTTCCAGCCCCAGAGACAGCGATGCCGACAGCGATGCTGGGAAGAAGGAGAGCGACAGCGAAGAAGGTCGGCCACCCCAACCAAAGAGAGAGGGGCCGATCGGCGGCGAGAGTGACTCCGAGGATGTTTATGAGAAGACGTCGGGTTTTGGGAGTGGGAAGCCGTCGGAAGTCAGCGACCTGTGCTCCACTGAGCTCATGCGAGTGAAAG